>NC_029789.2:107587752-107608004 GCF_000816755.2 Arachis ipaensis
AGAAGATGATGGAAAAGGCTTGCTATTGCCAAACCTATTTCTCCCACCATTATTATTATTGAAGCCTTGTTGAGGCTTCTGTTGATCCTTCCACGAGAAATTAGGATGATTGATAAACCCATATTTCATGAGTTCTTTTGTGCTTAATTTGAGTGATTTATACAATCCTTCACCTACTTAATCACATTAATTGCATGGTTTTACTTTCCCTTCCTTATTATGTCATATTGTGAAAAACATGTTTCCTAAGCTTTAAAAATTAATTATTTTAATTACCTTTATTTCCATTCGATGCCGTGATTAGTGTGTTGAGTAGTTTCAGATTTTCTAAGGCATAATGACTTAAAGGATGGAAAAGGAAACATACAAAAATGGAAGGAGAAAGCAAACGGAGCTTTGAAGGAAACTGGTATTCACGCGATCGCATGGATGACGCAATCGCGTGCCAAGCACGAATTAGCAGCGACGCGGCCGCATGACTGACGCGCCCGCGCGCCTTAAGCAAAATGCACATGACGCGGCCGCATGCCTGACGCGACCGCGTGGTATTTCATGAGTTCTTTTGTGCTTAATTAGAGTGATTTATTCAACTCTTCACCTACTTATTCACATTAATTACATGGTTTTACCTTCCCTTCCTTATTATGTCATATTGTGAAAAACATGTTTCCTAAGCTTTAAAAATTAATTATTTTAATTACCTTTATTTCCATTCGATGCCGTGATTAGTGTGTTGAGTAGTTTCAGATTTTCTAAGGCATAATGACTTAAAGGATGGAAAAGGAAACATACAAAAATGGAAGGAGAAAGCAAACGGAGCTTTGAAGGAAACTGGTATTCACGCGATCGCATGGATGACGCAATCGCGTGCCAAGCACGAATTAGCAGCGACGCGGCCGCATGACTGACGCGACTGCGCGCCTTAAGCAAAATGCACATGACGCGGTCGCATGACTGACGCGACCGCGTGGAAAGGAAAAGCTCCAGATGACGCGACCGCGTGACCCACGCGGACGCGTGACAGAGGCCACGTACCAGAAATTACAGAATACGCCCCCAGCGAATTCTGAAGCCCTTTTTGGCCCAGATCCAAGTACAGACAGCATAGACCAGAAGTTATAAAATGTGGGAATACATCCATTCAAAGGGAGCTCGCATATTTTACCTTTCAATGATTTAGATTTAGTTGAGAGGGAGATCTTCTCTCTCTCTTTTAGGATTTAGGATTTCTTCTTGTTTTAAGAGTAACTCTGGATCCCAGGTTTAATGTTCTTTTATTTTAGTTTTACTTTTATTTATTTATTCCAACATTTGAATTGATTATTATAATTTGATCTAAGAATTCTTCCATGTTACAGACAGTTATTTGAATTAATGATATTTGAGGTATTTTCAGTTTATGATTGTTCTCTTGATTTAAGTTGCCATTGCTTCCTATCTAAGGATATTTTTATTATTCTATCAATTTTACTTTTTTTCCCTTTTGGTTCTAGTTAAGAATTCAGTAACTCAACAGTTATTAAACTCAACATAATTGATAATCATTATCTTGCTAATTGAGCTGAACTTAAGCAATCCCAACCTTTTCTTAGGAAATAAATAGGATTCAAAGGTCAATTTAATTAGTCCCCTGACTTTCCTTTGCCCTAGTAAAGGTTGACCAAGTGGAGTTTAGATTCAACTTTCATCATAGTTGAGAGAGATAACTACGTTGGACCTCCGACTTCTCTTACCTTGTCAAAAGTTTGCTTTACAGTATTTATTTATTTATAGCCAATAATAAGAACACACTTTCTCGCAGTTCGTTGAGAAGAGGACCCGAGGTTTGAATACTCGGTTAACAATTTTTAAAGGAGTTTGTTACTTGTGACACCCAAAACGTTTGTACGAAGGGATTTTTTGTCGGTTTAGAGACTATATCTACAATGCGACTATTTCTATGAATCTCTTTATTGGTAAAAATCCTAACGTCAGCAGTTAAAGTCGAGGTCCAAAGCAAAAAGAAGAGTGTGTTTAAGAACCCTGGACACCTCTAATTGGGGACTCTAACAAAGCTGAGTCACAATCTGAAAAGGTTCACCCAGTTATGTGTCTGTGGCATTTATGTATCCGGTGGTAATACTGGAAAACAAAGTGCTTAGGGCCACGGCCAAGACTCATAAAGTAGCTGTGTTCAAGAATCAACATACTGAACTAGGAGAATCAATAACACTATCTGAATTCTAAGTTCCTATAGATGCCAATCATTCTGAACTTCAATGGATAAAGTGAGATGCCAAAACTATTCAGAGGCAAAAAGCTACTAGTCCCGCTCATCTAATTGGAGCTAAGTTTCATTGATATTTTGGAATTTATAGTATATTCTCTTCTTTTTATCCTATTTGATTTTCAGTTGCTTGGGGACAATCAACAATTTAAGTTTGGTGTTGTGATGAGTGGATAATTTATACGCTTTTTGGCATTGTTTTTACATAGTTTTAAGTATGATTTAGTTAGTTTTTAATATATTTTTATTAGTTTTTAAATAAAAATCACATTTCTGGACTTTACTATGAGTTTGTGTGTTTTTCTGTGATTTCAGATACTTTCTGGCTGAAATTGAGGGACTTGAGCAAAAAATCAGATTCAGAGGCTGAAGAAGAACTGCAGATGCTATTGGATTCTGACCTCCCTGCACTCAAAGTGGATTTTCTGGAGCTACTGGAGTCCAAATGGCGCGCTCTCAATTGCGTTGGAAAGTAGACATCCAGGGCTTTTCAGAAATATATAATAGTCCATACTTTGTTTGAGTTTAGATAATAAAAGCTGGCGTTCAACGCCAGCTTTCTGCCCTATTCTGGAGTTAAACGCCAGAAACAGGTTGCAAAGCAGAGTTAAACGCCAGAAATAGGTTACAAATTGGCGTTTAACTCCAAGGAAGACCTCTACATGGGAAAGCTTCAATGCTCAGCCCAAGCACACACCAAGTGGGCCCGGAAGTGGATTTCTACATCATTTACTTATCTCTGTAAACCCTAGTAACTAGTTCAGTATAAATAGAACTTTTTACTATTGTTTTTATCATCTTTGGACGTTTAGTCCCTAGACCTTTGGGGCTGGCCATTTGGCCATGCCTAGACCTTGTTCTTATGTATTTTCAATGGTAGAGTTTCTACACACCATAGATTAAGGTGTGGAGCTCTGCTGTTCCTCATGAATTAACGGAAAGTACTATTATTTTTCTATTCAATTTAAGCCTATTTCTTCTCTAAGATATTCATTCGCACACAAGAACATGATGAATGTCATGATTATGTGACGCTCATCATCATTCTCACTTATGAACGCGTGCCTGACAAACACTTCCGTTCTACATGCAAACAAGCTTGAATGCATATCTCTTAGCCTCTTGATCTATGATCAGAGTCTTCGTGGTATAGGCTAGAATTATTGGCGGCCATTCTTGAGATCCGGAAAGTCTAAACCTTGTCTGTGGTATTCCGAGTAGGATTTGGGAAGGGATGGCTATGACGAGCTTCAAACTCGCGAGTGCTGGGCGTAGTGACAGATGCAAAAGGATTACTGAATCCTATTCCAGTATGATCGAGAACCGACAAATGATTAGCCGTGCGGTGACAGCTCATTTTGGACCATTTTCACTGAGAGGACAGGATGTAGCCATTGACAATGGTGATGCCCTACATAAATCTTGCCATGGAAAGGAGTAGGAATGATTGGATGAAGACAGTAGGAAAGCAGAGGTTCAGAAGGAACAAAAGCATCTCCATACGCTTATCTGAAATTCTCACCAATGAATTACATAAGTATTTCTATCCTATTTTATATTTTAATTATATTTTAATTATATTTTAATTATCAAATCTCCATAACCAACTGAATCTGCCTGATTGATATTTACAAGGTGACCATAGCTTGCTTCAAGCCGACAATCTCCGTGGGATCGACCCTTACTCACGTAAGGTTTATTACTTGGACGACCCAGTGCACTTGCTGGTTAGTTGTGCGAAGTTGTGACAAAGAATTAAGATTATGAATGT
The DNA here is from genome assembly GCF_000816755.2 of Arachis ipaensis. NCBI lineage: Eukaryota > Viridiplantae > Streptophyta > Magnoliopsida > Fabales > Fabaceae > Arachis > Arachis ipaensis. The sequence continues at coordinate 107,591,790 of NC_029789.2, forward strand.
GCGTATAAAGTTTTTGACGCCGTTACCAAGGAATGAACGATCACGATTTTGCATACCAATAACCATAGCTTGCTTCAAGCCGACAATCTCCGTGGGATCGACCCTTACTCACGTAAGGTATTACTTGGACGACCCAGTGCACTTGCTGGTTAGTTGTGCGGAATTGCAAAAGTGTGATTGTAATTTCGTGCACCAAGTTTTTGGCGCCGTTGCCGGGGATTGTTCGAGTTTGGACAACTGACTGTTTATTTTGTTGCTTAGATTAGGAAAAATTTTTCTTTTTGGTTTAGAGTCTTCTATTATTGTTTTTGATTAAAATTTTAAAATCCTTATTTTATTTTTATAAGTTATTTTTGAAAATTTTCAAAACCAATAACTTCGTAATTTAGTCTTCTGTTTGAGTTTAGTTTCATATTTTAAGTTTGGTGTAAATTGTATAAGTTTATTTTTCTTTCATTTTTTTTGAATTATTAGTGCTCAGAGTGTAAAAATTTTTAAGTTTGGTGTCCTTTGTGTTTCTGTTTTCTTAAAAATTTTTCAAAAGTTGCTCTCAGTGTTCATCTTGATATTCAAAGTTTTCCTGTTTGTTTTCTTTGTTTTAATCTAAAAATTCTAAGTTTGGTGTTGATAAACCACTATTTTATGGTTTATCTTGTGCTCAATTGAGTGGTTTTTATCAATTCTTCACCCACTTATTCATAGGAATCGCATGTTTTACGTTTTCCTTCCTGATTTTGTGTTGTGACTGAAAACATGCTTCTTTGACCTTATATTTACTTATTATTAATCCTCTTCTATTACTATTCGATGCCTTGATATGTGTGTTAAGTGTTTTCAGAGATTATAGGGCAGGAATGGCTTAGAGGATGGAAAGGAAGCATGCAAAAATGGATGGAATACAAGAAACTGAAGGAACTGCAAAGCTGTCCAGCCTGACCTCTTCGCACTCAAATGGTCATAAATTGAGCTACAAAAATCCAAATGAGATGGTTTTAGTTACGTTGGAAAGCTAACATCTGGGGCTTCGCAACGATATATAATTTGCCTTAGCTGCCTCGACGCCAGGCGATGCGAACGCGTGGATCACGCGGATGCGTGACCTGGCAAAAATGCAATCCACGCAAACGCGTGGACGACGCCTCCGCGTTACTTTGCTGCGACCTGAATGTAACAGAAATTGCTGGGGGTAATTTTTGGGCTATTTTGACCCAGTTTTAGGCCCAGAAAATACAGATTAGAGGCTATAAAGTGGGGGAATGCATCCATTCATTAACGTGTCTTCCATTATTCACTTTTCATAATTCTAGATGTAGTTTTTAGAGAGAGAGGTTCTCTCCTCTCTCTTAGGATTTAGGATTAGGATTCCTCTTAAAGGAATTAGGATTTCTTATTATTTCAACTAATTATTTCAACTTTTTCTCAGGTTCAATATTCCTTTTATATTTCTATTTACTCTAATGCTTTTATTCGTATCTGATTCATGTTACCAATTTGGCTTATGAATTCTTCGTATTTAGATGTGAACGTTTTATTTAATATAATTTGAGGTATTTCAGATTTGACTTTGCTTTGCTTTATTTATATGAATGCTTTTAATTTAATTTAGATTTTCCCCTTTTGGCTTTGGTTGATTAATTGGTGATGCACGGAAACTTGTCTCTCAACAAATCTCCCTTCGGCAAGTATACCGAATTGTCGTCAATTAATAACTCACAAAAGAGTGAGGTTGAATCCCACAGAGATTAACGGATTAAGCAATCAATGGTTAATTAATTATCCTAGTTAGACGAATCATATTAGAGTGATAAGTAATTAAGGAAATGTAAATGGCATAAAAGTAAAGAAAAGCAATAAAGTGCAGACAAGTAAAATGGCAAGAAAAGTAAATGATAGAACTAAAAATAAAATGAACATTGGGATTAAGAGATATTGCAATCCTCTGGATCAAGTTCATTCTCATCTCTTCCTCAATCAATGCATTCATTGATCTCCTTGGCAATCTTAAGTGATTGGATCCCAATTCCTTGGCAACCCAATCTCTCTAAGCTTGAACAATTTCCCAATTCCTTGATTTAATTGCTCATGAGAAGAGATGAAGTTTGGTCACTGATTATACCACACACATTCATAGATCAAAGTATTGGTAGGATTAAATGTCACAATATCCATCCAACCCCCAACCTAATCCAATGTGAGAGAGCATTTCTAGCATGATTTCCTCATTCCTCTTCCAAGGTTCAGAGGAAATCTGAGTATGAGCAATTTCTCTTCCGAGACAATTATCCAATTGGATGAAGATCGAAACCTCTCTAGTAAAATCAAGAGAAAAGAAAGAAGAAGAAGAATAAGAATAAGAACTACAATTGATCCATTGAATCACAATAGAGCTCTCTAACCTAATGCAAAGAGTTAGTTGATCATTGCTCTACCAAAATAGAAAAGAAAGAAAGTTCAGAAAAGTAAAGATGAAGATTAAAACTAAAATTGAAACTTCAAAATTCATAAATGAAAAGTACACAGAAAAGAAAGAGAAGGAAAAGTGTGTGAGGGGAGGGAGTCCGAAGACCCCTCTTCAATCCCCCCAATTCCAGAATGTCAGTTCCCCTTGAATGTAAAAACTAAGGCCTTTATATAGGCTCTCCTAAATTACAAAATAAAATTAAAAGCAAATTACAATGAAATGAAAAATTTTATTCTAGATGCTTCTTGTGGCCTTGATTGGTTGACACTTGTGGGCTTGCTTGCTTGAGCTTTGAAGTGGACTTGAGAGAGAGGTGAATCAAATTGAGGTCCAGGGTGACTTGGCATTATTGCTGCCGTTAGCCATACTAACGCTACAAGTGTGGCGTTAGTGCTAAAGTTAGTGTCGCTAACGTCACACTTGCTACCCAGTTGGTGTTTTGGGGCTTAAAAGATGCCTCTGGTTTGTGCTCCAATTTCATGCCCACTATAGAGTATTATATTTCATTGAAAAGCTCTGAACGTCAGCTTTCTAACGCAACTAGAATCACCTCAATTGGACCTCTGTAACTCAAGTTATGCTCCTTTGAAGTGGACAAGGTCGCTGGCATAGTCGCTAGCGTTACTGGAAAACGTGAGTCACAATAACGTTAGCGACCAGGGGATGAATATTGCCAGGTTCTGAAGTTCAAACTTACTGTCCACTCCATAATATTATATATTGTTGGAAAGCTCTGGATGTCTACTTTCCAACGCCTTTGGAAGCGCATCATTTGGAGCTCTACAGCTCGAGTTACATTTCTTGAAAGGTGAAGAGGTCAGCTGGCCTTACTACAGGTTGATACCATGTTCATCTTCTCACTTTCGAGGCAGGTTTTCTCCCTCAAATTTAGTGTCCACCATGTAGTGCCATATATGCTTGGAAAAATCTGGAATTCCACTTTCCAATGCCACTAGAATCACCTCATTTGGAGCATTGTGGCTCAAGTTATTCTTGTTTGAAGAAGGCATGGTCAGGCTGCCGGGTGAGATTTTTGCCTACGTTAATGTCCACGTTAGTGTAACTAACGTGGCCATTAACGTGGGTCCTTCTTTGCTTCGCAAACGTTAGTGGCGTTCACCTTTTCCACTAACATTGGCGTTTCCCTTTCCTTCCACGTTAGTTCCCACGTTAATGTAACTAACGTGGAAGCTAACGTGGGTGTTCTAGCCTTCGCAAACGTTAGTGGCATTCACTTTTTCCACTAACGTTGGCATTTCCTTTTCCTTCCACGTTAGTTCCCACGTTAATGTAACTAACGTGGGTCTTCTTGCCCGTCGCTAACGTTAGTGGTGTTTACTTTTACCACTAACGTTCCATGCTCTCCTTCTTCAAAGTTAATGCCACTAACTTTCTCACTAACGTTGGGGCTTCTCTTTTCTTCCACGTTAATGGCCACGTTAGTGGCACTAACGTAGCCACTAACGTGGCTCTTCTCTGCTTCTTGTTACCTGAAATCAATCAAACAAAGTGCATCAAAGTCTTGCTCTTAATCATGGGATCATGCATCATCCATTTTATCATTCAATTCATGCATAATTCTCATGAAATCATTCAAAATTCACAATGTTTGCTTGAATCATGGTGTGAATGCATTTTCAACCAAATACTTGCTTATTTCCTAAGAAAATGCATGAAACCAACCTAAAGCATACAAAAAATGGCTAGTAAAACTAGCCATGATGCCCTGGCATCAATTGGTAACTCTTGAGTTATCAAACTCATCATGATTGATAATTGTTATTTTAGCTAATTGAATTGAATTCCACTAACTCTAGTCCTTTCTTAGGAGTTGGCTAGGACTTGAGGATCTAACTAATTAGTTCACTTGACTTTCCTTTGCTTTAATAAAGGTTAACTAAGTGGGATTAAAACTCAATTCTCATCACCATTGATAAGGATAACTAGGATAGGACTTCCAATTTTCATACCTTGCCAAGAGTTTATTTAGATATTAATTTATTAATTCCTGCAATTTATTTTTCTTGTTCAAACCTTTCAAAACCCAAAATTCTACCTTTTCCATAGCTAATAATAAGTCATACCTCCCTGCAATTCCTTGAGAAGACGACCCGAAGTTTAAATACTCGGTTATCAATTTTATTGGGTTTGCTTAAGTGACAAACAAAACGTTTGTACGAAAAGGATTTTCTGTTGGTTTAGAAGCTATACTTACAACGCGATTATACATTTGTGAATTTCTTTACCGATAGGAAATCCGGATCGTCAAAATGGTGCCGTTGCCGGGGAATTGCAAACGTGTGCCTTATCATTGGTTATTGTGAATATTTGCTTTTTGCTTATTTATTTGTTTTTATTTTTATTTTTATTTTTTCTTTTTTGTAAATTAAGAGGTTATTGATTTTTATTTAGTTATAAAAAAAATTTCAGATTTTTATTTTAAAATTTTTTTATCTTATCTTATCTTAGTTTTAAATTTCAAAATTCAAATCTTTTTTCAAAAATCATATCTTTTTCAAAATCTTATCTTATCTTATTTCAAATTCAAATTTCAAATTTCAATTAAATTCCAAAATTCAAAATTCAAATTTTAAAATTTAAATTTAAAATTTTAAAAATCAAACCTTTTCAAATTTTAAATATTTTTCAAATCTTTATCTTATATTGTTGACTTTTTCAAAATTCAAAATTCAAAATTTAAAATTCAAAAATCAAAATTCAAAATTTAAAATTCAAATTTCAAATTTCAAATTTCAAATTTCAAATTTCAAATTTCAAATTTCAAAATTTAAAATTCAAAATTCAAAGTTTAATTTTCAAATTTAAAAATTTAAATAACCTTTTAATTTAAATTTGTTTTTATTTTCGTTTTTAATTTTTATTTGCTATTATGAGTTCTCACCCCCATCGCTTTAAGTTTGGTTCCAATGTTGTTGTAAGGAATGGAAACTATAATGAAAATAGGCATCAAGGTTGGAGGAATCAAAGATGGGAGGAGCCACAAGGATTTGATCAACCCTCTTGGCAACAACCCCCTCCAATGCACTATAACCAACAACCATTCTGTGATGCATACCAAAATGATGACTATGGTGGACCCCTTTGTAGTTACCAACAAGTCCCGCCATATGCTTATGAACCATCTCCTCAACACAACTCTGGACCACCATACTCACAAACCCCTTACCACCAAACACCACCATATGACCCTAACCTGTATCCACCACACCAACCACCATATGAACCACACCCAGAACCACCACCTCAATATTCACCATCTCCATATCCTTATCAAGAAGAACCACCTTCCTATTATGAACCCTTTCTCCAAAATAATAAACCCTCATATCCACCCCAACCTCCAATGGATGACAAACTTCGTGTTCTTCTTCAAGGACAAGTGAAGATGCAAAGGGACGTACTGGAACTCACTACTACCTTAACCGAGGTAGTAAATATAATAGCTTCCCAACATATGAGTACTCAAAGTACTCCCATGGCTACATGTGGAGAATCAAAAGAAGAGCGTAGCATGAAGGAGACACTAGAAACTTCGGTGGACAATGAGGAACATGGCTTTGTATTGGAACAAGTGGAGGAAGCCATAATAGTTGCAGAGGAAGAAATAGTTGAAGATTTGGGAGATGCTGAACCTCCATGGGAAAGTCAAGACATAGAGCCTCCTTCCAAGATGGTTGCATTTGATGTTGAGGAGGGTGTACAACCTCCAAGGCATGTCATGGTTAAGGACTTGGAAGAGGTCGATCAAGAGATGGAGATTCAAGAAGAAGAAGCACAACCTTTCATGCCCTTGGAAAGCAGTGAAGAGGAGATTGAATTGGAAGAAAGCTACCAAGAGGAAGAGGTTGAAATTGAAGAAGCTTACAAGGAGGTGGAAGTTGTCAGAGAAGAGCACAAGGGAGTGAAGCTTGCAAGTTCATTAGAAACACCTCTCCCAAGGCCATTACCGTCCAACACAATGTTCAAGTAGGTAAAATTCTTATCCTTGACCTTTACCTTCCCACTTGAATATGGGCTACTGGAGACGGATGGTCAACTTAGAGCTCTTTGTGGCATTAAGAGGAAGAGGAAGATGGTCAGTGGTAAGAATTGTCCTGCAAGGTTCATTATGGTTGGAAGCTTTAAGTTTAAACGCAAAGGTTGGTGTAGAGCTCAATTGAATTGGTCTGGAAAGTTGTTTGGATGCTTCAGTGAGAATTCTAAGGCTGAACCACCCGGTTGGAACACTACTGATCAACAAGAAGACGGGTGCAAAAGCAAGGTTTGGGACCCCAGAATTCAGTCTAGAAATCAATACTCTTGGGGCCTTGTCACTTGCTTTAACCTGCTTGAAGGCTTTCTGCGCCTAGTTTGGGATCCGGAGGCCATTGGAATTCCAAACATCGGTGGAGATTTTTGGATGAATACAAGCACAAGCCACCATAACAGGGAGCTCACCAAATGTCCAACTTAAGGACTTTAACTAAAAGTGCTAGGTGGGAGACAACCCACCGTGGTATGATCGTTCCATTTTCAATCTTATTTAGTTTTGTTTGTTTTTGAGTTTTATTTTATTTTATGGAACCTGGAATTATTTATAACATTTACATCAGCATCTGCATACTGTATTCTGCATTTTGCAAAAAAAAAATAAAAAAATAAAAAAATGGCACGTGACGCGACAACGTCGCCGACGCGTACGCGTCATATGTGCATTGGGAAGAAAATGATGCCAGGGCATTTTGGCCAGTTTCACTGACCTTTTCTTTATTGTTTTAGGGTAGTTTCATGACTTTCTTAGAAAATAAGCAAGTTTTGGGTAAATAATCATTTACATCTTGATTCAAGCAAACATTGTGAATTTTATATGATTTTATGAGAATTATGCATGAATTGAATGATAAAATGAATGATGCATGATCTCATGGGTTAGAACCTAGCTTTGATACACTCTATTTGCTTGATTTCAGGACAAAGGAAGCAAGGAAGATGCCACGTTAGTCTAACTAACGTGACCATTAACGTGGAATGGAGGATAGCTTGCAACGTTAATGAGAAAAGTGATCGCCAATAACGCCTTCGTGAGCCATCATAGCCCACGTTAGTTGCCACGTTAACTACATTAACATGGAAGCTAATGTGGAAGAGAAGTAAAGCTCCAACGTTAGTGGTAAAAGTGAATGCCACTAACGTTGGAAAAAGGGGGCACACCTAGCCACGTTAAGAGTCACGTTAAGTACATTAACGTGAGCTCTAACGTGGAAGGAAAGAAGTGCCAACGTTAGTGACACTTACATTTGTCACTAACGTTGGACTAAGCCACTATTAGCCACGTTAGTTGCCACGTTAATTGCATTAACGTGGAAGCTAACGTGGAGAAAAGGAATGATGAGCCAACATTAGTGACACTCACCTTTGTCACTAACGTTGGAGATGGCTATCACTACCACGTTAGAAGTCACGTTAACCTAAGTAACGTGAACTCTAACGTAGGAAGAAGGGTGTTTGGAGTGTTAGTGACAAAGGTAAGTGTCACTAATGCTCTCAAGGCTAAGGCATGCCCACGTTAAGAGCCATGATAGTTATACTAACGTGGACTCTAACGTGAGAAAAGGGGGTTAAGAGCAACGTTAGTGAAAAAGGTAAACCCCAATAACATTCACGAAGGATCAAAAGGCAACGTTAGTGGTCACGTTAGTGCCACTAACGTTGAAGTTAACGTGAACCATCTTGGGCTAGAAACGTTAGTGAAAAAGGTGATCGTCACTAATGTTCTCGAACCCACATTTTCACTTAAACGTTAACACCACTAACGTCCTAGCTAAAATTCATGCCTACTTCACACTTTCTCTGCAAGTAAAGCTGAGCCCACTGAAGACTCCAAACTGCTTCAACTCAAGATCCAAAGGCCCATATCCAAGACTTGAAGAGCCAACTAGAAGAACAGAAGAGTAGTATATATAGGAGTAATTTAAAACTAGAGAAAAAAAAAGCTTTTGGATTGAGAGAACTACTCTCTGTATAATTTTACTTTCTCTGCAACTTTTAGTTTTACTTTCAGAATGCATTCTCCATCTTTGTTTTCCATTCCCAGAGCCATGAACAACTAAACCCCTTTCATTGGGTTAGGGAGCTCTGTTGTAATTTGATGGATCAATAATAGTTTTCATCATTCTTCTTCTTTCTTTTCTCTTGATTTTACTAGAAAGCTTTCAATCTTCATCCAATTGGGTAGTTGTCTTGGAAAAGAAGCTATTCATACTTGGATCTCTTCAGAACCTTGGAAGAGGAATGAAGAGATCATGCTAGAAATACTTTCTCATGTTGGACCAAATTGGGGTTTGGATAAATATAGTGACATATAATCCTACCAACACTTTAATTTGGAAATACATGTGGTATAATCAGTGACCATACTTCATCTCTTCTCATGAGCAATTGCACCAAGGAATTGGCTATTGATCAAGATTTGAGAGATTGAATTACCAAGGAATTGGAGTTCAATCACTTAAGATTGCCAAGGAGATCAATGAATGCATTGATTGAGGAAGAGTTGAAAATGAACTTGATCCGGAGAATGCAACATCTTCGAAGCCCAATGAAGCCCCCATTTCTGATCTTACCCATTCTCTTTAATTTCTGCAATTTACTTTCATGCTAAATTCCCCATTCCCCATTTAAGATTCTGTAATTTACTTTCCGTCATTTATATTCAGCTCTTTATTCCCAGCATTTACAATTTCTGCTAATTACTTTCCGCCATTTAATTTCCTGCAACTCTCACATCAAATTCTGCTTAGCTCAACTAGAACGTTCCTCTAATTAAAGTTGATTGACCAATCAATCCCTATGGGATTCGACCTCACTCTATTGTGAGTTTTTACTTGACGACAATTCGGTATACTTACCGAGGGAAATTGTTGAGAGACAAGTTTCCGTGCATCAAGTTTATGGCACCGTTGCCGGGGATTGATTTTGCATCAACAATGATTAAATTGGTGGATAACTAGATTGAGCATTTTTTTTATTTTGTTTGAGTTAATTTCATTTGAGTAATTTACTTTCAGTTTTAGTTATTTCCTTCCCTTTACCCTTTACCCGTTTGTGGTGTTATCTGCACATTTTTTTTACTATCTAGTTCACTGACCCACTAACTATTTGATATATTGCATCACTCATACAAACAGTATTTCTGTAGAGAGTACTGTCTGCATCTATCTTTCTTGCTTGTGACTTGTGGGTTGTATGACAGGTAGAAGAAGCAGGGCTTCAACTTCCTTTGATTTTGAACCTGAGAGGACCTTCCTTAGATTGAGGAGGGAAGCAAGAGGAAAGAGAGTCGTTAGTGCTGAGGAAGAGGAGGAGTATTTTGAACCAGACATGGATAAGAATATGGAAAACCATCATGAAGAAGAGGCTCACAACCATGGCAGAGAAGGCCCAGTGCATCATGCTGGGCAAGAGAGAAGAGTTCTGGGATCCTACATCAATCCAAACCCAGGAAACTGTAGAAGTAGCATCCAAAAGCCAACCATACATGCCAACAACTTTGAACTAAAGCCACAACTCATCACCCTTGTTCAGAACAACTGTTCATTCGGAGGAAGTGTTTAAGAAGATCCCAATCAACATCTAACCACCTTTCTGAGGATATGTGATACTGTGAAGTCTAATGGTGTTCATCCTGACACCTACAGACTGCTTCTATTCCCCTTCTCACTCAAGGACAAGGCATCTAAATGGCTGGAATCTTTCCCGAAGGAGAGCTTAACAATCTGGGAAGATGTGGTGAACAAGTTCTTGGCGAGATTCTATCCTCCTCAAAGAATCAACAGGTTGAGAGCTGAAGTTCAAACTTTCAGGCAACAGGATGGTGAGACTCTCTACGAAGCATGGGAGAGATTTAAAGACTTGACAAGAAGGTGCCCGTCAGATATGTTCAATGAATGGGTGCAGTTACACATTTTCTATGAAGGTCTTTCTTATGAATCAAAGAAGGCAGTAGACCACTCATCCGGGGGATCTTTGAACAAGAAGAAGACCATTGAAGAATCCATAGATGTCATTGAGACTGTAGCTGAGAATGACTATTTCTATGCTTCTGAAAGAGGCAACACTAGAGGAGTGATGGAGGTGAACAACGTGGATGCACTGCTGGCCTAGAACAAGCTGATTACCAAGCAGCTGGCTGACCTTACCAAGAAGATGGAGAGGAACCAAGTAGCAGCAATCACCACCTCATTAGCAACTCAAGAAGGAGTAAATGCAGAGGCAGAGGGTAATTAGGAACAAGCCAACTACATTGGAAACTCACCCAGGCAAGCACATGATCCATACTCCAAGACTTACAATCTTGGTTGGAGGAACCACCCAAACTTTGGGTGGGGAAACCAACAAGATCAAGGCTAAGATCAGAGACGTCACAACCCCAACAACAATGCAGCTAACCAACATTCCACATAGAGATCATATCAGCACCTACCTAACAACACACCTCAACATCCATACCAAAGCCAGAATGGCCCTTCTCATCACTCCAACTCTAACTCACCATCATCTGAGGACAGACTCTCAAGGATTGAGACTCTACTTGAAGGCATATGCAAAGAGATTCAAGATAACAAGGTGTTCAAAGAGGAGGTGCGAGCTAATCTCAAAAACCAGGGAGACACCATTCAGAGGCTAGAATTTCAAGTGGGATACCTCTTTGAGAAGATTCCCAAACCCACTAACAGCTTCCCAAGTGACACAGAGAAAAACCTGAGAGGTGAAGCAAAGAAAGTAAGATGGAAAGACTGCAAGATGGTCACTACAAGTGATAAAGGGACTGAGGAAGAGCCAAACAAACCATTAGAACAACCTGGAGACACATCAGCAGAGAAACAGGAAGAGGATCACCAAGAAACCAAAATTACACAGAAGGAGCTGCTGAGGCTCTATGCACCTTTTCCCCAAAAACTCAAGGGTGGTGTAGAAAAGAGAATATACTCAAAGTTCCTTGACATATTTGCATCTCTCCATGTAAACATACCATTCATCAAGGCCCTCCAACAAATACCCTCATACATTAAGTATATGAAGGAGCTGCTGACCAGGAAAAGCTCACTCAAAGGAGGGCAAACAATAGTGATGAATAAAGAGTGCAATGCGCTCATTCAACCAGAGATGCCTACAAAAAGGAAGGACCCAGGGAGTTTTCACATCCCCTGTGCCATAGGAGAAACAATGTTTGATAAGGGATTCTGTGATCTGGGAGCAAGCATCAACTTAATGCCTTTATCCCTTATGAAGAAGCTGCAGATCAATGAGCTAATGCCCACATATGTAGTCATCAGGCTGGCTGACAAAACTCAAAAACCAGCAGTAGGAGTGGTGGAAAACGTGTTAGTGAAGGTTGGGAACTACTTCCTTCCCACAGACTTTGTCATAGTAGAAATGGAAGAGAGTCACATTCACCCAATCATATTGGGAAGACCATTCCTAGCTACAGCCAGAGCGCTCATAGATGTGGAGTGAGGAGAGCTAATATTGAGGATACATGACGAACAACTCGCATTCAATGTCTTCAAACCCTCACAAGAAGTAGATCAGGAAAGCAAGGAACCAAGGAAAGAGCACGACAAAGCACTGGTGGAAGAAACAAGCATTGAAGCACAGGGAATCCCTTTGGTTGATGAACAAGATAATCAGCAGCTGTCATAGCTCAAGGAAAATCAGGAGGAACCTAAACCACCAGAGTCATATGAGACCAGCAACAAAATTTCCTTGAAAGAAGAGGCCACAAAGAGCAGGGCAACATCAAAAGGAACAAAGAAGAAGGCACCAAGGGGATGGAGGAACAAGAAGATCCCTACAGAGGATTTCTCTCCAGGGGATAAAGTGATCTCAGCTTATTACCCAGTTATCCCACCTCATCTCCCTACCATCCCATCTCAGCTACCTAAAGTTTTCACCATCAATAGGATTCTCTCCTTAGAACATGTGGAGATTCTTGATGAAGCCAATGGAGATAGATTTACTGCGAGAGGGGAAGATCTGAAGCATTACCAACCACCCTGACAAAGGCAGAACGTCAAGCTAGTGACACTAAAGAAGCGCTTCATGGGAGGCAACCCATGTTTTATATGCTTTTAAAAGTAGTCAATAATGCAAGTTTCATGAAGTCCAAATCAACTTTGACATACACTTGACTAAATCTTTCCTTTTTGCAACACATAGTGAAGAACAAGATTGGTGTTCAAGGCACACTAAGAGAACATGAATGCAATTCATATCATGTCACTCTTAGAACCTTGAACAATTCCTTTTACACGACATGGCCACAAACTAAATTTGGTGTCACCAATGTTGCATATATGGACAATCAATTAGTCAGTTGGTTTGTATTCATGAATAGCACTTAGTTAGTTAACAACAAAAATTTTAAAAAGTAGTTACTCTTTCTTTTCTTTTAAATTTTGCCGCCACTTCCCACAATTTCATTAATCACATCCCTTTATTTGTAGGAGAATTGATGGGACAATTGAAGGAGGAGGTTTCGGCCACTTCAAAAGGAGGAGACTATACACATGTCTCAAAGGGGAATGCATTGGGAAATGTTGCCATGCAACATTAGAAGAAGAACACGCTTGGAAACTGAGCAACCCCATGAGTAAAAGGTGGTGGAGTTCCCTCATTATCCCATATTTATTAAGTTTTAAATAAGGAAAATCATGTATGAGATAGAACATGCTTCCATAGTAGCTTAGGAATTTTCAATTCTGTCTTTAGTATTTTCATTGCTTAGGTCTAGGCTTGCTAGTCTAATGTCCTGTTTTCATCTGCACCTTGCTCACTTGTATGCTTGTCCTTTTAAGCCAAATAAAAAGAAATGTTATGAAAGACTAGAGTGATAATCATTTGTGGAGTAGGTTCTTAAGCTTGTGGTGTAGTAATCACTTAGCTAAGTTGGTTCACCAACAAGGTAGGAAGGTAACTATCTGTCCTGAATCATATGCTTGAAACACACCCCATGAGACTAAGCTACAGAACAAGATCCTAATTAGAGAAAGGAAAAGAAAAATGAAAGTTGAGAAATAAAGAAAAAGAGTAAGAAATAAGGCTAGGCACCAAAGGTTGAATCTTGAGGCATGTGTCTGTGGTGCTCCTGTGTAAAGGATATGCTTGGATGAATAATCTCTCAGGGGTGCCTTATCACTTGGTAACTTGGGTTAACTAACCTGGGATTATCAGCTGAAGGTCCACTATCAAGAGTAACCTTTACTACAGAACATTTAGTAACCCAAAGAGGTGCTGGACACCAAGGTCTCAAGTAAGAAAATAACAAACCATGTGCATGTGGTGTGTATGTATGGGGGAAAGAGACTTGAGGGAGTAAGTCCTTAGGGGTGTCTTAACACCCAGCACCTTGGACCAACTGGTTCGGGAGTGCTGGCTGAAAGCTTATCTTAAAGAGTCGCCCCCTTACAAAGCACCTAGTCTAAAGAACACAATCAAACCCTGAAAAAAGGGGGGGGGGATCAATACATAAAAGTCTCATAGGGTGCAATCAAATGAGTATTCCAGGGCATGGTAAAGGTCTGAAAGCCAATAAAGGAATGAACCTAAGTTGCTATGCATGAAACTCCATAAAACCAAGGACATGACTTCCACAATAATGATTCATTTCTCTTGTCATTTCATTCATCATTCTCTTGTTCCAGTACTTGCTTAGGGACAAGCAAGCTTTAAGTTTGGTGTTGTGATGCCAGGGCATTTTGGCTAGTTTCAATGACCTTTTCTTTATTGTTTTAGGGTAGTTTCATGCACTTTCTTAGAAAATAAGCAAGTTTTGGGTAAATAATCATTTACATCTTGATTCAAGCAAACATTGTGAATTTTATATGATTTTATGAGAATTATGCATGAATTGAATGATAAAATGAATGATGCATGATCTCATGGGTTAGAACCTAGCTTTGATGCACTCTATTTGCTTGATTTTAGGACAAAGGAAGCAAGGAAGATGCCACGTTAATAGCCATGTTAGTCTAACTAACGTGACCATTAACGTGAAATGGAGGATAGCTTGCAACGTTAATGAGAAAAGTGATCGCCAATAACGCCTTCGTGAGCCATCATAGCCCACGTTAGTTGCCACGTTAACTACGTTAACGTGGAAGCTAACGTGGAAGAGAAGTAAAGCTCCAACGTTAGTGGTAAAAGTGAATGCAACTGGTGCACGAATTGTGAATCACACTTTTCACAATTTGTACCACTAACCAGCAAGTGCACTGGGTCGTCCAAGTAATACCTTACGTGAGTAAGGGTCGAATCCCACGGAGATTGTTGGTTTGAAGCAATCTCTGGTTATCTTGTAAATCTCAGTTAGGAGGTCAATTATAATTATCAGTTGACTTGCAAATGAACAAGGGAACATAAAATAGATACTTGGTATGCAGTAATGGAGAATATGTTGGAGTTTTGGAGATGCTTTGTCTTCTGAATCTCTGCTTTCTCCCTGTCTTCTTCTTCACGCACACAAGGTTCCTCCTATGGCAAGCTGTGTGTTGGTGGATCACCGTTGTCAATGGTTACCATCCGTCCTCTCAGTGAAAAAGGTCCAGGTGCGCTGTCATCGCACGGCTAATCATCTGTCGGTTCTCGATCATGTCAGAATAGGATCCATTGATCCTTTTGCGTCTGTCACTACGCCCAACACTCGCGAGTTTGAAGCTCGTCACAGTCATTCAATCCCTGAATCCTACTCGGAATACCACAGACAAGGTTTAGACTTTTCGGATTCTCAAGAATGCTGCCAATGGATTCTCGCTTATACCACGAAGATTCTGATTAAGGAATCCAAGAGATATTCATTCAATCAAAAGTAGAACGGAGGTGGTTGTCAGGCACACGTTCATAGGTTGAGAATGGTGATGACTGTCACGGATAATCACATCCATCATATTAAAGTACGAATGAACATCTTAGATAGAAACAAGCGTGTTTGAATAGAAAACAGAAATAGTTGCATTAATTCATCGAAACACAGCAGAGCTCCTCACCCCCAACAATGGAGTTTAGAGACTCATGCCATCAGAGATTACAAAGTTCAGATCTAAAATGTCATGAGATGCAAAATAAATCTCTAAAAGTTGTTTAAATACTAAACTAGTAACTTAGGTTTACAGAAAATGACTAAACTATGATAGATAGTGCAGAAATCCACTTCTGGGGCCCACTTAGTGTGTGCTGGGGCTGAGACTTAAGCTTCTCACGTGCCTGGGCTGTTTTGGGCGTTCAACACCAGGTTGTAACCTGTTTCTGGCGTTGAACTCCAACTTGTAACTTGTTTCTGGCGCTGGACGCCAGACTGCAACATGGAACTCGCGTTGAACGCCATTTTACGTCGTCTATCCTTGAGCAAAGTATGGACTATTATATATTGCTGAAAATCCCTGGATGTCTAATTTCCAACGCAATTGAGAGCGCACCATTTGGAGTTCTGTAGCTCCAGAAAATCCACTTTGAGTGCAGGAAGGTCAGAATCCAACAGCATCAGCAGTCCTTTTTCAGCCTGAATCAGATTTTTGCTCAGCTCCCTCAATTTCAGCCAGAAAATACCTGAAATCACAGAAAAACACACAAACTCATAGTAAAGTCCAGAAATATAAATTTTGCCTAGAAACTAATGAAAATAAACTAAAAACTAACTAAAACATACTAAAAACTATATGAAATTAACCCCAAAAAGCGTATAAAATATCCGCTCATCA
>NC_029789.2:107608191-107659800 GCF_000816755.2 Arachis ipaensis
AATTAGAGGTGTCCAGGGTTCTTAAGCACACTCTGTTTTTTTGCTTTGGACCTCGACTTTAACCGCTCAGTCTAAAGTTTTCACTTGACACCTTCACACCACAAGTACATGGTTAGGGACAGCTTGGTTTAGCCGCTAAGGCTAGGATTTTATTCCTTTAGGCCCCCCTATCCACTGATGCTCAAAGCCTTGGATCCTTTTTATTACCCTTGCCTTTTGGTTTAAAGTGCTTTTGGCTTTTTCTGCTTGCTTTTTTTTTCGCATTTTTGTTCTGCAAGCTTTGTTCTTCACTGCTTTTTCTTGCTTCAAGAATCATTTTTATGATTTTTAGCAAAAGAAGAAAGAAGTGGAGAAGATGGAGGAGATGGAAGTGTGTGAATGGGTGGGTTTGGGAGGGAAATAGTTTGAATTTGAATGGTGAGGTAGGTGGAGATCATGTAGGGTCCACAGATCCAGTGGGGTCAAGGATTTAGCATCCCTGCTCCAATTAGGCGTACAAAATGCCCTTTACTGTGCAATCCTGGCGTTTAACGCCAGACTGCTGCCTGTTTCTGGCGTTAAACACCCAAATGTAGCCTGTTTCTGGCGTTTAACGCCAGACTGATGCTTGTTTCTGGCGTTAAACGCCAGCTTGGTGCTTGGTTCTGGCGTTAAACGCCAGACAGATGCTTGTTTCTGGCGTTTAAATGCCAGAATGATCTTCCTCCAGGGTGTGCTATTTTTCATTCTGTTTTTGATTTTTGATTTGTTTTTGTGACTTCACATGATCATCAACCTAAAGAAAACATAAAATAGCCATGGAAAATAAATAGATATAATTAAATAACATTGGGTTGCCTCCCAACAAGCGCTTCTTTAATGTCAATAGCTTGACAGTGAGCTCTCATGGAGCCTCACAGATAATCAGAGCAAGGTTGGGACCTCCCAACACCAAACTTAGAGTTTGAATGTGGGGGTTCAACACCAAACTTAGAGTTTGGTTGTGGCCTCCCAACACCAAACTTAGAGTTTGACTGTGGGGGCTTTGGTTGACTCTGCAGTGAGAGAAGCTCTTCATGCTTCCTCTCCATGGTTACAGAAGGAGAACCTTGTGTCTTATAGTTTGCAATGTCTGCAAACCACAGAGCTTTTTGAATAGCAAACAATTGCTCATCCGGAAAGGTTTCAGAGATCTCAGTAGGAGGGAGGGATCCTCCTGCTACTGGTTCTATCCGGGACAGGAGATCAGCTACTTGATTCTCTGTTCCTTTTCTGTCTCTTATTTCTATATCAAACTCTTGCAGAAGCAACACCCATCTTATGAGCCTGGGCTTTGAATCCTGCTTTGTGAGTAGATATTTAACAGCAGCATGGTCAGTGTACACAATCACTTTTGATCCTACTAAGTAGGATCAAAACTTGTCAATGGCATAAACCACTGCAAGTAATTCTTTTTCTGTGGTTGTGTACTTTTTTTGGGCATCATTTAAAACAATGCTAGCATAATAAATGACATGCAGAAGCTTGTTATGCCTCTGTCCTAATACTGCACCAATGGTATGGTCACTGGCATCACACATTAGTTCGAAGGGTAATGTCCAGTCTGGTGCAGAAATAACTGGTGCTGTGACCAGCTTAGCTTTCAGGGTCTCAAACGCCTGCAGACACTTTGTATCAAACACAAATGGCGTGTCAGCAGCTAGCAGATTGCTCAGAGGTTTTGCAATTTTTGAAAAATCCTTTATAAACCTCCTATAGAATCCTGCATGCCCCAGAAAGCTTTTGATTGCCTTAACATTGGCAGGTGGTGGTAATTTTTCAATTACTTCAACTTTAGCTTGATCCACCTCTATTCCCTTGTTTGAAATTTTATGCCCAAGGACAATCCCTTCAGTCACCATAAAGTGACATTTTTCCCAGTTTAAAACTAGGTTGGTCTCTTGGCATCTTTTCAGAACAAGTGCTAAATGGTTAAGGCAGGAGCTGAATGAGTCTCCAAATACTGAAAAGTCATCCATGAAGACTTCCAGAAACTTCTCTACCATATCAAAGAAGATAGAGAGCATCCACCTCTGAAAGGTTGCAGGTGCATTACACAGAGCAAAAGGCATCCTTCTGTAGGCAAACACTCCAGAAGGACATGTGAATGCTGTTTTCTCTTGGTCCTGAGGATCTACTGCAATTTGGTTGTAACCTGAATAGCCATCCAAAAAGCAGTAAAATTCATGACCTGCTAGTCTCTCTAGCATCTGGTCTATGAATGGTAAAGGAAAATGATCCTTCCTGGTGGCTGTATTGAGCCTTCTGTAGTCAATACACATACGCCACCCTGTAACTGTTCTTGTAGGAACTAGTTCATTCTTTTCATTATGAACCACTGTCATTCCTCCCTTCTTAGGGACAACATGGACAGGGCTCACCCAGGGGCTATCAGAAATAGGATAGATAATCCCAGTCTCTAGTAACTTAGTGACCTCTTTCTGCACCACCTCCTTCATGGCGGGATTTAGCCACCTCTGTTGTTGAACCACTAGCTTAGCATCATCCCCCAATAGGATCTTGTGTATGCATCTGGCTGGGCTTGTAAGACCCTAATATTCAAATCCTTATGCTCGAGTCATAAGTCAATGATATTACGGTGGTACGACTCTCAGGTGGATTTTTAATAAATAAATATAGGTAATTTCGAAAGGAGTCTTCTCTTGTAGCCAAACCAATTGAGCCTCTTCTTTGGAATTCTTCACCAACCTTAGCTCCAAGCCTTACTAAAGCTCTTCAAGCAATACCAATCTCCCAATTGTGCCCAACATCACCAAATACACTAACATAACCAATGTCACATACATACATCAACCTAGGGCTTATAAAAATGACAAATCACAAGGTTTGAGCACTTCTTACCTCAGCCCATATGAAGTAGGGATAGAACCCACTTAGAATCCATATTGGAGTATCCCTAAACACCCAAAATCATAAGATTTCAACACTAACTACCCAAAAACGTGTAACAGTGGGAATTTCGAAAACTAGGCAGAGATAAATGAAATACTTACCACCAAACTTAGATAGAATTGTAGAGGATGAGAAGAGCAACGCGTGGCCGCAAACGGCTCGTCAATCGGAGCTCCGTAGCTCAAGTTATGGTGGTTTGAAGATCAAAGAGAGTTAGGTTTTCTCTCTTCTCTTCTCTCTTCTCAAATCAGCGCCCCAACCCTTCTTTTTAGGGTAAAATGAGCTGAAATGCTCACAACTAATGTTTATATATGTTGGGTCTTGGGCCGACTTAGGCCCGGTTCACTTATTTTTGCCCATTGGCCAAATTTTGGGCCAAAACCTTTAAGATTAGCGCTCTAAATCGCACTTTAAATATTTCTACCTTCCCTAATTATAATTCCTCATTTCTTAATCTTATTTACCCATAATCAATTTCCTCAGTTGTAGTACTCAACTACATAACAAACACAACACATCATTCTCAACAGAAATTCATTTACATCACAGGCATTTATCCATTTGTATTAAGGCAATTACCTCAATCTTACTGTCACAATCGGCCCGCATCCTGACTCTCTCCTTGTTGGCAATTTCTTGATACATGCCCTGGTAACCCGCACTTGTAACATACACCTAACCCCAATCGGCACGGCCTATTTGGGTGATGACTTCCACATCTCTGACAGCTTAAAACATCAGAAGCAGCCGCTGCCCGTTTTCCCTTACCATTCCTTTGGGACTCCTTACTCGTCGCAAAGTTATTCTGTCCTTGGGGAAAGTGTTGTACGTATCCTCTCTCCTTAAACTCTCGACCCCTTGGTGCGAATCCTTGGTTGTGCTCTCTATGACTTCCCTTCTCTGCAACCCTCCTTTTCACACACTCTTCAGCAATTCTGCTCTTATTCACTAACTCTGAAAAAGTTCGGATCTCCATTGGTCCCACTGAACTTAAGATGTCGCTCCGGAGCCCTCCTTCATACTTAATGCATTTCCATTCCTCGAAGTCTCCCGGAGCTCCTTGACACATCGGGAAAACCTAAATAGCTCCTCAAATTTGTCTGTATACTCAGATATGGACATAGCACCTTGCTTTAGCTGCAGTAACTCCAATTCCTTGGCTATCCTGGCGAAATTCGGAAAGTACTTCTTATAGAATTCCACCTGGAAGGCATCCCAAGTGATATGATCATTCCCTTGTTGCAGGAGACGTCGAGCCCCTTGCCACCAATGCGATGCTTCCCCCGTGAGTAGATAGGTAGCGAATTCCGTTTATCATAATCCTCCTTTTCCGTCTCATACCCGGAGCAAGTGGACAACGCCACTGCCTACTACCCGGGGTCGCACATCACATTTCAATATTTTTTTCATTATTATCCATTTAACATATTCATTCATTAATCATATACGCATTTATACTCAGCCATAAACAATAATGGCTTTGCCGTAACCCGGCAATAACTCAGCCATCCGGCTCATGGTCCAATCAAGAACGGGCCATTTATCAATAAACATAGCCCTCCGGCTCATGGCATACACGGTACTTCCACCGTCATCCTCCATATCTCATATAATCATCTTTGATCATCATTGATCATAACTTTTCCCCTTGCTTCACTCGCAAGTTACCACATCCCCTAGCTCATTGCTAGGCATATCAGAATGATTTAATACATGAAAGGTGAGATCGGAGGCTTAGAAGTATGAGATTTGGCTTTTAAAACTCAAAAATCAACTTTGGCATGAAAACAGGGCCACGCGTACGCGCACTCCACGCGCACGCGTGGATGACCACAAAACTCATCGACGCGCAAGCATCATACGCGCGGACGCGCGGGTTGAAAAATAGCCAAACGACGCGCAAGCGTCAGCCACGCGTTCTTTTTAGGGTAAAATGAGTTGAAATGCTCACAACTAATGTTTATATATGTTGGGTCTTGGGCCCACTTAGGCCCGGTTCACTTATTTTTGCCCATTGGGGGCCAAATGGGCCAAAACCTTTAAGATTAGCGCTCTAAATCGCACTTTAAATATTTCTACCTTCCCTAATTATAATTCCTCATTTCTTAATCTTATTTACCCATAATCAATTTCCTCAGTTGTAGTACCAGACAGATCTCTGCCGGTACTGCCGGTCAAAATTCCACTGCGCACTTTTATGCAGAAAACTATATTTTCCGACTCGGAAAAATTCACTGAATCCAAATATCATATTTAAATTATCAAATTCCAATTGCCAAATCTTCCAACCATATTCGCTCCTATTTAACTTATTATTTACTAAATTTCGGTTAGACCGGGTATTACATGGCTAATGCCTTTAAGATCACTTATGGACCACCCAAGAGCTGTCTTGTGTGTCCTTAGCACCTGAATTAGTGCTTTCTTTTCCTGTGGCCCTAAAGCAGAGCTTATGATTACAGGAAAAGTGTCACCTTCTCCTAGAAATGCATATTTCAGGGATGGTGGTAGTGGTTTGAGCTCGGGTTTAGGAGGTTTCTCCTCTTCCTGAGGAGTTTCAGAGGTTCTTTTATTTCCTCTGGTTCCTCCAGATCAGGCTGAACATCTTTAAAAATGTCCTCTAGCTCTGATTCGAGACTCTCAGTCATATGGACCTCTTCCACCAGGGAGTCAATAATATCAATGCCCAGGCAGTCGTCTGATGTGTCTGGATGTTGCATAGCTTTGACAACATTCAACTTAAACTCATGATATCTTTCATGAACTTGGCATAAGAGGGTATTTGCTCAAGTGCCTCTGCAAACGGAATCTTTATTTCAATCTGCAAGCCCATAGTAGAAGATGTCTAACTGAACCCACTCTGAAAACATTTCAGAGGGACATTTTCTTAGCATCTCTCTGTATCTCTCACAGGCATCATAAAGAGGTTCATTATCTCCTTGTTTAAAGCCTTGGATGTCCAACCTTAGCTGTGTCATCCGTTTTGGAGGAAAGTATTGATTCAGGAATTTTTCTGTTAGCTGTTTCCATGTCTTTATGCTAGCCTTAGGTTGGTTATTTAACCACCTCTTAGCTTGGTCTTTTACAGCAAATGGGAACAGTAATAATCTGTAGACATCCTGATCTACTTCCTTATCATGTACTGTGTCAGCAATTTGTAAAAACAATGCCAGAAACTCTGTAGGTTCTTCTTGTGGAACACCGGAATACTGGCAACTTTGCTGCACCATGATAATGAGCTGAGAATTCAACTCAAAGCTACTGACTCCAATGGAGGGTATACTGATACTACTCCCATATGAAGCAGTGGTGGGGTTAGCATATGACCCCAGAGTCCTTCTGGACTGTTCATTTCCACTTAGATCCATGATGGAGAAAGGGAGATGATGTAAAATAGAGAAAAAATATTTTTATTTATTTATTTATTTATTTATTTCGAAAATAAAATAAATTAAAATAAAATAAATAAAAAATGGGTGAAGATTTTCGAAAAATAGAGAGAGAGAAAGAAAAAAAAATTGGTTAGGAAGTTTTGAAAAAGATATGATTTGAAAAATTTTGACCAAGTCAACCCAAGTAATTCGAAAATTATGAGAAAAGATAATTTAGAAGATATGATTTGTAAAAGATAAATATGATAGGAAAAAGATGTAATTAAAAATTAAAAAAATATAAAAGATATTTGAAAAAAGATAAATTTGTTTTGAAAAAGATATTGTGAAGATTTGAAAAAGATATTTATGAGTTGAAAAGATTTTAAGAATGAAAAGATATAGATTTGTTTTGAAAAAGATATAAATTTTTTTTTTAATCTTAAAAGGATAAGATTTGAAAAATTTTGAAATTAAAATCTGAATTTTTATAAAAAAAATTCAAAAATATGGCTTAAAAATAGTTAGAAAATATATCTTTTTTTTGAATTTTGAATTTTATGATGAAAGAGAAAAACACATAAAAGACACAAGACTAAAATTTTTAGATCTAATGCTCCTTATTTTCGAAAATTTTGGAGGAAAAACTCCAAGGAACACCAAACTTAAGAATTTTAAGATCAAGACACAAAGAATACTCAAGAATACTTTGAAGATTCACAAGAACACCAAGAACAAAAGAAAGAACACCAAACTTCAAATTTTTAGAAGACCAAAATAACTTTTCGAAAATTATATAAAGATTAACAAGAAAACACCAAACTTAAAGTTTAGCACATGATTAAATCAAGAAAATTATTTTTGAAAAAGATTTTTAATAGAACCAGTGCCCAATCATCAAGAACATAAACCAATGCTCTAGCCAATTGAGCTGTAAATGTAACACTTGTTTTGAAGAGGTATATTTTCACTAACTAAAAATAAATTCCTTTTTGAAGACTAATGCTTTGGAAAAACACAAGAAAAACAAGAAAAGACACTGAACAAGAAAAACTAAAAATCAAACAAGACAAATAAATAAGAACAACTTGAAGATCAAAGAACACAACTTCGAAAATTTAAAAGAAAAATATAGAATATGGAATTGACACCAAACTTAGAACAAGACACTAAACTCACGAAAAAAAATTAAAAATTGATAAAGAAAAATAATATTTTTGAAAAATTTTTGAAAAGGAAATAAAGGACTCATAATTTAATAACTCTATAGCAACAAAAATAAATTATTCCTAATCTAAGCAACAAAATAAACCTTTAGTTGTTCAAACTCAAACAATCCCCGGCAACGGCGCCAAAAACTTGGTGCACGAATTGTGAATCACACTTTTCACAATTCGTACCACTAACCAGCAAGTGCACTGGGTCGTCCAAGTAATACCTTACGTGAGTAAGGGTCGAATCCCACGGAGATTGTTGGTTTGAAGCAATCTCTGGTTATCTTGTAAATCTCAGTTAGGAGGTCAATTATAATTATCAGTTGACTTACAAATGAACAAGGGAACATAAAATAGATACTTGGTATGCAGTAATGGAGAATATGTTGGAGTTTTGGAGATGCTTTGTCTTCTGAATCTCTGCTTTCTCCCTGTCTTCTTCTTCACGCACGCAAGGTTCCTCCTATGGCAAGCTGTGTGTTGGTGGATCACCGTTGTCAATGGTTACCATTCGTCCTCTCAGTGAAAAAGGTCCAGGTGCGCTGTCATCGCACGGCTAATCATCTGTCGGTTCTCGATCATGTCAGAACAGGATCCATTGATCCTTTTGCGTCTGTCACTACGCCCAACACTCGCGAGTTTGAAGCTCATCACAGTCATTCAATCCCTGAATCCTACTCAGAATACCACAGACAAGGTTTAGACTTTTCGGATTCTCAAGAATGCTGCCAATGGATTCTCGCTTATACCACGAAGATTCTGATTAAGGAATCCAAGAGATATTCATTCAATCAAAAGTAGAACGGAGGTGGTTGTCAGGCACGCGTTCATAGGTTGAGAATGGTGATGACTGTCACGGATAATCACATCCATCATATTGAAGTACGAATGAACATCTTAGATAGAAACAAGCGTGTTTGAATAGAAAACAGAAATAGTTGCATTAATTCATCGAAACACAGCAAAGCTCCTCACCCCCAACAATGGAGTTTAGAGACTCATGCCGTCAGAGATTACAAAGTTTAGATCTAAAATGTCATGAGATGCAAAATAAATCTCTAAAGGTTTTTTAAATACTAAACTAGTAACCTAGGTTTATAGAAAATGAGTAAACTATGATAGATAGTACAGAAATCCACTTCTGGGGCCCACTTGGTGTCTGCTGGGGCTGAGACTTAAGCTTCTCACGTGCCTGGGCTGTTTTGGGCGTTCAACGCCAGGTTGTAACCTGTTTCTGGCGTTGAACTCCAACTTGTAACTTGTTTCTGGCGCTGGACGCCAGACTGCAACATGGAACTCGCGTTGAACGCCATTATACGTCGTCTATCCTTGAGAAAAGTATGGACTATTATATATTTCTGGAAAGCCCTGGATGTCTACTTTCCAACGCAATTGAGAGCGCACCAATTGAAGTTCTGTAGCTCCAGAAAATCCACTTTGAGTGCAGGAAGGTCAGAATCCAACAGCATCAGCAGTCCTTTTTCAGCCTGAATCAGATTTTTGCTCAGCTCCCTCAATTTCAGCCAGAAAATACCTGAAATTCCTTTAGGCCCTCCTATCCACTGATGCTCAAAGCCTTGGATCCTTTTTATTACCCTTGCCTTTTGGTTTTAAGGGCTATTGGCTTTTTGCTCTTGCCTTTTGGTTTAAAGTGCTTTTGGCTTTTCTGCTTGCTTTTTTTTTTCGCATTTTTTTTTCTGCAAGCTTTGTTCTTCACTGCTTTTTCTTGCTTCAAGAATCATTTTTATGATTTTTCAGATTATCAAATAACATTTCTCCTTTTTCATCATTCTTTCAAGAGCCAACAATTTTAACATTCATAAACAACAAATTCAAAAGAAATATGCACTGTTCAAGCATTCATTATGAAAACAAAAAGTATTGCCACCACATCAAAATAATTAAACTATTTTAAAATTCGAAATTCATGTACTTCTTTTTCTTTTTCAGAAAACAATTTTCATTTAAGAAAGGTGATAGATTCATAGGACATTCATATCTTTAAGACATAGACACTTAGATACTAGTGATCATATAGTAAAGACACAAACATAATTAAACATGAAGCATAGTAAACGAAAAATAGGAAAATAAGAACAAGGAGATTAAGGAATGGGTCACCTGAATGAGGGTGGCGTCTTCCTCTTTTTGAAGAACCAATGGTGCTCTTGAGCTCCTCTATGTCTCTTTCTTGCCTTTGTTGCTCTTTTCTCATAGCTCTTTGATCTGCAATCAATTGCTCTACCACTGAATTATGGAAAAACAAAAGCAATACTTTTACCACACCAAACTTAAAAGGTTTGCTCGTCCTCGAGCAAAAGAAGAAATAAGTGGAAAAGATGGAGGAGATGGAAGTGTGTGAATGGGTGGGTTTGGGAGGGAAATAGTTTGAATTTGAATGGTGAGGTAGGTGGAGATCCTGTGGGGTCCACAGATCCAGTGGGGTCAAGGATTTAGCATCCCTGCTCCAATTAGGCGTACAAAATGCCCTTTACTGTGCAATCCTGGCGTTTAACGCCAGACTGCTGCCTGTTTCTGGCGTTAAACACCCAAATGTAGCCTGTTTCTGGCGTTTAACGCCAGACTGATGCTTGTTTCTAGCGTTAAACGCCAGCTTGGTGCTTGGTTCTGGCGTTAAACGCCAGACAGATGCTTGTTTCTGGCGTTTAAATGCCAGAATAATCTTCCTCCAGGGTGTGCTATTTTTCATGCTGTTTTTCATTCTGTTTTTGATTTTCCATTTGTTTTTGTGACTTCACATGATCATCAACCTAAAGAAAACATAAAATAGCCATGGAAAATAAATAGATATAATTAAATAACATTGGGTTGCCTCCCAACAAGCGCTTCTTTAATGTCAATAGCTTGACAGTGAGCTCTCATGGAGCCTCACAGATAATCAGAGCAAGGTTGGGACCTCCCAACACCAAACTTAGAGTTTGACTGTGGGGGCTTTGGTTGACTCTGCAGTGAGAGAAGCTCTTCATGCTTCCTCTCCATGGTTACAGAAGGAGAACCTTGGGTCTTATAGTTTGCAATGTCTGCAAACCACAGAGCTTTTTGAATAGCAAACAATTGCTCATCCGGAAAGGTTTCAGAGATCTCAGTAGGAGAGAGGGATCCTCCTGCTACTGGTTCTATCCGGGACAGGAGATCAGCTACTTGATTCTCTATTCCTTTTCTGTCTCTTATTTCTATATCAAACTCTTGCAGAAGCAACACCCATCTTATGAGCCTGGGCTTTGAATCCTGCTTTGTGAGTAGATATTTAACAGCAGCATGGTCAGTGTACACAATCACTTTTGATCCTACTAAGTAGGATCTAAACTTGTCAATGGCATAAACCACTGCAAGTAATTCTTTTTCTGTGGTTGTGTACTTTTTTTGGGCAACATTTAAAACACTGCTAGCATAATAAATGACATGCAGAAGCTTGTTATGCCTCTGTCCTAATACTGCACCAATGGTATGGTCACTGGCATCACACATTAGTTCGAAGGGTAATGTCCAGTCTGGTGCAGAAATAACTGGTGCTGTGACCAGCTTAGCTTTCAGGGTCTCAAACGCCTGCAGACACTTTGTATCAAACACAAATGGCATGTCAGCAGCTAGCAGATTGCTCAGAGGTTTTGCAATTTTTGAAAAATCCTTTATAAACCTCCTATAGAATCCTGCATGCCCCAGAAAGCATCTGATTGCCTTAACATTGGCAGGTGGTGGTAATTTTTTAATTACTTCAACTTTAGCTTGATCCACCTCTATTCCCTTATTTGAAATTTTATGCCCAAGGACAATCCCTTCAGTCACCATAAAGTGACATTTTTCCCAGTTTAAAACTAGGTTGGTCTCTTGGCATCTTTTCAAAACAAGTGCTAAATGGTTAAGGCAGGAACTGAATGAGTCTCCAAATACTGAAAAGGAAAATGATCCTTTCTGGTGGCTGTATTGAGCCTTCTGTAGTCAATACACATACGCCACCCTGTAACTATTCTTGTAGGAACCAGTTCATTCTTTTCATTATGAACCACTATCATTCCTCCCTTCTTAGGGACAACATGGACAGGGCTCACCCAGGGGCTATCAGAAATAGGATAGATAATCCCAGCCTCTAGTAACTTAGTGACCTCTTTCTGCACCACCTCCTTCATGGCGGGATTTTGCCGCCTCTGTCGTTGAACCACTGGCTTAGCATCATCCTCCAATAGGATTTTTTGTATGCATCTGGCTGGGCTAATGCCTTTAAGATCACTTATGGACCACCCAAGAGCTGTCTTGTGTGTCCTTAGCACCTGAATTAGTGCTTTCTCTTCCTGTGGCCCTAAAGCAGAGCTTATGATTACAGGAAGAGAGTCACCTTCTCCCAGAAATGCATATTTCAGGGATGGTGGTAGTGGTTTGAGCTCGGGTTTAGGAGGTTTCTCCTCTTCCTGAGGAGTTTCAGAGGTTCTTTTATTTCCTCTGGTTCCTCCAGATCAGGCTGAACATCTTTAAAAATGTCCTCTAGCTCTGATTCGAGACTCTCAGTCATATGGACCTCTTCCACCAGGGAGTCAATAATATCAATGCCCAGGCAGTCGTCTGATGTGTCTGGATGTTGCATAGCTTTGACAACATTCAACTTAAACTCATCCTCATTGACTCTCGGGGTTATCTCCCCTTTTTGGACCTCAATGAGGGTTCGTCCAGTTGCTAGGAATGGTCTTCCTAGAATGAGAGTTGCACTCTTGTGCTCCTCCATTTCCAGCACTACAAAGTCAGTGGGGAAGGCAAATGGCCCAACCTTGACAATCATGTCCTCAATTATGCCTGATGGAATTTTAATGGAGCCATCAGCAAGTTGTTGGAAGCTGGAGTGGCGTTAGACGCCAACTCCTCATCTGTTCCTAGCGTCTGAACGCCAGAACTGTGCTTCCTTTGGGCGTTCAACGCCAGTTCCTTGCTTGTTTCTGGCGTTGAACGCCAGTCCTGAGCATGGTTTGGGCGTTCAGCACCAGCCTTCCACCCAATTTCTGGCGTTTTAGTGCCAGAATTATTTTTCCTCAGGCTCTTACTGTCCTCAGATGAAATTTGGGTAGTTTGCTCATTTCTTGGCTTCCTGCTGCCTTGAGGTGGGGTATTTAATGTTTTCCCACTTCTTAATTGAACTGCTTGGCATTCTTCTATTATTTGTCTTGACAACTGTTGCCTTGTTTGCTTCAATTGTTCTTCCACATTTATATTAGCCATCCTTGTCTCTTGTAGTCTCTCCTTGAATTCGGCTAACTGTTTTGTTAGAAAATCCAATTGCTGATTTATTTATTTATTTTGAAAATAAAATAAATTAAAATAAAATAAATAAAAATGGGTGAAGATTTTCAAAAAATGGAGAGACAGAAAGAAAAAAAAATTGGTTAGGAAGTTTTGAAAAAGATATGATTTGAAAATTTTTGACCAAGTCAACCCAAGTAATTCGAAAATTATGAGAAAAGATAAGATAGAAGATATGATTTGTAAAAGATAAATATGATAGGAAAAAGATGTAATTAAAAATTAAAAAAATATAAAAGATATTTGAAAAAAGATAAATTTGTTTTGAAAAAGATATTGTGAAGATTTGAAAAAGATATTTATGAGTTGAAAAGATTTTAAGAATGAAAAGATATAGATTTGTTTTGAAAAAGATATAAATTTTTTTTTAATCTTAAAAGGATAAGATTTGAAAAATTTTGAAATTGAAATCTGAATTTTTATAAAAAAAATTCGAAAATATGGCTTAAAAATAGTTAGAAAATATATATTTTTTTTTGAATTTTAAATTTTATGATGAAAGAGAAAAACACATAAAAGACACAAGACTTAAAATTTTTAGATCTAATGCTCCTTGTTTTCGAAAATTTTGGAGGAAAAACACCAAGGAACACCAAACTTAAGAATTTTAAGATCAAGACACAAAGAATACTCAAGAACACTTTGAAGATTCACAAGAACACCAAGAACAAAAGAAAGAACACCAAACTTCAAATTTTTAGAAGACCAAAATAACTTTTCAAAAATTATATAAAGATTAACAAGAAAACACCAAACTTAAAGTTTAGCACATGATTAAATCAAGAAAAATTATTTTTGAAAAAGATTTTTAATAGAACCAGTGCCCAGTCATCAAGAACATAAACCAATGCTCTAGCCAATTGAGCTGTAAATGTAACACTTGTTTTGAAGAGGTATATTTTCACTAACTAAAAATAAATTCCTTTTTGAAGACTAATGCTTTGGAAAAACACAAGAAAAACAAGAAAAGACACAGAACAAGAAAAACTAAAAATCAAACAAGAAAAATAAACAAGAACAACTTGAAGATCAAAGAACACAACTTCGAAAATTTAAAAGAAAAATATAGAATATGGAATTGACACCAAACTTAGAACAAGACACTAAACTCACGAAAAAAAATTAAAAATTGATAAAGAAAAATAATATTTTTGAAAAATTTTTGAAAAGGAAATAAAGGACTCAGAATTTAATAACTCTATAGCAACAAAAATAAATTATTCCTAATCTAAGCAACAAAATAAACCTTTAGTTGTTCAAACTCAAACAATCCCCGGCAACGGCGCCAAAAACTTGGTGCACGAATTGTTAATTAC
Source organism: Arachis ipaensis (assembly GCF_000816755.2). NCBI lineage: Eukaryota > Viridiplantae > Streptophyta > Magnoliopsida > Fabales > Fabaceae > Arachis > Arachis ipaensis. Next base: position 107,622,331 of record NC_029789.2, read on the forward strand.
ACTTTTCACAATTCGTACCACTAACCAGCAAGTGCACTGGGTCGTCCAAGTAATACCTTACGTGAGTAAGGGTCGAATCCCACGGAGATTGTTGGTTTGAAGCAATCTCTGGTTATCTTGTAAATCTCAGTTAGGAGGTCAATTATAATTATCAGTTGACTTGCAAATGAACAAGGGAACATAAAATAGATACTTGGTATGCAGTAATGGAGAATATGTTGGAGTTTTGGAGATGCTTTGTCTTCTGAATCTCTGCTTTCTCCCTGTCTTCTTCTTCACGCACGCAAGGTTCCTCCTATGGCAAGCTGTGTGTTAGTGGATCACCGTTGTCAATGGTTACCATCCGTCCTCTCAGTGAAAAAGGTCCAGGTGCGCTGTCATCGCATGGCTAATCATCTGTCGGTTCTCGATCATGTCAGAATAGGATCCATTGATCCTTTTGCGTCTGTCACTACGCCCAACACTCGCGAGTTTGAAGCTCGTCACAGTCATTCAATCCTTGAATCTTACTCGGAATACCACAGACAAGGTTTAGACTTTCCGGATTTTCAAGAATGATGCCAATGGATTCTCGCTTATACCACGAAGATTCTGATTAAGGAATCCAAGAGATATTCATTCAATCGAAAGTAGAATGGAGGTGGTTTTCAGGCACGCATTCACAGGTTGAGAATGGTGATGACTGTCACAGATAATCACATCCATCATATTGAAGTGCGAATGAACATCTTAGATAGAAACAAGCGTGTTTGAATAGAAAACAGAAATAGTTGCATTAATTCATCAGAACACAGCAGAGCTCCTCACCCCCAACAATGGAGTTTAGAGACTCATGCCGTCAGAGATTACAAAGTTCAGATCTAAAATGTCATGAGATGCAAAATAAATCTCTAAAATTTGTTTAAATACTAAACTAGTAACCTAGGTTTACAGAAAATGAGTAAACTATGATAGATAGTGCAGAAATCCACTTCTGGGGCCCACTTGGTGTGTGCTGGGGCTGAGACTTAAGCTTCTCACGTGACTGGGCTGTTTTGGGCATTCAACGCCAGGTTGTAACCTGTTTCTGGTGTTGAACTCCAACTTGTAACTTGTTTCTGGCGCTGGACGCCAGACTGCAACATGGAACTGGCGTTGAACGCCAGTTTACGTCATCTATCCTTGAGCAAAGTATGGACTATTATATATTGCTGGAAAGCCCTGGATGTCTACTTTCCAACGCAATTGAGAGCTGCCATTTGGATTTCTGTAGCTCCAGAATAGCCACTTTGAGTGCAGGAAGGTCAGAATCCAACAGCATCAGCAGTCCTTTTTCAGCCTGAATCAGATTTTTGCTCAGCTCCCTCAATTTCAGCCAGAAAATACCTAAAATCACAGAAAAACACACAAACTCATAGTAAAGTCTAGAAATGTGATTTTTAATTAAAAACTAATAAAAATATACTAAAAACCAACTAAATCATACTAAAAACTAAGTAAAAACAATGCCAAAAAGCGTATAAATTATCCGCTCATCAGCCACTAACGTTGGAAAAAGGGGGCACACCTAGCCACGTTAAGAGTCACGTTAAGTACATTAACGTGAGCTCTAACATGGAAGGAAAGAAGTGCTAATGTTAGTGACACTCACCTTTGTCACTAACGTTGGACTAAGCCACTATTAGCCACGTTAGCTGCCACGTTAATTGCATTAACGTGGAAGCTAACGTGGAGGAAAGGAATGATGAGCCAACGTTAGTGATACTCACCTTTGTCACTAATGTTGGAGATGGCTATCACTACCACATTAGAAGTCACGTTAACCTAAGTAACGTGAACTCTAACGTGGGAAGAAGGGTGTTTGGAGCGTTAGTGACAAAGGTAAGTGTCACTAACGCTCTCGAGGCTAAGGCATGCCCACGTTAAGAGCCATGTTAGTTATACTAACCTGGACTCTAACGTGAGAAAAGTGGGTTAAGAGCAACGTTAGTGAAAAAGGTAAACCCCAATAACGTTCACGAAGGATCAAGAGGCAACGTTAGTGGTCACGTTAGTGCCACTAACGTTGAAGTTAACGTGAACCATCTTGGGCTAGAAACGTTAGTGAAAAAGGTGATTGTCACTAACGTTCTCGAACCCACATTTTCACTTAAACGTTAACACCGCTAACGTCCTAGCTAAAATCCATACCTACTTCACACTTTCTCTGCAAGTAAAGCTGAGCCCACTAAAGACTCCAAACTGCTTCAAATCAAGATCCAAAGGCCCATATCCAAGACTTGAAGAGCCAACTAGAAGAACAGAAGAGTAGTATATATAGGAGTAATTTTAAACTAGATAAAAAAAAGCTTTTGGATTGAGAGAACTACTCTCTGTATAATTTTACTTTCTTTGCAACTTTTAGTTTTACTTTTAGAATGCATTCTCCATCTTTGTTTTCCATTCCCAGAGCCATGAACAACTAAACCCCTTTCATTGGGTTAGGGAGCTCTGTTGTAATTTGATGGATCAATAATAGTTTTTATTATTCTTCTTCTTTCTTTTCTCTTGATTTTACTAGAAAGCTTTCAATCTTCATCCCATTGGGTAGTTGTCTTGGAAAAGAAGCTATTCATACTTGGATCTCTTTAGAACCTTGGAAGAGGAATGAAGAGATCATGCTAGAAATGCTTTCTCATGTTGGACCAAATTGGGGTTTGGATGGATATAGTAACATATAATCCTACCAACACTTTGATTTGGAAATACATGTGGTATAATCAGTGACCATACTTCATCTCTTCTCATGAGCAATTAGACTAAGGAATTGGCTATTGATCAAGATTTGAGAGATTGAATTACCAAGGAATTGGAGTTCAATCACTTAAGATTGCCAAGGAGATCAATGAATGCATTGATTGAGGAAGAGATGAAAATGAACTTGATCCAGAGAATGCAACATCTCCTAAGCCCAATAAAGCCCCATTTCTGATCTTACCCATTCTCTTTAATTTCTGCAATTTACTTTCATGCTAAATTCCCCATTCCTCATTTAAGATTCTGCAATTTACTTTCCGTCATTTATATTCAGCTCTTTATTCCCAGCATTTACATTTTCTGCTAATTACTTTCCGCCATTTAATTTCCTGCAACTCTCACATCAAATTCTGCTTAGCTCAACTAGAACATTCCTCTAATTAAAGTTGATTGACCAATCAATCCCTGTGGGATTCGACCTCACTCTATTGTGAGTTTTTACCTGACGACAATTCGGTATACTTGCCGAGGGAAATTGTTGAGAGACAAGTTTCCGTGCATCAGAAAACAAGATTGAACAGAGAGTCACGCGAAAGTGTGGCTGGAGGTGTGCCTTTGGCACAAATGGATCCACGTGACCGCGTCGCTGACGCGTCCGCGTCACCACGCGAATGCGTGGCCCTGTAAAATCGACGTAAACGGGTACTTGGCAGCAAATTAGGCTGGAACGATGCTAGAAGCACAAGCCTTACCACACGAATGCGTGCCCCACTTGTCTGCGTCATTTTGCAAATATGGCCATCCACGCTATTGCGTTACCCACGAACGCGTCACCCCAGATTTTTGGCAAAAATGCATTTAAACAGAGAGTTGTGCGTATGCGAGGCTGCTCTCGCGCCACTAGCACAACTCGAGTCACGTGTCCGCGTGCCCCACGTGTCCGCGTCACCTGAACTTATCGCACACCACGCGACCGCGTGACCCACGCGTCCGCGTCGCATGCGACGCATGGTTTATCCAGATCAGCGCCAGAATTCCTATCTTTTCTTCTCCAATCCTACTTATCTCTTTATTATCATTCTTTCTTCTTTCATTATTCTCTTTCATTCTATTTTTCCTATTGCATTTGCATATTTTCATTCACTTCATTTTAATTTTGTGCATACTTTTATTTTCTTTTCTAAAGTTATTATTTTTCTGTTGGTGTCAAATTTTCTTATTTAACTGTTACATCTTCTCTTGAATTATCCTGGTGCTTCATGACTTGTTTTATTCTGATTGGGCAATATTATTTAAATCAATGCTAATCTTTTATGATACTTGTACTCCTCTTGCATTGATATAAACTTATACTGTCTTTCATTACCCACACTCTTCCCCTTTGTTGCAATTTTTAGCACCACTGGTGCTTCTATTGTTTTCTCACTTGCATGTTGTAGCTACCATGTAATTGAGACCCTCATTATTTGGCATTAACCCACCAAGACTTTATTTATTTTCTTATCTTTGCTCTTGGGTTACTTTTCTTCTTTTTCCTTTTCTTTCAGGCTGGCCACTAAAGAAGGGAAAGGGAAAGCTTCTAAATGGGGAGACAAACAAGTCCATCAGCACAATCTTTAGAGAAAATCATTAGTTGAAGCAACCCTTCCACTTGCACATCTTAGCATGCACCGAGGACAGTACAATCTTTAAGTGTGGGGAGGTCGATACCGATCTCCGTGGGTTAGTACCTTCCTGTCCCAACACTAATGTTTAAATTTTCTTTGTAGTTAGTTGTTGCATGTTTGATTGCATATTTGTTTGAATTTTTTGTGCATATCTTACCACCACTTGGTTAAAGTAATATTTTCTTTTTCAAGAAACTTTTTAAAGAATTTCACTAATTTGAATAAAATTTAATGTTAAACTTGTTTGAAGAAATATTATACTGGAACATGGTTTAGAGCTCGAACATACAAAACCAGTGAGATTTTTTAGCCTATTTGATTGGTTGCATTTTATCAACCAAAATTCTGTTTTAGTGTGTATTTTTCTCTCTAAAATTGTGATCTTTGTCTTGCTTAATTCTATATTTTCATTGTTTAATGTATGCATGCACTTATATGATTGAGGCCTTTGTTTCACTGAGCTTACATACCCATATGGCCTTACCTTTCATTATCCCTTGCAAACCAATTTTGAGCCTATTATACCCCTTTTATTCTTTACTTTAGCACATCATTAGCTCTAAGCAAAAGACAATAATGCCCTTAATTTGAATCCTTGGTTAGCTTAGACTAGTGAGAGTGCTTATGATTTAAGTGTGGAGAAATTGGCTTTGGAAACATTTGGTTTGAGAATTGAGTATGTTAGAATTTTCTGAAAATGGGAAAAAATGTTTAGGACATATTCATGCATTCAATAATTTAATCATATGCATTGAGAAAAACAAAAAAAAAATAATAAAATAAAACAAAAAAAAAAGAAAAGAGAGAAAAAGAAAAGAAAAAAAAAGAGAAAATAAATAAAAAGGGGGACAAAATGCCCCAAAGTAAATGGTGAAAGCAATGCATATGTAATGTACTCAAAATCAGATGCATGAATATGTGGAAAACATGGTTAATGGATAGTTAGATGTTGTATTATGATTACATGGATTGTCTAAGTTAGTTGGAAAAGTTTAAGTTAATTAAGGATTCAGATTTTAGTCTACTTGGCCAAATACAATCCTACCTTGACCCTAACCCCATTACAACCCTTAAAAGACCTCTTGATATGTGTATCTGTGCATTAAATTTTTGTTGATTGTTAGATGAAGAGCAAGCCTTAGAAAGCAAGATTAGTATAGAATTGAGAGATCGAACCTTAAACACTTGAGCGATTAGAGTGCATACACTTCCAGTGAGGGTTCGACACTCGATTCTTTGTTCCCGGCTTTCATGAGCTATCTTCTTCGTGTACTTTTTTTTACGATTTGAATTAGTGAAATCCAGTTCATATCTGTTCTTAGAGAATTTGATTTACTTTTAACCAAGTAGGTAGAATCATTTTTTGCATGTAGTTGCATTCATATACATAGGTTACATTTCATACATTTTACCATTCCTGTTCACTCCTTTATAGTTTCTCTTGAGCTTAGCATGGGGACATGCTAATGTTTAAGTGTGGGGAGGTTGATAAACCACTATTTATGGTTTATCTTGTGCTCAATTGAGTGGTTTTTATCAATTCTTCACCCAGTTATTCATAGGAATCGCATGTTTTACGTTTTCCTTCTTGATTTTGTGCTGTGACTGAAAGCATGCTTCCTTGACCTTATATTTGCTTATTATTAATCCTCTTCTATTACTATTCGATGCCTTGATATGTGTGTTAAGTGCTTTCAGAGATTACAGGGCAGGAATGGCTTAGAGGATGGAAAGGAAGCATGCAAAAATGGAAGGAATACAAGAAACTGAAGGAACTGCAAAGCTGTCCAGCCTGACCTCTTTGCACTCAAATGGTCATAACTTGAGCTACAGAGATCCAAATGAGATGGTTCCAGTTGCGTTGGAAAGCTAACATTCGGGGCTTCGCAACGATATATAATTTACAATAGCTGCCCAGACGCCAGATGACGCGAACGCGTGAATCACGCGGACGCGTGAATCACGCGGACGCGTGACCTAGCAAAAATGCAATCCATGCAAACGCGTGGACGACGCCTCCGTGTCACTTTGCCGCAACCTGAACGTAACAGAAATCGCTGGGGGTAATTTCTGGGCTTTTTTGACCCAGTTTTCGGCCCAGAAAACATAGATTAGAGGCTATAAAGTGGGGGAATGCATCCATTCATTAACGTGTCTTCCATTATTCACTTTTCATAATTCTAGATGTAGTTTTTAGAGAGAGAGGTTCTTTCCTCTCTCTTAGGATTTAGGATTAGGATTCCTCTTAAAAGAATTAGGATTTCTTATTATTTCAACTTATTATTTCAACTTCTTCTCAGGTTCAATATTCCTTTTATATTTCTATTTACTCTAATGCTTTTATTCGTATCTGATTCATGTTATCAATTTGGCTTATGAATTCTTCGTATTTAGATTTGAATGTTTTATTTAATATAATTTGAGGTATTTCAGATTTGACTTTGCTTTGCTTTATTTATATGAATGCTTTTAATTTAATTTAGATTTTCCCCTTTTGGCTTTGGTTGATTAATTGGTAACTCTTGAGTTATCAAACTCATCGTGATTGATAATTGTTATTTTAGCTAATTGAATTGAATTCCATTAACTCTAGTCCTTTCTTAGGAGTTGGCTAGGACTTGAGGATCTAACTAATTAGTTTACTTGACTTTCCTTTGCTTTAATAAAGGTTAACTAAGTGGGATTGAAACTCAATTCTCATCACCATTGATAAGGATAACTAGGATAGGACTTCCAATTTTCATACCTTGCCAAGAGTTTATTTAGATATTAATTTATTAATTCCTGCAATTTATTTTCCTTGTTCAAACCTTTCAAAACCCAAAATTCTACCTTTTCCATAGCTAATAATAAGTCATACCTCCCTGCAATTCCTTGAGAAGACGACCCGAGGTTTAAATACTCGGTTATCAATTTTATTGGGTTTGCTTAAGTGACAAACAAAACGTTTGTATGAAAAGGATTTTCTGTTGGTTTAGAAGCTATACTTGCAATGCGATTATACATTTGTGAATTTCTTTACCGATAGGAAATCCGGATCGTCAGGTGTCATTCTATTGTTTTTCTCTTTCCTCATTAAATTCAAAATCCCTTTCAAAAATCATATCCAAAATTTTTCAAATCTTCTTAATTAAGTAATTATTCTAGTTTTTGAATTTATTTTTCCTTTTTCTTTTAGTTTTTGAAATTTATATTTTAATTTCTAATTATTTTATTTTATCTTATTTTTTTATTCATTCGGTTTGTTTTTAATTAAATAAAATAAAAATAAAAATATATTTTATTTGCAATTCACATCAATTTCCTTTTCTCCATCATGGACCTAAGTGGAATTGAACAGTCCAGAAGGACTCTGGGGTCATATGCTAACCCCATCATGGCTACATATGGGAGTAGCATCTGTGTACCTCCCATCAAAGCAAGCAGTTTTGAGCTAAATCCTCAGCTCATTATCATGGTGCAGCAAAATTACCAATATTCCGGTCTTCCACAGGAAGAACCTACTGAGTTTCTGGCACAGTTCTTACAACTTGCTGACACAGTACGTGATAAGGAAGTAGATCAGGATGTCTTCAGATTATTATTGTTCCCATTTTCTGTAAAAGATCAAGCTAAGAGGTGGTTAAATAACCAACCCACAGCAAGCATAAGAACATGGAAACAATTATCAGACAAATTTCTGAATCAATATTACCCTCCAAAATAGATGACACAGCTAAGACTGGACATCCAAGGCTTTAAACAAGAGGATAATGAATCTCTTTACAATACCTGGGAGTGGTACAGAGGGATGCTAAGGAAATGCCCCTCTGAAATTTTTTCAGAGTGGATACAGTTAGACATCTTTTACTATGGGCTTACAGAAAAAGCTCAAATATCTCTAGATCACTCAGCTGGTGTATCTATACATATGAAAAAGACAATTAAAGAGGCTCAAGAGCTCATTGATACAGTTGCTAGAAATCAATATCTGTACTTAAGAAGTGAGTCCTCCCTGAAAGAAGAGGCTAAAGCAGTATCCACTGAGCTTAGTCCTCAAGAACAACTTGCTGAACTCAATCAGCAATTGCTTATTATAACAAAACAGTTCGCAAAATTCAAGGAGATGCTCCAAGACACTAAAATTGCTAATCAAAATGTGGAAGCACAATTGGATCAGACAAGACAGCAGCTATCTAAACAGATAATAGAAGAATGCAAAGCTATTCAATTTAAGAGTGGGAAGACATTAAATGTCTCAACTCAAGGCAGCAGAAAGCCAAGAAAGGAACAACTGACAGAGGATGAGCAAACCACTACCCAAAATCCCTTTGAGGATAGTAAGAGCCTAGAGAGGAATGATTCTGGCGTTCAAACGCCAGAAAATGGTGAAAAACTGGCATTAAACGCCCAATCCATGTCCAATTCTGGCGTTCAAATGCCAAAAAAGTGTAGGAATCTGGCGTTAAACGCCCATCCATCTCCCTATCCTGGCGTTCAAACGCCAATGAGGGATCAGACACCTGCAAGGGCTGATAATAACTCCCTCAAGAAGGCTTCTCAACCTGCCTCTGTAGGAAATAAACCTGCAGCAACTAAGGTTGAAGAATATAAAGCCAAGATACCTTATCCTCAGAAACTCTGCCAAGCGGAACAGGATAAACAATTTTCCCGCTTTGCAGACTATCTCAGGACTCTTGAAATAAAGATTTCGTTTGCAGAGGCACTTGAGCAAATACCCCCTTATGCTAATTTCATGAAAGAGATCTTAAGTCATAAGAAGGATTGGAGAGAAACTGAAAAAGTTTTTCTCACTGAAGAATGCAATGCAGTCATTCTAACAAGCTTACCAGAAAAACTCAAGGATCCCGGAAGCTTTATGATACCATGCACATTAGAGGGTACTTGTACCAAGACAGCTCTATGTGACCTTGGGGCAAGTATTAATCTAATCCTTGCATCCACTATCAGAAAGCTTGGCTTGACTGAAGAGGTCAAACCAACCCGGATATGTCTTTAACTTGCTGATGACTCCATTAAATATCTATCAGGCATAATTGAGGACATGATTGTCAAGGTTGGGCCATTTGCCTTTTCCACTAACTTTGTAGTGCTGGAAATGGAGGAGCACAAGAGTGCAACTCTCATTCTAGGAAGACCCTTCCTAGCAACTGGATGAACTCTCATTGATATCCAAAAAGGGGAAGTGACCCTGAGAGTTAATGAGGATGAGTTCAAGTTAAATGCTGTCAAAGCTATGCAGCATCCAGACACATCAAATGACTGCATGAGCGTTGATATTATTGACTCCTTGGTGGAAGAGATCAATATGACTGAGAGTCTCGAATCAGAGCTAGAGGACATCTTTAAAGATGTTCAGCCTGATCTGGAGGAACCAGAGGAAACAGAAAAGCCTCTGAAAACTCTTCAGGAAGAGGATAAGCCTCTTAAACCCGAGCTCAAACCACTACCACCATCCCTGAAATATGTGTTTCTGGGAGAATATGGCACTTTTCCTGTGATCATAAGCTCTGCCTTAGATCCACAGGAAGAGAAAGCACTACTTCAGGTGCTAAGGACACACAAGACAGCTCTTGGGTGGTCCATAAGTGACCTTAAGGGAATCAGCCCAGCCAGATGCATGCACAAGATTCTATTAGAGGATGATGCTAAGCCAGTGGTCCAATCACAAAGGCGGCTGAATCCAGCCATGAAGGAGGTGGTGCAGAAAGAGGTCACTAAATTACTAGAGGCTGAGATTATTTATCCTATTTCTGATAGCCCCTGGGTGAGTCCTGTCGAAGTTGTACCCAAAAAGGGAGGCATGACAGTGGTTCACAATGAAAAGAATGAACTGGTTCTTACAAGAATAATTACAGGGTGGCGTATGTGTATTGACTATAGAAGGCTCAATACAGCCACCAGAAACGATCATTTTCCTTTACCATTCATAGACCAGATGCTAGAAAGACTAGCAAGTCATGACTATTACTGCTTTTTGGATGGCTATTCAGGTTATAACCAAATTGCAGTAGATCCTCAGGATCAAGAGAAAACAGCATTCACATGTCCATCTGGAGTATTTGCTTACAGAAGGATGCCTTTTGGTCTGTGCAATGCACCTGCAACCTTTCAGAGATGCATGCTCTCTATTTTCTCTGATATGGTGGAAAAATTTCTAGAAGTCTTCATGGATGACTTCTCAGTATTTGGAGACTCATTCAGCTCCTTTCTTGATCATCTAGCACTTGTTCTGAAAAGGTGCCAAGAGACTAACCTGGTTTTAAACAGGGAAAAATGTCACTTTATGGTGACTGAAGGAATTGTCCTTGGGCATAAGATTTTGAACAAAGGAATAGAGGTGGATCAAGCTAAGGTAGAGGTAATTGAAAAATTACCACCACCCACCAATGTTAAGGCAATCAGAAGCTTTCTGGGACATGCAGGATTCTACAGGAGGTTTATAAAAGATTTTTCAAAAATTGCAAAATCTCTCAGTAATCTGCTAGCTGCTGATACACCATTTGTCTTTGACACAGAGTGTTTGTAGGCCTTCGAGACTCTGAAGGCTAAGCTGGTCACAGCACATATCATTTCTGCACCAGACTGGACATTACCATTCGAGTTAATGTGTGATACCAGTGACCATGCTATTGGTGCAGTATTAGGACAAAGGCATAACAAGCTTCTGCACGTCATTTACTATGCCAGCCGTGTTCTAAATGACGCACAGAAGAATTACACAACCACAGAAAAAGAGCTGCTTGCAGTGGTTATGCCATTGACAAGTTTAGATCCTATTTAGTAGGATCAAAAGTGATTGTGTACACTGATCATGCTGCTCTCAAATATCTACTCACAAAGCAGGATTCAAAACCCAGGCTCATAAGATGGGTGATGCTTCTGCAAGAGTTTGATATAGAAATAAAAGACAGAAAAGGGACAGAGAACCAGGTAGCTGATCACCTGTCCCAGATAGAACCAGTAGCAGGGGTGTCCCTCCCTCCTACTGAGATCTCTAAGACCTTTCCGGATGAACAACTCTTTGCCATTCATGAGGTACCATGGTTTGCAGACATTGCAAACTATAAAGCTGTGAGATTCATACCCAAGGAGTACAGCAGGCAGCAAACAAAAAAATTAATTTATGATGCAAAGTACTACTTGTGGGATGAGCCATATCTATTTAAGACATGTGCAGATGGAGTAATCTGTAGATGCATGCCTAGAGAAGAGGCACAGAAAATCCTATGGCATTACCATGGATCACAATATATGGAGGACATTTTGAAGGTGAGCGAACAGCCACAAAAGTTCTCCAATGCGGCTTCTACTGGCCTACCCTCTATAGAGACTCCCAAGAATTTGTACGGAACTATGACAGTTGCCAGAGAGCTAGTAATCTACCTCATGGTTACACCATCCCTCAGCAAGGGATCTTAGAGATTGAGTTGTTTGATGTATGAGGTATTGACTTCATGGGGCCTTTCCCACCATCATACTCAAACACTTACATTCTGGTGGCAATAGACTATGTATCTAAAGGGTAGAGGCAATTGCCACACCCACTAATGATACTAAGACAGTGCTAAAGTTCCTCCAGAAGCATATCTTCAGCAGATTTAGTGTCCCTAGAATACTAATCAGTGATGGAGGGTGATGAGCGGATAATTTATATGCTTTTTGGCATTATTTTTACATAGTTTTTAGTATGATTTAATTAGTTTTTAGCATATTTTTATTAGTTTTTAAAAAAAATCACATTTCTGGACTTTACTATGAGTTTGTGTGTTTTTCTGTTATTTCAGGTAATTTCTGGCTGAAATTGAGGGACTTGAGCAAAAATCAGATTCAGAGGCTGAAGAAGGACTGCAGATGCTGTTGGATTCTGACCTCTCTGCACTCAAAGTAAATTTTCTGGAGCTACATAAGTCCAAATGGCACGCTCTCAATTGCGTTGGAAATTAGACATCCAGGGCTTTCGAGCAATATATAATACTCCATACTTTGCCCGAGTTTATATGATGCAAACTGGCGTTCAACGCCAGCTTTCTGCCCTATTCTGGAGTTAAACGCTAGAAACAGGTTACAAATTGGCGTTTAACTCCAAGAAATACCTCTACACGTGAAAGCTTCAATGCTCAGCCCAAGCACACACCAAGTGGGCCCGGAAGTGGATTTCTGCATCATTTACTTATTTCTGCAACCCTAGTAACTAGTTTATTATAAATAGAACTTTTTACTATTGTGTTAGACATCTTGGGATCTTTTGATCATTTTTGAGACTATCCTTGTATCACTTTTGATCTCTTGATCACGTTTACGGGGCTGGCCATTCGGCCGTGCCTGGACCTTGTTCTTATGTATTTTCAACGGTAGAGTTTCTACACACCATAGATTAAGGTGTGGAGCTCTGCTGTTCCTCATGAATTAATGCAAAGTACTATTGTTTTTCTATTCAATTCAAGCCTTTTTCTTCTCTAAGATATTCATTCGCACACAAGAACATGATGAATGTGATGATTATGTGACGCTCATCATCATTCTCACTTATGAATGCGTGCCTGACAAACACTTCTGTTCTACATGCAAACAAGCTTTAATGCATATCTCTTAGCCTCTTGATCTACGATCAGAGTCTTCGTGGTATAGGCTAGAATTATTGGCGGCCATTCTTGAGATCCAGAAATTCTAAACCTTGTCTGTGTTATTCCGAGTAGGATCTGGGAAGGTATGGCTGTGACGAGCTTCAAACTCGCAAGTGCTGGGCGTAGTGACAGATGCAAAAAGATTACTGAATCCTATTCCAGTATGATTGAGAACCGACAGATGATTAGCCGTGCGGTGACAGCGCATTTGGACCATTTTCACTGAGAGGACGGGAAGTAGCCATTGACAACGGTGATGCCCAACATACAACTTGCCATGGAAAGGAGTATGAAGGATTGGATGAAAGCAGTAGGAAAGCGGAGATTCAGAAGGAACTAAGCATCTCTATACGCTTATCTGAAATTCTCACCAATGAATTACATAAGTATCTCTATCTTTATTTTACGTTTTATTTACCTTTTAATTATGAAAACTCTATAACCATTTGAATCCGCCTGACTGAGATTTATAAGGTGACCATAGCTTGCTTCAAGCCGATAATCTCCGTGGGATCGACCCTTACTCACGTAAGGTTTATTACTTGGACGACCCAGTGCACTTGCTGGTTAGTTGTGCGAAGTTGTGACAAAGAACTAAGATTACGAACGTGCGTATTAAGTTTTTGGCACCGTTACCAAGGAATGAACGATCACGATTTCGTGCACCAGAGGGATTCATTTCTACAATAAACAACTTGACTCTGCTCTGATCCGATATGGAATTAACCACAACGTGGCAACTCCATATCATCCACAGATAAATGAGTAGGCTGAAGTCTCAAATAGAGAACTAAAACGGATCCTGGAATGGACTGTAAGTACCCGTAGAAAGGATTGGGCAAGGAGTCTGGATGATGCTCTATGGGCATACAGAACTGTATTCAAAACTCCTATAGGGACCTCTCCATACCAGCCTGTGTATGGAAAAGCCTGTCACCTACCAGTGGAACTGGAACACAAGGCCTATTGGGCAACCAGATTCCTAAACCTTGATGCCAAGTTAGCTGGAGAGAAAAGATTGCTCCAGTTGAATGAGCTAGAGGAATTCAGACTCAATACTTTCAAAAATGCAAAAATTTACAAGGAGAAAGCAAAAAGGTGGCATGAAAAGAAACTGTCATCCAGAGTCTTTGAGCCAGGACAGAAGGTTCTGCTGTTCAACTCTAGGCTCAAACTTTTCCCTGGGAAATTAAAATCCCGGTGGAGGGGACCATATGTGATTACAAGTGTGTCACCATATAGATATGTAGAGCTTCATGATATTGACTCTGACAAGAAGTTCATTGTTAATGGACAAAGAGTCAAACATTATCTTGAAAGCAATATTGAGCAAGAATGCTCAAAACTGAGACTAGATTAAAGCTCAGTAAAGTCCAGCTAAAGACAATAAAGAAGCGCTTGCTGGGAGGCAACCCAGCCATTAGCAAAGTTTATTTGTTATTTAAATAATAATTATAGGAGTTTGATATGAATTATCTTCAAGGTTAATTATCAATTGCAGGAGTTTACAGAGTTACAGAAGGATTCAGAGCATAAAGCAAAAAAAAGGAGCTCACTGGCACGAAAACGCCAGTAAGGGGTATTTTGGGCATTAAACGCCAGAATGGGTACCATTCTGGGCGTTTAACGCCAGTAAAGATACCATTTTGAGCGTTAAACACCAAAATGGGTACTATTCTGGGCGTTTAACGCCAGAGTTGCAGCATCCTAGGCGTTTAGAAAAACGCCAACATATGGGCGTTAAATGCCAGAATGGATACCATTCTGGGCGTTTAACGCCAGAAAAGGCAAGGGGAGGAGATTTCGTTTCCACTTCAATTTTTTTTCAAACTTTCATGTTTTAATTCATAATTTTCTGCATAAACATGTTACAAATTTTCATCACTCACACTCAATCTTCAAAAATTCAATAATCTTCTAAATCCCTTTTCAATTTTCTTTCAAATCCTTTACAAATCTTTTTCAAAAACTCATTTACCTTTTCAATTCCTTTTCAAATATTTTCCAACTCATCATATCTTCTTTTAATTCTTAGATGCATCAACAAATTTTCAGATTTAACTTCTTTATATCTTTTTCATACCTTTTGAATTTTAAAATCTCATCTTTTTCATATCATGATTCAATTTTTTTTACCAATCATATCTTTCTATCATATCTTTTTCAAAATTTTTGAAACCCCACCCCTCCACTCTTAAATACACGTTCGGCCACCCCCCATGATCACCGAGCTAAGACTCATTAAGATCATGGCCCCTAAGGGAAAACAAACCACTTCAAGAGGCAAGAAAGAGAATACTCCAAAGCCACTATGGAATCAAGAGAGGTTCTTAACCAAAGAACATGCAGACCATTATCACAAAATAATGGGTTTGAAGTCAGTGATCCCGGAAGTTATGTTCGATCTGAAAGAAGACAAATATCCAGAGATCCAAGAACAGATTCGAAACAGAGGTTGGGAAATTCTAGCCAATCCTGAAATAAAGGTTGGAAGAAACATGGTTCAGGAATTCTACTCAAATCTGTGGCTGACAGATAAGCAGAGAATGAATAGAACTGCCTTCCATACCTTTCAACTATGGTCAGAGGGAGGATTATCTACTTTCACCTTGACAAAATAAGAGAGGTCTTCAAGCTGTCTCAACTGCAAGATGATCCAGAATTCTTTAATAGAAGAATGGTGAGAATAGATAAATAGATGGACCAAGTTCTAGAGGACATATGCCTCCCTGGAGCCAAGTGGATAACCAACTCAAAAGGTGTCCCAAACCAACTCAAGAGAGGAGATCTCAAACCAGTCGCTAGGGGCTGGTTGGACTTCATTGGGCATTCTATACTGCCCACTAGCAACCGCTCTGAGGTCACTGTCAAAAGAGCAGTGATGATTCATTGCATTATGCTGGGAAATGAAGTGGAGATTCATCATCTGATTTCTTGTGAGATCTACACAATTGCAAATAAGAACTCCACTGAAGCCAAATTAGCTTACCCAAGCTTAATCTCTCTGCTATGTAAAGATGCTGGGGTAAAGATGGGAGTAGATGAGTTCATCCCAGTCGAGCACCCAATCACCAAGAAGTCAATGGAAGGACAACAAGTGCAAGATAACTCCATCAAAAGGAAGACACAGAAGTTCCTCCCAGAAATCCCTCAGATTGACTACTGAACCCACCTAGAAGCATCTGTCACCAAGCTGCAAGAAGCTATGGATCAACTTAAAGAGGAACAACAAAATCAAAATAGCATGCTTTGCAAGCTGCTTAAGGAACAGGAGAAGCAAGGGCATGAGCTACAGGAGCTGAAGCGCCAGAAGCTCTCCCTTGAAGAGCCAGGCATCCCACAACTTGAAGGAGCACTTACCTCCCCCAATGCAGGTTGTTGAGTCCTAACTCTGTGATAACTTTTGTTATTAGAGATCAATTTTAAGGGTCATTTATTTTTATGTTTTTAATTTTCTTTCTTTTATTATTGTCTATCTGCTTTTATGCTTATTTCATGTCTTATTTCCATAATCAATAAAATTTAGAGTATATGTTTTAAAGCTATGAATAATCCCATAAATCCCTCACCTTTCTTAAAAGAAAAATGTTTTTATTTACAAAAGAATAAGAAGTACATGAATTTCGAAAAATATCTTAAAAATAATCTAATTATTTTGATGTGGTGGCAATACTTTTTGTTTTCTGGATGAATGCTTGAACAGTGCATACTTTTGATATTGTTGTTTATGAATGTTAAAACTGTTGGCTCTTGAAAGAATAATGGAAAAAGAGAAATATTATTGATAATCTGAAAAATCATAAAATTGATTCTTGAAGCAAGAAAAAGCAGTGAATATAAAGCTTGCGAAAAAAATTTGGCAAAAAATAAAAGAAAAAAGAAAGAAAAAGAAAAAGCAAGCAGAAAAAGTCAATAACCCTTTAAACCAAAAGGCAAGGGTGAAAAGAATCCAAGGCTTTGAGCATTAATGGATAGGAGGGCCTAAAGGCATAAAATCCTGGCCTAAGCGACTGAATCAAGTTGTCCCTAACCATGTGCTTGTGGCATGAAGGTCCAAGTGAAGAGCTTGAGACTGAGTGGTTAAAGTTGTGGTCCAAAGCAAAAAGAGTGTGCTTAAGAGCTCTGGGCACCTCTAATTGGGGACTCTAGCAAAGCTGAGTCACAATCTGAAAATGTTCACCCAGTTATGTGTCTGTGGCATTTATGTATCCGGTGGTAATACTGAAAAACAAAGTGCTTAGGATCACGGCCAAGACTCATAAAGTAACTGTGTTCAAGAATCAACACACTGAACTAGGAGAATCAATAACACTATCTAAATTCTGAGTTCCTATAAATGCCAATCATTCTGAACTTCAAACGATAAAGTGAGATGCTAAAACTGTTCAGAAGCAAAAAGGCTACAAGTCCTGCTCATCTAATTAGAACTGAGCTTCATTGATATTTGAAATTCATTGTATATTCTCTTATTTTTATCCTATTTTGTTTTTAGTTGCTTAGGGACAAGCAACAATTTAAGTTTGGTGTTGTGATGAAAGGATAATTTATACCCTTTTTGACATTATTTTTACATAGTTTTTAATATGTTTTAGTCACTTTTTATTATATTTTTATTAGTTTTTATTCAAAAATCACATTTCTGGACTTTACTATGAGTTTGTGTGTTTTTCTATAATTTCAGGTAAATTCTGGCTGAAATTGAGGGACCTGAGCAAAAATCTGATTCAGAGGCTGAGAAAGGACTGCAGATGCTGTTGGATTCTGACCTCCCTGGACGAATGGATTTTCTGGAGCTACAGAAGTCCAATTGACACGCTCTCAATTGCATTGGAAAGTAGACATCTTGGGCTTTCTAGCAATATATAATAGTCCATACTTGGCCCGAGATTTGGTAGCGCAAACTGGCGTTTAAACGCCAGCTCCTTACCCATTTTCTGGCGTTAAATGCCAGAACTGGCATAAAAGTTGGAGTTACACACCCAAACTGGCACAAAAGTTGGAGTTCAACGCCAAGAATAGCCTATGCATGTGAAAGCTTCAGTTCTCAGCCCAACGCACACCAAGTGGGACCCGAAAGTGGATTTCTGCACTATCTATCTTAGCTTACTCATTTTCTGTAAACCTAGGTTACTAGTTGAGTATAAAAATGACTTTTAGAGATTTATTTTGCACCTCATGACATTTCACATCAGAACTTGTATTTTCTACGGCATGAGTCTCTAAACTCCATGGTTGGGTGAGGAGCTCTGCTGTGTCTTGATGGATTAATGCAATTACTACTGTTTTCCATTCATCGAATTGTGAGGCACATTAAAAAAATGGAATATATAAGCCCCCAAATAAAAATAAAGAAAACTAAGACATTATAGGGAGGGAGGGGTCAAACTTTTTTTTCTATTGGAAAAATCTTCTATACTTAATATTTATATCATCTTATATTTATATATAGGGAGGGTATATTGTTATGGTATATTGTAAAACTTAAAAACAAATCTAAAAATAGAAATTGAATTCAACTTTCAAAATTTATCTAATTAAATTAATTAAATTTATAGAATAAAATCACAAAATAAAAAAGATAGTAATAGAAAAATGAATTTGAATATTCAATAGGAGTAATATATTTAGATTTATAGATTTTATTAATCTATTAAATTTCGAATCTTTATAACGTGAAGAAATCGATCGATTTCTTCACGATCGGATTATATTTGTTTTCAATACTGTTGTCAATATTAGTTTAGTGTTGAAAACATAGAATCGCGAAAAACAAATGAATTCAAATTCGAAAAAAAAAGAATGAAATATTAATATAAATCGAATTTGATTATATTTTTAGTAATTTGTTTTTATTATATAAATAAATATATTCTAGTTGATATTTGTCAATATTCTTTCTAATTTTTTAGAAAAATTATTAAATTATTAATTGAATTTTTTCTATTTCTCTTTATTGAAATACTCCAATTTAACTATTCCATATCCATTTATTTATATACTCTACATTTCTAGACTCTAATATATATCTAATAGATAAGATATATCTAATCGATTAGAATATAGAACTTTATGGATATAATAAAAAAGAAAAAAAAGATATATTATGTTTATGCAATAAATTAAGTATCTTTGTCTTCGGCTCAATCCTTTTTTGAAGATTGAGCCGAGTTTAATTGCAATTATCTAGAACGAACGGTAACCACCGGATTACAAAGTATCCATTGCTGGGAATTCAAATTTGATCGCCTTCCATACTTCACAAGCAGCAGCTAATTCAGGACTCCATTTGCTCGCCTCACGGATGATTTCATTACCCTCACGAGCAAGATCACGACCCTCATTCCGAGCCTGTACACATGCTTCGAGAGCTACTCGATTAGCTACGGCACCTGGTGCATTTCCCCAAGGATGCCCTAAGGTTCCACCACCGAATTGGAGTACGGAATCATCTCCAAAGATCTCGGTCAGAGCAGGCATATGCCAAACGTGAATACCCCCCGAAGCAACGGGAAGAACACCTGGTAGAGAAACCCAATCCTGAGTGAAATAAATCCCACGGCTTCGATCTTTTTCAATAAAATCATCACGTAATAAATCAACAAAACCTAAAGTAATATCTCTTTCCCCTTCAAGTTTACCTACTACGGTACCGGCGTGAATATGATCTCCACCAGACAAACGTAACGCTTTAGCTAGTACACGAAAGTGCATACCATGATTCTTCTGTCTATCGATAACTGCGTGCATTGCACGATGGATATGAAGAAGTAGTCCATTATCCCGGCAATAATGAGCCAAACTAGTATTTGCAGTGAATCCCCCTGTTAAGTAATCGTGCATTACGATAGGAGCGCCCAATTCTCTAGCAAATACAGCTCTTTTTATCATTTCTTCGCATGTACCTGCAGTAGCGTTCAAGTAATGCCCTTTGATTTCACCAGTTTCGGCCTGGGATTTAAAAATTGCTTCGGCAAAAAATAAGAAACGGTCTCTCCAACGCATAAATGGTTGAGAATTCACATTTTCATCATCTTTGGTAAAATCAAGTCCACCGCGAAGACATTCATAAACTGCTCTACCGTAATTCTTCGCGGATAACCCCAATTTTGGTTTAATAGTACATCCCAATAGGGGGCGACCATAATGAAATATTAATATAAATCGAATTTGATTATATTTTTAGTAATTTGTTTTTATTATATAAATAAATATATTCTAGTTGATATTTGTCAATATTCTTTCTAATTTTTTAGAAAAATTATTAAATTATTAATTGAATTTTTTCTATTTCTCTTTATTGAAATACTCCAATTTAACTATTCCATATCCATTTATTTATATACTCTACATTTCTAGACTCTAATATATATCTAATAGATAAGATATATCTAATCGATTAGAATATAGAACTTTATGGATATAATAAAAAAGAAAAAAAAGATATATTATGTTTATGCAATAAATTAAGTATCTTTGTCTTCGGAATCACGCTTGTTTCTATTCTAAGATATTCACTCGCACTTCAACATGATGAATGTGATGATCCGTGACACTCATCACCATTCTCAACCTATGAACCCGTGCCTGACAACCACTTCTGTTCTACCTTAGATTGAGTGTGTATCTCTTTGGTTCCTAGTTCACGAGTTTGATTGCCTCTCATAACAACAGAGCATTCAAATCTGTGAGATCAGAGTCTTCGTGGTATAAGCTAGAATCAATTGGCAGCATTCTTGAGATCCGAAAAGTCTAAACCTTGTCTGTGGTATTCCGAGTAGGATCTGAGAAAGGATGAATGTGACGAGCTTCAAACTCATGAATGTTGGGCATAGTGACAGTGTGCAAAAGGATCAATGGATCTTATTCCAACACTAGTGAGAACCAACAGATAATTAGCCCTATAAAACCCGTAGCTGCACCATTTTCACTGAGAGGACGGATGGTAGCCATTGACAACGGTGATCCACCAACATACAGCTTGCCATGGAAGGAGCCTTGCATGCGTGAAGAAGAAGACAGTAGGAAAGCAGGGATTCAGAAGACAGAGCATCTCCAAAACCTCAACCTGTTCTCCATTACTGCATAACAAGTATCATTTAATTTATGTTCTTTTACTCATTCCAATTAAAACTAAGAATTATTGTTGATATCCTGACTAAGAGTTACAAGATAACCATAGCTTGCTTCAAGCCGACAATCTCCGTGGGATCGACCCTTACTCACGTAAGGTATTACTTGGATGACCTAGTGCACTTACTGGTTAGTTGTGCGGAATTACAAAAGTTTGATTATAATTTCGTGCACCATCTCCCTTGCTGTACTCCCATCTGGCCTCAAGCAGGCCAATCTTTTTTAGAACCACATCTAAAAAAAGCTTTCCGGATGTCAAGTCTTTCACTATTTGAGGATAAGCGTCACAAACCGGAGGAATATGCGGAATATCTAAGAGGGCCTCTAAAGCAGCATCAGAGGTGTCCAGTGTGACACCTCTCAGAAAAATAATTGGGGCGTCCTTCTTTTGAAGATTTTTGTAGAATTCCCTGACCTGGTGTTCATTGACTTCCACCGGATCGAATTCTACGAATTTCCAATGGTAAAAAATTAGTCTATTAAAAATCTGATCCGCATATTTCTTGGGCAAGTTTAGCTTTCTCTCGTAGTGAAAGGCTCGTTTTTCAAGTTTTTGTATTGTTCTTGGGCTTCAGCATTAATGAATGTGTCCGGTTAGTTACTCGGAGGCACAGGAGGAGGACGAGCCAAAGGATTGGATTTTTCCTTTCCTTTGCGAGCCATCCTGAAAAAGACAAAAATAGAGTACAACTCAAGAGAAACAGATAAGAATCACAGAAAGAAGGAGGATATAATTAAGTAATTCAAATAAGAGCCAATAAGGTAAACAACACTTAATTAAGGAAAAACATCCAAAAAGAGGTTGAATGCTGAAAAGGAAATGTATTTTCCCAAAATTAAGTAACCTAAGTAACAAATGAAAGAATGAACAACAATTAAAGCATACATATGACTTAGGTGTAACAATGCAAGTGAATTGACTTGAGAAAGATATTGATTGTTGCAGTTTTACAATTAAAGTTTGAAGACTTAGAAAAAATTGGCACAAAAGGCAATAATCAAAGCCATAGTGAAAGCATGCACATATTCATGTTGAAAAGATAAGAAATGATCACATATACATAACTTCTTGTCCAAAGCAATACTTGGTTGAAGAACAGATTGCATTGCTCAAAAACATAAAGGAACAAGTGGCTATGTATATGGTCATTGATGTTAAAAACACATGAATAAGCATTTAATCAATTCACTCAAAAAAACAAATGTATGTACAGCTGCAAATGGCACCAAACAAATTTCAAGATTTATGAGTTTAAGGCTAGTTTGGTGTTTAAGCAAAAGGAATGAGTAGTCAGTACATAATGCAGCAAATTAGCATGCTATGCACTTGCAAATGCATCAAACAAAATAATGTCAGCTTGGTATTCTACACAGCTACAGATTTCGAGTTCAGTTTGATGTTCCAGCATGAATAACACAGAGTGCAAAAATAGTTTTATCTTAGGCAACATCCACGATCGACAGAGAATTGCACAAGTAGAAATTAACAATGAAAAATGGGAAGAAAATTCAAAACCTATGCTGATCAGACACAGAAGTTGAATCAAAAATCCATTCAGGCCTTATATCAAGCATGTTATGTGCATTAGTGAAACAACATTCTCAGTTCATACACAGCAGCATTCATAGTTCATACAAAGCAGCATTTACCCAGAAATCCAAAAATAATCAGTCAATCAACAGCATTCAGTCTAGAAATAGAAGCCATTTAACCTAAATCCTCTTAATCACTAAAACAACATTAAAAACGGAATTAAAAAGCAAGTAAAATAAAGCAGTAGAAAATGGAATAGGGGCAAGGAACATGGGAAAGAAATGGAACCTGTAATGCAGAAGGAAGGAGAAGAAACAGACAGAAAAGGAGGGTGGTGGTTGCGCGGTCGCGGCGGCACACACACTTGCCGCCGCTGGTGGCTGGTCGCCAGACTGAAAGGCATGGCCTAGGGATTGCTGGCGCGGGCAGCAGGGTGCAGCGCAAATACAAGGAAAATAAGAGGGGGAAATGTAGAAGAGAGAGAAGAAGAAGAAGGGAAGAGAGAGAGATAGAGGGTCGGCGATGGTCGCCAGCGGTGAAGCGGTCGGACGGAGGTGGTGGCGTTGGCTAGGGTGGTCTGGATTGAGTAGGGTTTGTGGTCGGGTGGTGTTGGGTTCAGAGAAGGGAGAAGAAGAAAGGTTTGGGGTGTTTGGGGGAAACTGAAGCGCGACTCTCTTTCTTTTTGAATTAACGTTCAAAAAGTGACCTGTGCGGACGCACAAGGTCGTGTACGGACGCACAAACAAGAGAAATGGCAAGGCATGTGCACACACAGCAGCGTGCAGACGCTGCGGACAGAAGGAGTATCGCGGCCTGTGCGGATGCACGAGGTTATGTGTGGACGCACAGAAGGAAAGAAGGGGTTGCGTTCACACGCACAAGCCGAGCACGTGCTGTGAATAGAGAGAGTGTTTAGGGGTGTGCGTCCGCACATTGATATGCGTACGTACAGGGACGGAAAAACAGGGGAACTGTGCACGCGCACAAGGCTGTGCGGACGCATAGGTCTCTGTTCCCGCAATAAAAATTTTGCCTCTAAGGCATCAAACTTGATATCCAAAACAGGTTTTCAAGTCCCAAAACATCATAAAACTCCCAAAAACACATTATTTCACTAAAATTACCCAACAAACTTCAAAATAAAACTAACCAACCAAGCAAAATAACCAATTATTCATGAAACAAAAACTAAAAGAGAGAAGGTTAGAAGGATATTACCATGGTGGGGTGTCTCCCACTTAGCACTTTGGTTTATAGTCCTTAAGTTGGACTTGGTGAGGAGATCCTTGTTAGGGCGGCTTATGTTTCCAGTCCTCCTTGAATCTCCAACCAAGTTTGCTATTGATTTGACCTCGAGGGTCCCAAATGAATTGTATCAAACTCTTAAGAGACTTCAAGCTAGCAACTAGGATCTTTAAGTATTGATTCTTGAAATTAATACCCGGATCCCATACTTGAGTTCTTCTATCACCATTGACATACTTATACACTCCCTGGAATCCACTAAATTGACTCTTGCACCAAAATTGAGCTCCAAATGTTAAGTTGGCTCCTTTGATGAACTTTGCATTTCTTTGCCAATTAGCATTCTTCTCTCTACCATCCACTACTCCAAGAAGGGTTTGAAGTTGACAATCCATCTCCAAGATGGCATATTGATGTGCGCCTAGAAAGCTTGTTGAAGAAGTCCTCTCCTGCTCAATTCGTTCTTGCACAACTATCTTTACCTCTTAGTGAACAAAATCTTCCTCAACCTCCTTTGAATCTTCCTCATCATCACTCAAGTAAAAAATTGGAGGTTGTGTGAAGTCCACATCAACATCTCCTTCCAAATCCAATAAGGGAGGCTCATGAAGGTCATTGGCGGGGTTAACCAAGTTGGACAAAAAATCTTGAATGATGGAATCCTCTTGATCACTTCCTACCAACTCTTCATTTATCTCCTCTTGTGCTTCATGTTGTGACTTGATATCTTCTACTTGATTTTGTAATTCCTTGCTCACTCCACACTTTTCACTTGGTTCTACACATTCATCCATTAGAACTTCTTGGTCATGTCATGAACGCAATGAAGCTAACCGGTTAAGAGTTTCTGCTACTGTAGACATGCCTTGCTCTTGCTTCTTTCGGAACTCTTGTTGTTCTTGAATGAGCATGAAAAGTACTTCTTGTGTGGCTTGATCCATATGTGAAGATGAAGATTGAGGTGATGAAGGTTGACAATCAAACTCATGATGGTAAGGGTTATGGTTTTGTATGTAGTGAGGTGATGGTGTATAGAATTGGTGGCTAGAAAGGTAAGTGTTTGGGTTTCATTGGGGTACATTGTGGTAATAGTGTAAAATGTCATAAAGAAAATATAAACAAAGACTTACTAACAAAAGCAAAAAAACAACCAAAAAGTACTATTTACACTATTAACATATTCACATCAACCAAAAGATATAACACCGTTTGCATTCCCACACAACGGCGCCAAATTTGACAAAGAGAATTCTTGCATGGTTTGGAATCAATCAAAACAAGCATCAATTCGTTGGTAGCATAGTCCAAACCGACATTGAATTCTCAAGATCAAATATTAAATCCAATACCAAATAACTGAGATTGAGAGTAATTCAACCTCGGGTCGTTCTCCCTAGGATGCAATCGAAGTGTTACGCTTTCGGTTGTGGAGGCAAAAAGGGGTTTTGAACCAAAGAACGAAATATTAAAAGAACTAATTAATAAAAGAAATAAGAGATGATCAAAATTGTAACTAATGCAATTAAAGAGAAGATGAGATCAAAACTAGTGAAAATACTATAAATGCAAAAAGAGCCTTGACTTGGAAATGAGAATCTAAGGAATTTTATCATTTCCATAACCACAACTATGGTAATTATCATGAGTCAATCTCGCTTAGTTAACCCCAACTATCGAGGAGTAAGTCAAGCAAGTATAATTGACCTTAATCCATAAGTCCTAACCAACTTACCAAACTAGTTGATAAAAGGCTAGCGTCAATGGAAACAAGAGTCAACTAACTACCCATGAACTACCACTAAATATCGAACATTACGAATCTAGTATCCTAGGAACTCAAATCCCAAGCCAAGGTGTGAAAATCTACTCAAAACTCAAAGTTGGCATTTTCACAAACATCTTATGTGCATAAAAGTAAAACATGGAAAATTGCAAAGTAAAATGGAAAACTATAACCAACTATCAACAATATCAACAAGAGACAAGCAATCAAGCATAAAGAAAGCATAAGATATGAAATTCATTAATCAAAACTTCAAGAAACTAAAAATTGCAAATATGAACAAAGTAACTTGAACCAAAGGAAATGAAAATAAAGGCAATATAATTAAAGAGGAAATTGAGAGTACTTACAATTAAAGAAGCAAAATCCAAAATCAAAGCTTGCTATAAAATGCTACAATGGAAATGAAAATGAAACCCTAAGAGAGCAATCTACTCTACACTACTCCTACTCCTAATACTATGAAAAACTTGTAAAAACTAAAAACTAAAATGTGCTAAAGCCTAATGCCTTCATATGTGTTGAATTCTCCTTCATATAGCATCCAAAATCAGCATTCAAGCCTTTCAAAATGGGCCAAGAGGCCTCAGAAATCTCAAAGCACATGTTTCATTAATACAACCACGTGCAGGGACCTGTGCGTACGCACAGATGTGTGCGTACGCACACTCGGCTGAAAGTTGACCTGTGCATACGCACAGGTGCTTGTGCGCATGCACACATGGAAATTATTTCTTGTGCGCACGCACAGGTGGTTGTGCGCACACACACTTCGCTGTGTGTACTTTTTCTTGTTTTCTTCATGTTTTCTCCCTTGTACATGCTTTCTTCCACTTTTGGCTATCCATTCTTACCTCTAAGGCCTGAAATCACTCAGCAAATATGTCATGGCATCAAATAGAATAAAAGTGGAATTAAATTGCTCATTTCAAGCACAAAAATGCATGTCTTCACATTTAGGATCAAATTGGGGATAAAACACAAAAGTATGCTATTTTGGTGCTTATGTATGAGTTCATGTGATAAAATCTATCCAAATTGAGTCAAAATATATAATCAAATATGGACTCATCACGTACGCGTCATATCAAAATTTTTCAATCTCAAAACTAAAATTTGATCGCAGTCGTTGGGGGTAACGTTGGTTCACCAACGTTCCCTCCAACGTTGCACACTTGTGCGTACGCGCACTGCCTTGTACGTGCGCACACTTGCAATTTTTTTCTTCTTGTGCGTACGCACACAACACTGTGCGTACACACACAAGGCAATTCTTCCAGCTCCAGTTTTGAGATTAGTCGAGGACGTTGGGGGTAACGTTGGTTCACCAACGTTCCCTCCAACGTTGGCACCCAGTTTTGCATAACGTTGCCAGCAATGTTGGTGAGCCAACTTTGGCCACCAACATTGCTCTTCAAGCCCTTGGAACATTGGTGGCAACATTGGTGAGCCAACTTTGGCCACCAACGTTGCCTTCTCTGCTTCTTTCTCACCATTCCTCTGCTTCTCTTCACCTATCATCAACCAAACAAATGCATCAAAGCTTTGCCATAATCACAAGATTTTTGCACCATTCATAGCATCAAGTAATTCCTTGCATAGATCTTGTGAAAATGCACATAATTAACCATGTTTGATTGAATCAAGGTATTCATGAAATTCTCATCCAAATACTTACTTATTGCTTAAGAAAGTGCATGAAACCATATTAAAACAAATGAAAAAGGCTTGTGAAATTGCCCTAAGATGCCTAGGCATCACAACACCAAACTTAAATCTTGCTTGTTCCCGAGCAAGCAGTAAAACATGAGAAGAATGAATGAAAACAGAGAGGAAACATGTCCTTATTGGAAAGCACTCAGTCTAGGTTCATGGGGTTTCATGCAAGATATATTTGAAGCTCAACTCTTATTGGTTTCCAGGTTTGAAATGTCCCTCTAAGTGCTAACTAAGGTGCTTCTATGAAACCTTGTTATTCATTGATCCTTGGTGTTTGATTTTTGTTTTTCTTTTGCTTTAGAAACTTATTCTTTACAGCTTAGTGTTCTGTGTTGAAGTAGCTTTTTAGATAAGTTTTTAGTCAACACTCCCGATCTAGTTGGCTCAAGGTGTTGGATGATGAAGCACCCTTCAGACCTACTAACTCAAGCCTCTCCTCAACACATACACACCAAAAACACTTGGCTCACAATTCATCCTAAAGACATTGATGCCCAGCACCTCTTTGGGTCACTAAATGCCTTGCAACTAGGTTGCTCTTGATAGTGGACTTTTGGTTGATAATTCCGGGATAGTTAACCCAAGTTACCAAGTGTTAAAACACTCCTTAGAACCTAGTCATCCAAGCAGATCCTAGTACAAAAACACCACAGGCATGTATCTTAAGGGTTAAGCTATTGGTGCCTAGCTTATTCATTGTTTCTTTTTCGTTTTGGTTGCCAACGTTGGTGCTGGCTGTTGGTGGCCCAACTTTGCAACCAACGTTGACTTTTCTTTCCTTCTTTCTTGTTCTTTCTTTCTTCCAAGGATTTTTTATTTCTCAAAGGTTTCACATATAGCAACAAAGTTCATACTTAAGGGACATTCTACCCTTCATCTTTATTAGTGAGCTTGCTAAACAATCAAACATATACCACCACTTAACCTTATTCTATTTCCTACCAAATTGGACTATTACTCTTTCTGTTTCAAAGAATTTTTCTTTTATTCAATCAAAAGGGGACAAAGCATACATTCAAGCAAGATGAAAATGAAACAAGCACTTAGACTAGCACACTTAAATGACAATTAAGAAAAACAAACAAACAGAATTCAAATGACTTAAACTTGAAGTAAACTCATAAAACAGAAGAGATTGGGAGTAAGTTCTTCCTTATTAAATTAATGATCAAGGAACAGCACCACCTTTCATTCTTTGGGTTGTTTTCCTTTATTTGACTCCCCTTTCTTCTTTGGTTCTTGTTTCTTTTTCCTTCTTGTTTCCTCTCATTGTTATCTAGGCTCATATTCCTCTTCCCAAAGTCTAGCATCTATCAATCTTTGCTTCATTCTTTCTTCATTTCTTTTTGCTCTTGCCCTTTGTGTTTCTCCTACTTGAGTGACCTGTTGATATGGTTGGATTTCTCAATTCAATACAGGCATGCAAGCAGTTAGGTAGCTAAGCTTGGCTTCAGTGTCTATATCATATTTAACCCGATCTAAATGCCTAGACTCTCTGGCTGTATGATATAGATTTTTCCAGTGAAACAAGTTTTGGAGGTATATTTCTTGCTGAGCTTGTTGTTGGGACAATTTGTTGAAGGATTCTTGGAATTGAGCAGACTATTCCCTTTGTTGATCTAGTAATCTTGATTGAAATTCTCTTTGTTGATCCATCATTCTCAGCTGGAACTCCTCTTGTTTTTCTTGAACCTTTATGTATTGTTGGGATAGGCCTTCAATAACGCTCTGGATTTGACTCATGTCCATAGTAGATGGTAGTGAAACCTGTTACTCCTCTTGCTGCTCTTCTTCCACTTGTTATTCCTCCCTCATTCTCCTCCTTTGTGGTTTTCTTTGTTGTTGGGCAGCCGTGACATATGTCATTATCTCAATGGTGATTGGCTTGCCTGGATGTAGCCAAATAGGATTTGCATCTTCTAGCGCCACCCTAGCCTTTATGCATAGACGAAGAATGTTGCTAGGGTAGTGGAGCCAAGAGTCAGGGGAACTCTTCTTAGAAAGCTTTTGGATGTTTTTGGCTATGAGCTCATGAACTTTAATCTCTCCTCCTATCATGATGCAATGCAGCATAGTGGCTCTCTTAATATTGACCTCTGAAATGTTCATGCTGGGGAGGATGGATCTCCTAATGATATCATACCACCCCTTGGCTTCTGGGTAAGATCTCCTCTTTTTAGAAATATTGGCATTCCATTGGACTCCCTCACCCAGTCAGCCCTAACTACGCAAATGTCACTAGCAATCTCCTCACAATCAGGGTTACCACCCACTCTCTCATGGTAACTAGCTTCATCAAAATGTGCTGTTCTTAGGCCAAGAACCTTCATGATGGCCTTTGGACTGAAGTCAACCTCTACATCTCTTACATAACTTTTGTAAGAGGTGTCAATGCTTGTGTTCTCCCTCACTGTGTTGGCATAGAACTCCTTTACAATGTTTGCATTTATTCTGGTGATTGGAGGAGTGAGGAGCTCCCATTTTCTTTTTCTAATCTTCTCTTTGATTTCTTGGCCCTCATCCTCGGGAAGTTGGAATTAGGTCTCATCCATTCGAGTTGTATCTCATAGAATACTGACTTGAACCTCCATTTGTCATAAAGAGTTTCTTCTTCAACGGGTTCTTTTCCTTTCCTTCTTCTGGAGCTTGATGAGGCTGCCATGGTTGCTCTGGAGTTGGCCGAATAGAAGATCAAGAATTAGTGAGGAAGAGTGGCTAGTATCTTGTGCAAAGTGGAATGAGAGTGAGGCTTGAGGGTGAAGTAAGTGATTTGATCAAGTAAGAGTGATTTGAACAAAAAGAGAGCACGGTTATGAATTGAACTTTATAGGGATACAAGAACTGAAATTTTGAATGCAAGAGTGTATAAATTTGAAGTGTGAAACTCGGTTCAAGTGGGGGTTATTTATAGCAAAAATTGATGAAGAATGAATGGTAAGGATGCTTTTGAGATGGCAAAAATGGATGGTATGCATGTAGAATTGAATGAAGACAAGGATTGCTTCCTCATTAGGTATGTAGGTTCAGTCATCTAGGTGATATGCCTCTCCAACCAATGTGCAGAATTGTGCTTCCCAATGAGCAACTTCCAAGGACATGTGACTTGCTTTTGCTCTAGGATAGCCGTGCATTCCCTTGCCTTTTCCTCTCCATCAATCTTCTCTTCTATATGCCTATTAACCACATCAGAACAAAATGAATTAAAATAATTGGCGGTAAAGTAAATGAAAAGCAATAGCTAAATTTTAAATTTTTGAAATTTTTTTTGGCTAAGTGTTCCTTATGCATTAATAACCAACCGTCACTCTTGCAAGCATATATATAGCCCTGGTGGACACCAAACTTAGTGTTTGGCCGTGTGGTTCAAAGGGTTATGTTCAATTCCTAGGATGTACATCTAGTGACCCTTATGCACCATCCTAGGTGCCTTGCACATCAAGCTTGTCATCCACCTTCTAAATCATGCAGCAATTCAATGAAGTTCTTATCACCTTTGATTCAATCATCATAAAGAACACTTTATTTTTCTACTTTTAAGCATAAACTCAAAAAGAATGCAAAACCTGGTTAAACTCTCATGAGATTCAAGACTTAAAACAAATTTGACTCTCATTAATTGTACTCATAGCATAGTTACAACACCAAACTTAATGTTTGGCTATATACTTCAAGAAAGTGCTTGAGTATATATCCTAAGATAGCTATATGATCATCTTGCTTGAAAACTATCTTAGGGTGCCTTTAGGCACACCAAACTTAGAAATTAATCATATGCTTCAAGATACTATATGCAGCAGTCAAATTTGTTTATGAAAGCCTAAATTCATGCGAGAAAACCATTGATTATTAACAGTAAAGCAGTAAATGAAAATGTTTAAACACGGGTTGCCTCCCATGAAGCGCTCGTTTATTGTCACTAGCTTGACATTAGTTCTCTGTTTGTTAGGAAGGCAGATAATGTCTTAGGTCTTCTCCTCTTGCAGTTAATCTGTCTCTGCTTGCCTCTTTGAGAATCTCTACATGCTCCAAGGATAAGATTTTATTGATGATGTACACTTGAGCTAGCTGAGATGGAATTGTAGGAAGATGAGGTGGGATTAGTGGTTGGTGGATTGATATCACTTTGTCCCCTGGAGAGAAATCCTCTGTAGGGATCTTCTTGTTTTTCCATCCCCTTGGTACCTTTTTCCTAATTCTCTTCTCTCCTTCAAGTGGTGCTTAAGTGATTCTTGTGTCAGGAGGGTCCTTATTGATTGTCCCTTTTGAACTTTGTGGTTCCAGCTTCTCCTTGGACTTCTTTGATTGTTGTATCACTTGAATTTCTTGTTTTTCTACCAAGGAGGTCTTGAAAGGTTCTGCTTGTGATTCATTGTTTATTTCCTCCAAGATGCTTCCTTGTGATCATCCTTCGGGTCTTTATTCTCTTGTTCAGATTCATGTGAGGGCTTGAAGACATGAAAGGTGAGTTGTTCATCGTGTATTCTCAATATCAACTCTCCCTGCTCAACATCTATGAGTGCTCTGGTTGTGGCCAAGAATGGTCTCCCCAGAATGATTTGGTGAAGATAACTTTCTTCCATTTCAAGAACAACAAAGTCTGTAGGGAGGAAGTACTTCCCTACCCTGACTAGCACATTTTCAACAACTCCTAGTGCTTGTTTCTGGGTTTTGTAAGCCAGTTGAAGAGTTACATCTGTGGATTTCAGCTCATTAATTTGCAGCTTCTTCATGAGAGACAAGGGCATTAAATTTATGCTAGCTCCAAGATCACAGAACCCTCTGTCAATCATTGTATCCCCTATAGTACAAGGGATGTAAAAAATCCCTGGATCTGTCTTCTTTATGGGCAAATCCTTCTGGATGAGGGCACTGCTCTCCTGAGTCATCACTATTGTTTGCCCACCCTTTAAGGTACTCTTCTTGGTTAGCAACTTCTTCATGCACTTAATATATGAGGGCATCCGTTGGAGGGCTTCAATGAAGGAAATGTTGATATGAAGAGATGTAAATATATCTAGGAACCCAGAATACATCTTTCCTTTTTCACCACCCCTGAGTCTCTAAGGGAATGGTGCTTTTGGCACATATGACTTCAAGGTTTCCTTCTCCATTAGTTCCTTCATTTGTGCAGAGTCAATTCCTTGTTCTTTCTCTACCAACTTCTCCTTTAGAACCCCTTGGTTGCGCTCTGTTGGCTTGCAGATTTCTTCCTCCAAGGTCTCCTCACTTCTTAGAGTGATTGCCTTGTATTCTTCCCATCTCACATTCTTTGTTTCTCCTCTTGGATTCTTCTCAATGTCACTTGGAAAACTGTCAGTGGATTTAGGGATTTGTTGAGATAGGTGTCCTACTTAAGATTCAAGCTTCTTGATGGCATCTCCCTGGTTTTTCATATTAGACCTTACTTCCTCTTTGAATACTCTATTTTCTTGAAAATCCTTACAAAGTTTTTCAAGCAAGGCTTCAATCCGGGATAATCTATCCTTAGTTGGCAGTGGTAGGTTAGAATTTGGGGCTTGAGAATGGTTATTTTGTGTTTGATATGGGGCTGGAAAGCGTTGTTGTGTGGCGTTTGGTATGATCTTTGATTGGTTTGTTGGTAAGTGGGATTGTTGTAATAGTTAGAGTTGTGAGGTCTCTGATCTTGATTTTGGTTCTGCTGATTTCCTCACCCAAAGTTTGGGTGGTTCTTCTAACCAGGATTGTAGGTTTTGGAATGTGGATCATAGGATTGTCTTGATGAGTTTCCAACATAATTGGCTTGCTCACATTCACCTCCTTCCTCTGCATCCACCCCTTCTTGAGCTGGTGGTTGAATATTGACTGCTGCAACTTGGTTCCTCTCCATCTGCTTGGTGAGTGATTGATGATTGGATTTTTGATGGTTTAGAATTTCACGAATGAAATCTCGTTGCAAGTATAGTTTCTAAACCAATCACTAATCCTTTCATACAAAAAGTTGTTTGTCACTAAAACAAACCCCTAAAATTTATAAACCGAAGTATTCAAACCTCGGGTCGTTCTCCCTAGGAATTGAGTTGGATTGGGCCCACAAGGCTTTAGAATTCGTTGGCCACGTTTTGCTTTAAGTGAACTAGGTGGCAGCAACAGCGCGTGTGCGTACTTTGCGCGTGCGCGCCACCATACGTGTAGCAACTATGGCAAATCTTATATCGTTTCGAATCCCCGGATGTTAGCTTTCCAACCCAACTGGAACCGCCTCATTTGGATCTCTGTAGCTCACGTTATTGTCGATTAAGTACGAAGAGGTTTTCATTTCACAACACTTATGCATTGATCTTATTGAGCTTCACTTTGGGGCATTTTGTCCCCTTTTTATTTCTTTCTTTTTCGTTTTCTTTCTTTTTCCATTTTTTTTCTATACTTTTCATATATATATTTTTTTTTTGTTTTTCTCATCTTTTCTTTCTTTCAAACTATATACAAGAGTACCAATGCATAAGGTCTATACATTTAATCAATACATGAGCATGTACCCAATCCCCAATATTTACAATAATAATACAAAACTACCCTTTTATTCACCCAATGTCCCAAGGTTTCCACACTTGAATGATACACACACTCTAGCCTAAGCTAATCAAAGATCCAAATTAAGGGACAATTATTGTTTTTCGCTTTAAGGCTTGTAATGTGCTAAAATAAGAATAAGTGGGTTAAGCGTAGGCTCAAATTTGGCTAACAAAGGAAGATAAAAGGTAGGCTATTTGGGTAAGTGAGCTAATGAAATGATGGCCTCAATCATATAAATGCATGAATACACAAAATAATGGACATAAAGAATCAAACAAATCAAAGATTACAATCATAGAAAGAGAATAATGCACACAAGAAGGAAAAATAAGTGGTTGTAAGATGTAACCACACCGTTAGGCTCAAATCTCACAAGCTTGTGTTCTTTGCTCAAAACATATTCCACAATATATATAATTCAAGCAAGTTCTATGAAAAGTTTTCACTCAAATCAATTGACATGCCCTATAGATAGAAATCCGTGGAAAATTTCATTATTTTGACTAAGCTTATTGTGTATATATATGCAAAAATAAGAAAATGCAACAAAAATCCAAAAAACCTAAAATGAAATGCAAAAGTGTTGGGATTAGAAATTTGTCACCCAAAATCGCCGACCGGTCGGACGACCTCCCCACACTTAAAAGTTTGCACCGTCCTCGGTGCACTCAAAGATGAGCAAGGGGGTACGGCGACTCTTCGGATTGCTATGTGTTCTTTCTTCCACTTCCATGGTTGCTTGTGGTGCATTCGTTATGAAAAACAAAAATATAACACCATAAGGTGAGAAGATATAAAAGCAAAGAAGCATACATTGTTGGAATGAGGTAGATCACTAGAAATGAGTGAGTGAATTAGTGTGACATGAATGACAAATAAGTGTGTGAATTCTAAATTGCGCGGTTTAGAACACACATTAGTATAAAGAGCTATGTCATAAAAGAAGCATGCACTGTACTCATTCTAGTGTGCTTGAGATGCTTTAAGTAAGCTTGTAAGGTAAGACAAGCATTAGAGAAGCATGAAAGCATTTAAGTCAAACATATGGATGGATATAATCATGAAATACAATGCATTAAGGTAAATGCTCAACATTATCCATCAAGAGATTGCCTAATCGAGGGAAAAGGATCCAAATCACATGGTGGCTAGCTACAACATGCAATTCAAAAGAGTTATAAGCTCGAAGACAATTCTTATCACTTGGTATTTTTTCAAAAGGTAAGCATGAAGAACTCAAAACCAAGTAACAAAATATAACCTCAATCATAGAATCCAACAAAGATTATCTAAAAAAATTCATGCTAAAATAGCATTTAGGCAATAAGGGATATAGCAATGTATGGTAAATAAAGTCAATACTCCAACACTTATGATGAAAAGAGAGAAAATAAAATGAAAACTAAACTAAAACTAACTAATCAATTAACTAACTAACTAATTAACTAACAACCAACTAAAATAAATGGTTATCGATGGTGTTTGGAAGTGTTGGATGAGGGGTAGAAGAAGGGAAGAAGAAAGGAAAAAGGGAGAAATGGAAGGAGGAGAAGAAAAGAAATGGATGGAAGAAAGGGCATCCACGCGCACGCACGCATGGCGCGCGCGCGTCGTTGGCTTATTTCGAGAGTGGCGCGTACGCGTCATGTGCGCGAGCGCGCAAATAGGTTTGTGCCAAAGGCACAACGTTGGCGCGGCGTGGGCATAACTCTCTGGAAAATGTATGGAATGTAGAACTTCTCAATCCACGCGTACGCACACATGGCGCGCGCGCGTGGATGGTCGAAAATGCTGGAAGTGCGCGTACGCGCCATGTACGCGTACGCGTGGATGGTGCTCTGTTTTTTCAAAAAAAAAAAACTATGTTTTTGCACCAATCCAAGCATTCGAAATTTTTGTTGAACTTGCTTGAAAGAATTTATTTTGGAACATGGTTTTGAGCTAAGAACACAAGCTTGTGAGATTTGAGCCTAATGGTGTGGTTACATCTTATAACCACTTATCTTTCCTTTGCATGATCTTTATCACCAAGGGAACTCAATTCTTGCTTCATTCTTTCCAAGTCTTCATTCAAAAATTGTTTTGGAGGTTGTGCACTTTCCTCCTCGACATCAATTTCAATCATCTTGGAGGGGTTTTCTTCAACTCTATGTTCCCATGTAAGCTCCGCATCTCCTAAGTCTTCTACCACTTCTTCCTTGTCTTCAACAATTAAAGCTTCCTCCAATTGTTCCAATACAAAGCAACTTCCCTTATTTTTCACCGGAGTTTCCAATCTTTCCTTCATGCTATGCTCTTTAATTGGTTCTCCACATGTGACCATGGGAGTGCTTTGAGTGCTCAAGCATTGGGAGGCTAAAATGCTTACTACCTTGGTCAAGGTAGCCATAAATTCTAGTGTCTCCCTTTGCATTTCTCCTTGACCTTGAAGTATAAGGCTAAGGGTTTCATCCATTGAGAATTGGGGTGGATAAGAGGGTTCATTGTCTTGGAGAAAGAGTTTATTATAGGAAGGTGGTTCTTCTTGGTAAGGTGGTGGTGTGTATTGAGGTGGTTCTTGGGGGTAGTAATCTTGGAATTGTGGTTCCATGTATGGCCCATATGGTTCAAAAGGAGGTTGGTATGGTAGGTAAGGATCATGGTCATATGGAGGCGTTTGTTGAAAATAGGCTTGTGAGTGTGGTTGAGGTTCATGTTGAGGATATGACTCATAGGCATATGGTGGTGGTTCTTGAAAGTCACAAGGAGATTCACCATAGCCATTGGATTGATATGCATCATAGAATGGCTCTTCTTCATAGTGCATTGGTGGAGGTTGTTGCCAAGAGGATTGATCATAAGCATATGGCTCCTCCCACCTTTGGTTATCCCATCCTTGACACACATCTTCATTGTAGCTCCCATCACCTACAACATAGTTGTAATCACACTCATAGCCGAAATGAGAATTCATGGTGAAAAGATAAAATAAAAACAAAAGCTAATAGAAAACAAAAGAAACGAAATTCTACAACTAGCAAATAAAGCAAAAAGCAAGATATTCACACTATTCACATATGTACAATAACCAATAACATAACACCATTGCAATTCCCCGGCAACGGCGCCATTTTGATGATTGTATTTTTGATGGTTTAGAATTTCACAAATGAAATCTCGTTGCAAGTATAGTTTCTAAACCAATCACTAATCCTTTCATACAAAAAGTTGTTTGTCACTAAAACAAACCCCTAAAATTTATAAACCGAAGTATTCAAACCTCGGGTCGTTCTCCCTAGGAATTGTAATGAAGTGTCTTGTTATCGGTTGTGAGTTATATTTGGGGTTTTGATATGAAGCATGAAAGATAAATGGTAAGAAAGTAAACTAATGGCTAAAAAGGTCTTGGCAAGGGTTGGTGGTCAAAGATCTCTATCCTAATCACTAACCACAATATGAGAATTGGCAAGGATTAATCTCATTAAATCATCCTCTAACTAGTAGTAAAGGAAAGTCAAATGAGCTATATCAATCCTA
>NC_029789.2:107660062-107673455 GCF_000816755.2 Arachis ipaensis
AATGGAAGATAAAAGGTAGGCTATTTGGGTAAGTGAGCTAAATGAAATGATGGCCTCAATCATATAAATGCATGAATACACAAAATAATGGACATAAAGAATCAAACAAATCAAAGATTACAATCATAGGAAGAGAATAATGCACACAAGAAGGAAAAATAAGTGGTTATAAGATGTAACCACGCAATTAGGCACAAATCTCACTTGCTTATGTTCTTAGCTCAAAAACCATGTTCCAAAATATATAATTCAAGTTTCAAGAAAAGTAAATCTACACTACAAAATTTGCAAGGAATTAAACAACAACAAATCAAATGAATATGATTTATATGATTTACCTTGAATTGAATTGAAAGAGAAAGGGAGGAACAAAAGTAGATCTACAACAAAATGCAAGAACAACATAAAGGAAATTACAACAAAAGGATGGAAGAAGAACGAATGTAACAACAAGGAATTGAGAAGAAGAAGATGAATTAAAATCTAGATCTAAGAACTAAACCTAATCTTAATTCTAGAGAGAAGTGAGAGCTTCTCTCTCTAGAAACTAATTACCAAGCTAAACTAAACTAATTGGTAACTAACATATGTTTCCCTCTTCACTCCTTGGGTTAAATAGCATCAGAAATGAGTTGGATTGGGCCCACAAGGCTTTAGAATTCGTTGGCCACGTTTTGCTTTAAGTGAACTAGGTGGCAGCAACGGCGCGTGCGCGTACTTTGCACGTGCGCGCCACCATACGTGTAGCAACTATGGCAAATCTTATATTGTTTCGAAGCCCCGGATGTTAGCTTTCCAACTCAACTGAAACCGCATCAATTGGACCTCTGTAGCTCAAGTTATGGTCGTTTAAGTGCGAAGAGGTCGGCTTGACAGCTTTCCGGTTCTTCCATTTCTTCATGAGTTCTCCAACTTTTCATGCTTTCTTTCTTCATTCCCTTGATCCAATCTTTGCCTCCTAAACCTTAAATCACTTAACAAACATATCAAGGCATCTAATAGAATCAAGGTGAATTAAATTTAGCTATTTTGAGTCCTAAAAAGCATGTTTTCACATTCAAGCACAATTAAAGGAGAATATACAAAGCCATGCTATTTCTTGAATAAATATGGGTAAAAGGTGATAAAATCCCCAAAAATCAATACAAGATAAACCCTACAAATGGAGTTTGTCAGTGATGTGTTAACTTTTGTTGATATAGAATTTCTCAATTGAATTCTCGTTGCAAGTATAGTTCTACACCAACAAAGAGTCCTCACATACAAAAATTTAGGTTGTCACAAGGACAAACCCCAAATAAAAATTTACCGAAGTAATTGGACTCCGGGTCGTCTCCCTAGGAAACAATAGAATGCTCAATTATTGGCTATAAAGGGGTAAGGGGGGTTTTTGGTCATAAGAGGGCAAGAAAAGTAAATTAGGCAAGTAATTAAAGAAAACAAGATAAAAAACTCTTGGCTAAGACTTAGGTAATTGAGATCACCATCCTTGTCAACAAACCAAATATTGATAATCATGAGAGGCCAACCTATTAGGTCTACTTCCCAAAGCTTTAAGTACGTAACATCTACTCCTAAGCTTCGAAGTACGTCAAATAGGTTTGATCACATCAACCCGTAAGTCCTAACCTACCTACTAATTAACTTAGTAGTGGGTTAGCATCAATAGATATCAAATTGATCACCAAGGGTTCTCAAATCACCAAATCCATTATACCCAATAACTCAAATTTACCCAATTTCCCTTAGCTTAGACCAAGAGTTGATAAAACTACTCAAAAACTAAAGAGAACATTTCATCAAACACATAGAGTGCAATAAAAGTAAGCATCATAAATTGCAAGAATAATAAAATCTACCAACTACTAATTGCGAGAAAAGTAAGATCACAACTCAATTCATCAATAAAAGAAACATCAACATCAAATTGCATTAAATGTAAATCAAATCCAACATGAGTTCATCCTCACAAAAGAGAGCAAAATGAGAAATTAACATCACAAATAAGAGAATCAAGATGTAGAAATAAGAAGTTATAAAAGAAACAAGATAAGATCAAGTAATTAAACATGGATCTAAGATAATCTAGCCTAATCCTAACCTAATTCTAGAGAGAAAAGGGAGCTTCTCTCTCTAGAAAACTAACAAAAGGCTCATCTTGGCTAAACTAATTGCTCCCCCTTTGCTTGGACTTCAATTTTGCATGAAATACACTCAGACACAAGTTGGATTTGGGCCTGGGCAACTCAGAAATCGCCCCCAGCGTTTTGCCTTTAAATGGGCCATGTGAGAGTATCGGCGCGTGCGCATCGATTGGCAAATTCTTCATCCGCGCGGACGCGTCATGTACGCGTGCGCGTCTCTATGTAAAACCACTTTTGCGCGTGCGTGCCTTGTACGCGTGCGTGTCCATTGGTGCATTCCCAATCTTCATTTCTTCATGCATTCTCCTCTTTGCATGCTTTTCTCTTCATTCCTTCCATCCAATACTTGTCTTATGGACCTGAAATCACTCAACAAACACATCAAGGCATCAAATGGAATTAAAGTGAATCAAAATCACCAATTTAAGGGCCTAAAAAGTATGTTTTTACACTTAAGCACAATTCAAGGGAGAATTACAAAACCATGCTATTTCATTGAATAAATGTGGGAAAAGGTGGTAAAATCCCCTAAAATAAGCACAAGATAAATCACGAAAGCGAGGTTTATCAAATCTCCCCACACTTAAACTAAGCATGTCATCATGCTAAAATCAAGAAAGAAGCAAAGGGTATTTACATTTATTCAATGCAACTAACTAAATGCAATCTATCTATATGCAACCTATCTACATGATGCAATGGCTTAGTCAAAATAAATCAATCTCCAAGAATACACATGCAAGCACAAGGGCTAAGGTATTAGCAATCAAAGCAAACCACAATTGGATTGAATCATTGAAAGAGTTCACAAACTTGCAAGATGATCATGGGTGGAAACATGTAGTTGAGCGATCGAACCCTCGCTGGATGTGTATCCGCTCTAGGCACTCAAGTGTATGGGGTTGATTCACTCAATTCTCCCCCAATCATGCTTTCCAATATTTATTTTTCATCTAACAATCAACAATTACTTTATGCATGCATACAAATATCATGAGGACTTTCCCATAGGTTGTAATGGGGCTAGGGTTAAGGTAAGATGCATATGGTTAAATGAGCTTGGAATTCGAATCTTTGATTAACTTAAACTTCCCACCTAACTTATGACAACCTAAATAATTCTAAACAAACCTAGCTATCCATCCTTCATTTTTTCACACACTCATGTATTCTTTTTAGATTCTCACACATATGCATTGAATTTATAAAACTTTAAACCTTGGGACATTTTGTTCCCTTTTTGTTGTAAAAAAAATTTTTTTTAAGCTAAAGCATATATACAAGAGCATCAATGCATATGGTTTGCACATGATTAATACATGAGTATGTACCCAATTCTTGAAAATTTCTCAACAAAAATATAAATACACTTTTATCTCTACATAATGTACCCAACTTTCCCAAAATCAAATGATAAACACTCTCACTAGCCTAAGCTAATCAAAGATCCAAACAAGGCACATTTATTGTTTTTCACTTAAGCTTGTATGTGCTACAATTATGAACAAATGGGTTAAGCATAGGCTCAAGATTGGTTAACAATAGAAGATAAAAGGTAGGCTATTTGGGTAAGTGAGCTATTTGAACAATGGCCTCAATCATATAAATGCATGTATACACAAAATAATGGACATAAAGAATCAAATAAATCAAGGATTACAATTATATGATGTAACCACACAATTAGGCTCAAATCTCACATGCTTGTGTTTTTGCTCAAAACATGATCCACAAGTGTATAGTTCAAGCAAGTTCTAAAAAAAAATTTTCAACCAATTGGGGTGGTGCCCTAAAAATGAATTTCTTGGAAATTTTTATCATATTGACTAGGCTTATTCCAATGCGATGTTGTGATTTAGAAAAAATTTTAAAATTTTCCCTAGTTTACCCCTTTTTCAATCAAAACACAATTCTTATATAAAAAGGGTTAACTAGATTTTTAACAATCCCAAAACATTTTTCGAAATCACAATCAAAGCCAAGATGCAAAACATATATATATATATAATAAAAATAAATAAAAGTGTGCATCAACCAAGATAAGGGTATCCAGAATAGTAAATATGTACAAAAATCCCAAAATGATCTAAAACATAAAGTGTAAAATAACTAAAGTAGCAGAAAATAGAAATAGATGTCTGAAAGTTCACCACATGAATGCAAACACCGGTCACGAATGGTGACCTCCCCACACTTTAGAATCAAGCATCGTTCTCGATGCTACTGCTGAAGCTCAGGATGGGGTCAACAATCGCGCTGGGCTATGGCTCAGGCTCATGCTGTGGGACTGGGATCGGCTGTGGCTCTGACTGTGGCTGTGGAGTGTCCTGCTGAACCTCAGTGGTGATCTGTGTCTCTGGAGAAGCATCCTAATGAGTCGGCTCCTCGTCATTCTCCTCACCATGCTCCTCCTCCTAATCCTGCGCTCGAGGCACTCCATGAAGCAAAGTAGGTGCTGCACCAACAGGTAAGTCGGCTCCGGTGCTGGTGGTGGTGGTAAGGATGCTGTGGCTGCTGAAGTGGGGGGGTCCTGCTGTTGCTGCTGATGATGAAGGCTAAGCTGCCTCCTCTACTGCTCTGGCTCGAGAACGGCGTTTGGGTGGGGGCTTCTCGTGCACCCACCCACCCCATAGAATGGTAACCTCCTTCTCATTGTCATCTGGGGGTGGTGGTGTCACGTCATCATTCTCTCACGGAACATCAGCCATCTCGATCATGCTAGTGATCAGAGTAGGGAATGGCAAGAGGCCACGGATATGCGCGCGCCACATACTCTGCCTGATCAGCCAGGGGAAGTTCACCTCCTTCCTCTCCATCACACACCCAATCAGAACTAGCATATCCATCAGAATCTCTGAGAAGTGAGTGGTGGGGAAGACATAGTGGGCAAAGATATGCTGCCAGGTCCTAGCCTCCCTCGCCAGATATGTGAAACGCATTCCTTTGGGCTTCTTGTTCCCAGAATTCATCACCCAGGGGGCGTCAGGTGTAGTAATCATGTGCTTAAGCACCTCATAGTCAAATGTCATGCAGTGGATGGCTATCTCTGCCTGCTTATAGGCACATATGTCATCAGGATGATGGTGGCAAAGCAGTGCATCCCCAATAGCAGCCTCAGTGATCATAATCTCTCCACCCCGCAGTTAAACTGAATCAAGAGTGGCTCAGAAGAAGTTGCAATAAAATTCTCTCACCCATGAAGTGTTCACCCTCCCCAAATCTCTGTCAACAAAATCCAATCTTAACTCCAGAATGCGGGTGTTAATGGCACGCCTCACATCATTGCGAAGGAGCGGTTTCTTCTCAATGTTTAGATTCTTCTTCCGGAAGTCGGAGAAGCGGAGCTCACAGTAAAGGTTTGGGAATATGATTGGGTCAGTGGGTGGCAGCAGCTGATTTTCCTTATCCTCTTCATTCAGCGGATTCTTAGCATAGTTTGCATAAGGTGAAGGGGTAGAGGTTTTAGAGTGCTTTCTCTTTTTAGAAGTAGTGGCTATAGCTTTTCCTTTGTCTGACATCCTGAAAAACAGAGATGATACAATATAAGCAGATAGCCAAACAGATATAAAGCACTCAGAGCAAAGCATATTCATAAAGTGAAGAAAGAAAAGAGATTTCTTGGAATGCAATCAACAGAATTCAGAATTCAAATCAAACTTCAAACCAAGAATTCAAACCACATTTGCACATTACTTGTTTAATAAGCCTAGGAAACACCATATCCAAAAGAATGATCAAAAGAGTTAAGTTGAAAACTAAAAGAAGTTAGTTGGTTAAACAAGTTAGAGTTAGAAATTAGTTGAAAATCAGTGATATGGTGGTTACCGGCTCAATTCAAAAGGAATGTACAAAATAGGAATGTAAGCACACTCACAATCATGAAATGCATCAAGTCATTGACAATGAAATATAATATTGCTAGAAAGTGACTAATGTGAAACAAACCATCAATCAATATAAAGATCACTAGTGGTATTCGTGAAATTAAAACCTTGAGAATCAAATAACTCAAACAATAATTAACACGAATCCCAACAATGCATACAGGTCACAAGTTGAGAAAAGAGTGAAAAGTTTTATGGTCTATATGGATTAATGTAAATTATGTATGAATAAAGTGAAGCACATCAGCCACATAGATTAAAAACTTTCAAACTTGTGTGTTTATGCAAAAGAGGCATGAAATCTTAAAAGAGTTACAAGTGATGGCCAATCTGAAAATTCATTCAAATCATTCAATGCCTATAAGCAATTCATCATGAATAACAAGCAAAGAATATAATAAGCTTGACCAAAACATGTAAACATGCCCTTTAGGAGTTTCCAAAACCAATTAGGCAACAAAAGTCTTTTGATACAGAAATCATCAAATAGAAGTTTGTACACGCATCAAAATAATGTCAGTTCATGAAACATGGTTAGGAAAAATCCGGCAGAATTTCAGTAGCACATTGGCTATTTTCCAAATCCAAACACTCAAATTAATTTCATATGAATTCATTAAAAATTAAAAGCACAAAATTATGTATGAGTTCATATAAATGGAGCAATTAAGCCAATAGTTCAGCAGCAGACATCATAAAACGAATTAAGCCAAACTAACATGCTACAAACAAGCAGCAGCATCAACAATTCAAATGAGCACAGAACAATTTAGTGAAACAGAGCAATTTCACACAGCAGCAAAAATTCAAACAAACCTAAATCCACTACTCAGCCCAGATTCGCTAACCACCTAATTACACTAAACTAACTAAACTAATCTAACTAAACTAAATTGACAAAAATTCACTAACTAACTGAAGTAAAGAAATGGAATAAAATAGGGGAGAAGGGTGTGGACCTGGAATGCAGAAGCAGGGAGTGAGAGAAATTGGGAAAGGAAAGGGGCGAAGCAGCGAGTTGGAGATGCTTCCCAGGAGTGGTGGCGGCGCAGTGGAGCTCGTGGCGATGGGCAGTGGCTGGCTGCGGAGACGCTCTGAGAGAGAACAGAGAAGAGAGGGTTGAGTGAAAGAGAGAGAGCGAGGAAGAGGGGGCGTGCGGCGACGACGGCAGTAGTGTGCGCCGGGAGGCTCGCCGGAGGATGGCTGGTGGTTGCAGAGGTGGTGGTTGGCAATG
This sequence comes from Arachis ipaensis, assembly GCF_000816755.2. NCBI lineage: Eukaryota > Viridiplantae > Streptophyta > Magnoliopsida > Fabales > Fabaceae > Arachis > Arachis ipaensis. The sequence continues at coordinate 107,667,325 of NC_029789.2, forward strand.
GAGGGAGAGGAAGAAATGGAACGTTGGAGGTGAAGGTTGATGCACGAATGCGCTGGGGTTTCGCGTCCCTGGTTAAATGGGATTTTTAAATCCACGCGTGCGCGCACCGTGTGCGTCTGCGTGGGTGGTGGCAATTAAGGATTGGCGCGGAAGCGCCATATGCGCTTGCGCGTAGATGGAGGAATTGGCAATGGGCACGGACGCGTACTGATATTCGAAAATTGTTCGATTCGGTATAGAATTTCACAAAGGAAATCTCGTTGCAAGTATAGTTCTAAACCGACAAACAATTCTCACATCAAAAATATTGGTTGTCACAAGTACAAACCCCAAAGAATTTATAACCGAAGTATTTAGACCTCGGGTCGTCTCACAAGGAATTGCAATGAAGTGTTTAATTATTGGCTATGAAAGTGCAAGGGGTGTTTGATTTTGATGATTGACAAGAAAATATAAAAGCAAGAAAGTAAAATAACAAGAACTAATAAAAGAAATAGAAAGATACTCTTGGCTAGACCTAGGTAATTGAGATCACCATCCTTGTCTACAAACCATATATTGATAATTATGAGAGGCCATGCTCATTAAGTCTACTTCCAAAAGTCTTAAGTACGTAATATCTACTCCTAGACTTGAAGTACGTCAAATGGCTTTGATCACATCAACCCAAAAGTTCCAACCTATCTACTAATTAGATTAGTAGTGGGTTGGTGTCAATGAGTATCAAATTGATCACCAAGGGTTCTCAAATCACCAATTCAATGAGACCCAATGACTCAAGGTCACTCAATTCCCTTAGCCTAGGCCAAGAGCAAAGAGAACTACTCAAAAACTAAAGAAAACATTCTATCAAACACCTAGTGTGCAATAAAAGCAAACATCATAAAATACTAGAATTAAAAGAAACCCATAACTAACATAAGCAAGAAATCAACAATAACAATGAAGATCAACATAAAAGAAACATGACAACCTAAAATTGCATTAAAGAAAATTAGGATCCAACAATTGTTCAAAAACATAAAAGAGAGCAACATAAGAAATTAACAAGAGAAACTAAGAAAATTGAGACAATAGATCACTAAAATATAAAGAGAATTAAAATCAAAACAAGAATTGAAAGTGAAATTTGAGAGTGATTAACCTAATCTTACCCTAGTTTCTATCCTAAATCTAGAGAGAGGAGAGAGCCTCTCTCTCTAGAATTCTACCCTAAAACATGATGAAAACTAAACTTGACTACTTGGTTCATTCCCCCCTAAATCCTTGGGTTCAATAGAATCAGAAATGAGTTGGATTGGGCCCAAAATGAGCAAGAAATCGCCCCCAACGAAGTGCAAAAAGTGGACCCACGCAGCTCCATCAGCGGGCACGCGTACAGTGCACGTGCACACCTCTATACGTCAGAAAATTATGGCAAATTTTATATCATTTCAAATCCCTGGATGTTAGCTTTCCAACGCAACTAGAACCGTCTCATTTGGACTTCTATAGCTCATGTTATGGTCGATTAAGTGCAAGGAGGTCAGGCTTGACAGCTTTACGGTTCCTTCATTTCTTCATGAGTTCTCCCACTTTGCATGCTTTTCTCCTCACTTCTTCCATCCAATACTTGCCTTATGGATCTGAAATCACTTAACAAACATATCAAGGCATTGAATGGAATTAAATTGAATTAAAATCACCAATTTTAGGGCCTAAAAAGCATGTTTTCACATTTAGGCACAAATCAAGGGAGAATTGCAAAACCATGCTATTTCATTGAATAAATGTGAGAAAAGTTGATAAAACTACCCAAATTAAGCACAAGATAAACCACAAAATCAGGGTTTATCAAATCTCCCCACACTTAAACCAAGCATGTCTTCATGATAAGAATAAAGAAGGATAAAAAAAGGGTATAACATTTATTCAATGCAAATAAACTATATGCACCTATCTATATGAATGCAACTAAATGCAGAATGATTCTACCTACTTGGTCAAAAGCAAATCAATCTCCAAGAACACATATGCTCATGTAGGGCTAAGTAGTATGATGACTCACTAACTCTACCAATTCGAATATCAAAATGAAGTACAAGTAGACTTGCAAGAAGAAAAGCTCATGAAAGCCGGGAACAAGGAATTGAGTATCGAACCCTCACCGGAAGTGTATCCGCTCTAGTCGCTCAAGTGTATAGGGTCGATTCACTCAATTCTCCTCTAATCATGCTTTCCAAGATTTGTTTTTCTTCTAACAATCAACAATTATTCAATGCATGCATACATTCATCATGAGGACTTATTCATAGGTTGTAATGGGGCTAGGGTAAAGGTAAGGATGCGTATGGTCAAGTGAGCTTGAAATTTGTATCTTTGATTAGCTTAAGCTCTCACCTAGCACATGTACTATGAGTTTTTGTGTTTTTCTGTGATTTCATGTATTTTCTGGCTGAAATTGAGGGACTTGAGCAAAAATCAGATTCAGAGGTTGAAGAAGGATTGCTGATGCTGTTGGATTCTGACCTCCTTGCACTCAAAGTGGATTTTCTGGAGCTACAGAACTCAAAATGGTGCACTTCCAATTGCGTTGGAAAGTAGACATCCAGGGCTTTCCAGAAATATATAATAGTTCATACTTTGCCCAAGTTTAGACGACGAAAACTGGCATTCAACGCCAACTCTCTGCCCAATTCTGGCGTCCAGCGCCAGAAACAAGTTGCAAAGTGGAGTTCAACGCCTAAACTGGCACAAAAGCTGGCGTTCAACTCCAAGAATGACCTCTCCACGTGTAGACTTCAAGCTCAGCCCAAGCACACACCAAGTGGGCCCCGGAAGTGGATTTATGCATCAATTACTTACTTCTGTAAACCCTAGTAACTAGTTTATTATAAATAGGACTTTTTACTATTGTATTAGACATCTTTTGATCGTTTTTAGATCTCTAGACCTCCATGGGAGGCTGGCCACTCGGCTATGCTTACCCTCTATTATCACTTATGTATTTTCAACGGTAGAGTTTCTACACTCCATAGATTAAGGTGTGGAGCTCTGCTGTTCCTCAAAGATGAATGCAAAGTACTACTGTTTTCTATTCAATTCAACTGATTCCGCTTCTAAGATATTCATTCGCACTTCAACCTGAATGTGATGAATGTGACAATCATCATCATTCCCTATGAACGCGTGCCTGACAACCACTTCCGTTCTACCTTAGATTGAATGAGTATCTCTTGGATCTCTTAATCAGAATCTTCGTGGTGTAAGCTAGATTGATGGCGGCATTTATGAGAATCCGGAAAGTCTAAACCTTGTCTGTGGTATTTTGAGTAGGATTCAGGGATTGAATGACTCTGACAAGCTTCAAACTCGCGAGTGCTGGGCGTAGTGACAGACGCAAAAGGAGGGTGAATCCTATTCCAACATTATCGGGAACCTCAGATGATTAGTCGTGCTGTGACAGAGCATTTGGACCATTTTCACAAGAGGAGGGGATGTAACCATTGACAACGGTGATGCCCTTGCATAAAGCCAGCCATGGAAAGGAGTAAGACTGATTGGATGAAGGTAGCGGGAAAGCAGAGATTCAGAGGAACGAAAGCATCTCTGCACGCTTATCTGAAATTCTCACCAATAAAATTACATAAGTGTTTCTATCCCTATTTTCTGTTTAATTAGTATTATTTTCGAAAACTCCATAATCAACTATTATCCGCCTGACTGAGATTTACAAGGTGACCATAGCTTGCTTCATACCAACAATCTCCGTGGGATCGACCCTTACTCGCGTAAGGTTTATTACTTGGACGACTCAGTGCACTTGCTGGTTAGTTGTATCGAAGTTGTGACAATTTATGAATTGAGATTAGAGCACCAAGTTTTTGGAGCCATTACCAGAGATCACAATTTCGTGCACCAAGTTTTTGGTGCCGTTGCCGAGGATTGTTCGAGTTTGGACAACTGACGGTTCATCTTGTTGCTCAGATTAGGTAATTTTCTTTTTGTTTTATTTTCAAAAATTTTTCAAAAAAAAAAATTTTCAAAAATTTCTCCTTTGTTTTCGAAAAAAAAAATGTGTTTTCAAAAAAATATATTTTTCTCCAGAATTTTTAAGAATGAATTCTAGTGTTTCATGAAGCATGTTGAAGCATGGCTGGCTGTAAAGCCATGTTTAGCAAGTCAATATGATTTCTCAGAGTCTGAATGGAATGCAAGCTACATCCAACAGTACTCAAGAGGCATCTTCTGAAGAAGAAGCTTATGATCCTGAGAATCCTGCAATAGCAGAGGTAAATTACTTAGGTGAACCTTATGGAAACACATATAATTCATCATGGAGAAATCATCCAAATTTCTCATGGAAGGATCAACAAAAGCCTCAACAAGGCTTTAATAATGGTGGAAGAAATAGGTTTAACAATAGTAAACCTTTTCCATCATCCACTCAACAACAGACGGAGAACTCTGAACTAAATACCTCTAATTTAGCAAACTTAGTCTCTGATCTATCTAAGGCCACTGTGAGTTTCATGAATGAAACAAGGTCATCCATTAGAAATTTGGAAGCACAAGTGGGCCAGCTGAGTAAGAGGATCACTGAAATCCCTCCTAGTACTCTCCCAAGTAATACAGAAGAAAATCCAAAAGGAGAGTGCAAGGCCATTGAATTAATCACCATGGCCGAACCTGTGAAGGAAGGAGAGGACGTGAATCCCAAGGAGGAAGACCTCCTGGGACGTCCAGTGATCAATAAGGAGCTTCCCTTTGAGGAACCAAAGGAATCAGAGGCTCAACTAGAGACCATAGAGATTCCATTAAACCTCCTTATGCCATTCATGAGCTCTGATGAGTATTCTAAAGCTTGGCTGGCTATTAAGCCATGCCTGACCCTTTGATTGGAGCTTTAGACTAAAGAGCATAAGATTCCTGGAATTCATATTAAAAATTTTGGAATCCTTATTTTTCTTTTTTCAAAATGATTTTCGAAAAAATTAAAAGAAAATACAAAAAAATCATAAAATCATAAAAATCAAAAATATTTTTTGTGTTTCTTGTTTGAGTCTTGAGTCAATTTTTAAGTTTGGTGTCAATTGCATATTCATCTTGCATTTTTTGAAAATTCATGCATTCATAGTGTTCTTCATGATCTTCAAGTTGTTCTTGGTAAGTCTTCTTGTTTGATCTTGATGTTTTCTTGTTTTGCATCTTTTCTCGTTTTTCATGTGCATTTTTGCATCCATAGAGTCTAAACATGAAAGATTTCTAGGTTTGGTGTCTTGCATGTTTTCTTTGCATATAAAATTTTTCAAAAAATAAGTTCTTGATGTTCATCTTGACATTCAAAGTGTTCTTGGTGTTCATCTTGACATTCATAGCATTCTTGCATGCATTCATTGTTTTGATCCAAAATTTTCATGCATTGCATCATTTTTGTTGTTTTTCTCTCTCATCATAAAAATTCAAAAATCAAAAAAATATCTTCCCCTTTTTCTCTCTCAAAATTTCGAAAATTAGATTTGACTTTTTCAAAAATTTTTAAAAATCTAGTTGTTTTTATGAGTCAAATCAAATTTTCAATTTAAAAATCTTATCTTTTTCAAAATCTTTTTCAAAAATCAAATCTTTTTCATTTTTTCTTGGTTATTTTTAAAGATTCAAACTTTGAGTTCTAGAATCATATCTTGTGATTTCTTGTGAATCAAGTCATTAATTGTGATTTTAAAAATCAAATCTTTTTTTTCAAAAACTAATTTCAATCATATCTTTTCAAAAATATCTTCTTATCTTATCTTTTTTTTTTAAAAAAAATTGAAGCTGAATGCCAAATTATTTGGTATTGAGACTTGGGAGGATGAACCTCCCTTGTTCACCAATGAACTAAGTGATCTGGATCAACTGACATTGCCTCAGAAGGAACAGGATCCTGGAAAGTTCCTAATACCTTGTACCATATGCACCATGATCTTTAAGGCTCTGTGTGATCTTGGTTCAGGAATAAACCTCATGCCCCTCTCTGTAATAGAGAAACTGGAAATCTTTGGGGTGCAAGCCACTAAAATCTCATTGGAGATGGCAGACAATTCAAGAAAACAGGCTTATGGACAAGTAGAGGACGTGTTAGTAAAGGTTGAAGGCCTTTACATCCCTGC
>NC_029789.2:107673813-107687087 GCF_000816755.2 Arachis ipaensis
AAATTTGTTTCAACTAACTAACTAACTTTTTGTTTGTTTCTTATCTTTTTCAAAACTACCTAACTAACTCTCTCTCTCTAATTTTTGAAAATATCTTCCCTCTTTTTCAAAATTTCTTTTTAATTAACTAATTATTTTAATTTTTGATTTTAATTTTCGAAAATTACTAACCTTTTTCAAAAACTATTTTCGAAAATCACTAACCCTTTTTCAAAAATAATTTTCGAAAATTCTTCTCCCTCATCTCTTTCTGTTTATTCATCTACTAACATCTCTTCCTCACATCACTCACCAAAAATCCGAACTCCCTCTCTCTCTCTGAGTTCATATTTTCTCTTCTTCTTTTCTTCTACTCACACAAGGACCTCTATACTGTGGTAAAAAGGATCCCTATTATTATTATTTTTCTGTCCCTCTTTTTCATGTGAGCAGGAGCAAAGACAAGAATATTCTTGTTGAAGCAGATCCAGAACCTGAAAGGACTCTGAAGAGGAAACTAAGAGAAGCTAAATTACAACAATCCAGAGATAAACTCTTTTTCAAAAAATATTTTTCGAAAATTCTCCCTCTTCAGAGCCCCCACAGTCAAACTCTAAGTTTGGTGTTGGGAGGTCTCAACAAAGCTCTGCACATCTGTGAGGCTCCATGAGAGCCCACTGTCAAGCTATTGACATTAAAGAAGCGCTTGTTGGGAGGCAACCCAATGTTTATTTATCTAATTTTCATTGTTTTTCATATTTTATTAGGTTCATGATCATGTGGAGTCACAAAATAAATATAAAAATTGAAAACAGAATCAAAAACAGCAGAAGAAAAATCACACCCTGGAAGAAGACCTTACTGGCGTTTAAACGCCAGTAAGAAGCATGTTTTGGGCGTTCAACGCCAGAACAGAGCATGGTTCTAGCGCTGAACGCCAGAAATGGGCAGCATCTGGGCGTTTGAACGCCAGAAATGCACCCTGGAGAAGAGCTGGCGCTGAACACCCAGAATAAGCATGGTTCTGGTGTTCAACGCCAGAAATGGGCAACAAATGGGCGTTCAACGCCCAGAACAAGCACCAATCTGGCGCTGAACGCCAGAGTTGTGTGCAAAGGCATTTTGCATGCCTAATTTGGTGCAAGGTTGTAAATCCTTGAACACCTCAGGATCTGTGGACCCCACAGGATCATCTCAGGATCTGTGGACCCCACAGGATCACCACCTACCTCCACTCACTTCTTCTTACCCCTCTTTCACACAATCCCATAAACATTCTTCCCCAAAACTCTTCCCCATCACCTCTTCACCACTCACATCCATCCACTCTTCCCTATAAACCTACCTCATAAACTCCACCTACCTTCAAAATTCAAAATCAATTTCCCACCCAAACCCTCCCTAAATGGCCGAACCTAACACCCCCTCCCTTCCCTATATAAAGCCCTCCATTCTTCCTCATTTTCACACAACACAATCCTTTCTTCCCCTTCTTGGCCGAATACACATCTCCCTTCTCTCTTCCATATTTTCTTCTTTTTCTTCTTCTATTCTTTCTTTTCTTGCTCGAGGGCGAGCAAAAATTCTAAGTTTGGTGTGGTAAAAGCATAAGCTTTTTATTTTTCCATTACCATTGATGGCACCCAAGACCGGAGAATCCTCTAGAAAAGGGAAAGGGAAGACAAAAGCTTCTACCTCCGAGTCATGGAAGATGGAAAGGTTCATCTCCAAAGCCCATCAAGACCACTTCTATGATGTTGTGGCCAAGAAGAAGGTGATCCCCGAGGTCCCTTTTAAACTCAAGAAAAATGAGTATCCGGAGATCCGACATGAAATCCAAAGAAGAGGTTGGGAAGTTCTAACAAACCCCATCCAACAAGTCGGCATCCTAATAGTTCAAGAGTTCTATGCCAATGCATGGATTACTAGGAACCATGATCAAAGTAAGAACCCGAATCCAAAGAATTATGTTACAATGGTTCGGGGGAAATACTTAGATTTTAGTCCGGAGAATGTGAGGTTGGCGTTTAACTTGCCTATGATGCAAGGAGATTAGCGCCCCTACACTAGAAGGGTCAATTTTAATCAAAGGTTGGACCAAGTCCTCATGGACATATGTGTGGAAGGAGCTCAATGGAAGATTGACTCCAAAGGCAAGCCGGTTCAACTAAGAAGACTGGACCTCAAGCCTGTGGCTAGAGGATGGTTAGAGTTCATCAAACGCTCCATCATCCCCACTAGCAACCGATCTAAAGTTACTGTGGATCGGGCCATCATGATCCATAGCATCATGATTGGAGAGGAAGTAGAAGTTCATGAAGTCATCTCCCTTGAACTCTACAAAATAGCCGAAAAGCCCTCCCCTGGGGCAAGGCTAGCTTTCCCTCATCTTATCTACCATCTATGTTACTCAGCTGGAGCTTTCATAGAAGGAGACATTCACATTGAAGAAGAGAAGCCCATCACTAAGAAAAAGATGGAGCAAGCAAGAGAGCCCATTCATGGAGCTCAAGAGGCGTNGTTAAATTCACATTTCTGGTCTTTACTATGAGTTTGTGTGTTTTTTCTGTGATTTCAGGTATTTTCTGGCTGAAATTGAGGGACTTGAGCAAAAATCAGATTCAGAGGTTGAAGAAGGACTGCTGATGCTGTTGGATTCTAACCTCCCTGCACTCAAAGTGGATTTTCTGGAGCTACAAAACTCGAAATGGTGCGCTTCCAATTTCGTTGGAAAGTAGACATCCCGGGCTTTCCAGCAATATATAATAGTCCATACTTTGCCCAATTTTAGACGACGCAAACTGGCGTTCAACGCCAGCTCTCTGCCCAATTCTGGCGTCCAGCGCCAGAAACAAGTTGCAAAGTGGAGTTCAACGCCCAAACTGGCACAAAAGCTGGCGTTCAACTCCAAGAATGACCTCTCCACGTGTAGACTTCAAGCTCAGCCAAAGCACACACCAAGTGGGCCCCGGAAGTGGATTTATGCATCAATTACTTACTTCTGTAAACCCTAGTAACTAGTTTATTATAAATAGGACTTTTTACTATTGTATTAGACATCTTTTGATCATTTTTAGATCTCTAGACCTCCATGGGAGGTGATGGGATATTTTCGTGGAAAAACGAATTTCTCCAAAACACCCAAAACTAACCGGCAAGTGCACCGGGTCGCATCAAGTAATAATAACTCATGGGAGTGAGGTCAATCCCACAGGGATTGAAGGATTGAGCAATTTTAGTTTAGTGGTTGATTTAGTCAAGCGAATCAAGATTTGGTTGAGAGATTTGTGATTTGCAGAATTTAAATTGCATAGAAAGTAAAGGGAATGGGTAATTGGCATGAAATTAAAGAGAACTGAAATTTAAAATACTGAATCTTAAAGAACAAGAAATTAAATGGCAAAAACTTGGAACGCAAGAAATGTAAATTGCAGAATCTTAAAGTGCAAGAAATGTAAATGGCTTGAATTGTAAAGGGAATTGGGAATTGGATTTGCAGAAATTAAACAAGGAAAAGTAAAATTGCAACAAGCAGAGAAGTAAAGGATGACTGGAATTGAATCGGATCTAAAACAGAAAAGTAAATGAGCATGAAAAGCAGTAAACAGAGGATGTAAATTTGGAATTCAGATCTCAGGACCCAAGAGACTAGAAAACAAGTCTAGATCTCAATGCCTTCCTAGATCCAACAAGCACAATTGCAAAGGAAATTGTAAATTGCAAAGAAAGTAGATGAAGAAACAAGTAACCGAAACTGAAATTCAATTAAGCAGAAAATTAAACAAGATCCCAAGGTGAGATTGAAACAGAATTTCTTCAATTCTCCACCCAAAATCCAAGACAAGAAAAGTAAAGAGTGCTGGGCAAGAACAAGGAAGAAGAGAGATCAATTCTCCTCCCAAATTCTCTTGAATTAAAACAACAATGCTAAGAAATGTAAAAGTGAGCTCTAAGCAAACTGAAAAGAAAGCTATTCTGAAAAACTAAAAGGGAAGCTGTATGAAAACTAAAAAAAGAAAACTCCAAGGAAAAGCTTAAATCCTATGCTATTTATACACTTTCTTCAAATGGTCTTCAAGCCTTCAATTGGGCCTTTGCTCTTGATGGAATTGGGTTGATAGAGGCCTTGGTTGATTGCTCTTGGAGTTTGGAGAAGAACCGAATTGAACCGGGTTGGAATCATGAAAGCTTGAGTAAAAGTTGGAGTAAAAGTTGGAGGCTAACTTTTACTCCAACTTTTCACATCAGCCACCCTTCTTTGCTGATACCAACGTTGGGGCAAAAGTTAGGGGTCTAACTTTTGCTCCAACGTTGGCCTTCCTTTGCATACTCATGGCGCCAACGTTAGCCAACAAGTAAGAGGCTAACGTTGGCGCAAACTTTTGCTCTCCAGGGTGTGTTTTTCATGCGCCAACGTTAGCCAAAAAGTTAGGGGCTAACGTTGGCGCCATGAGTATGCAAGGGGAGGCCAACTTTGGAGCAAAAGTTAGCCCCCTAACTTTTGCCCCAACGTTGGTATCAGCAAAGAAGGGTGGCTGATGTGAAAAGTTTGAGTAAAAGTTTGAGGCAAACGTTGGCGCAAACTTTTGCTCTCCAGGGTGTTGATTTGTGATGCCAAAAGTTTTCCAAAAAGTTTGAGGCTAACTTTTGCTCCAGCTTTTTGCCCAAAAGTTTGCACAAAAGTTTGAGGCTAACTTTTGGTCCAGCTTTTTGCTCCCTGGTTCATTTTCACTTATTCCAAAAGTTTGAGCTAAAGTTTGAGGCAAACTTTTGCTCAAACTTTTTGTCCTCTCTTCCTCCTAGCCATTCCTTCTTGCTTCAACCTTTCTCCAAGCTTTCTTCACCTATCATTAATCAACCAAACACATCAAAGCTATGCTCAAAATCATGAGATATTCATTCTTTCATAATATATGACAATTATAGCATAAAACCTCATGAAATAGCATGAATTCATACATGGTTGATTAAATCAAAGGAAGCATGAAAATCTACCCAATTGGCTTGCTTATGGCTCAAGAAAGTGCATAATTCAGTTGAAAACAAAAGAAAAAGGCTAGTGAAACTAGGCTAAGATGACTTGTCATCAGGAGGCTGGCCACTCGGCCTCTGAAATTCTCACCAATAAAATTACATAAGTGTTTCTATCCCTATTTTCTGTTTAATTAGTATTATTTTCGAAAACTCCATAATCAATTATTATCCGCCTGACTGAGATTTACAAGGTGACCATAGCTTGCTTCATACCAACAATCTCCGTGGGATCGACCCTTACTCGCGTAAGGTTTATTACTTGGACGACCCAGTGCACTTGCTGGTTAGTTGTGTCAAAGTTGTGACAATTTATGAATTGAGATTAGAGCACCAAGTTTTTGGAGCCATTACCAGAGATCACAATTTCGTGCACCAATATGGTTTTACATATAGTGCATGAATATGTACCCAATTTCCAATATTTTCAATAAAAATAAAAATTACACCTTTACCTCAACCAATGTCCCAAGTTTCCCATACCCAAATGATACACACCCTCACTAGCCTAAGCTAATCAAAGATCCAAATAAAGGACATTTATTGTTTTTCACTTAGGGATAGTGATGTGCTAAAATTAAGAACATAAGGGATTAAATAGGCTCAAATTTGGCTAACAATGGTTGATGAAAGGTAGGCTATTTGGGTAAGTGAGCTAAATGAAATGATAACCTCAATCATATAAATACATATATACATGGAATAATGGACATAAAGAATCAAACAAATCAAAGATTAAAATCATAGAAAGAGAACAATGCACACAAGAATGGAAAATAAGTGGTTATAAAATGTAACCACGCAATTAGGATCAAAACTCACATGTTTGTGTTCTTAGCTCAAAAACCATGTTCCAAAATAAATTCTTCAAGCAATTTTAACCAAAAAAAATTTTCAATTTCAAATTGGTAGGGTCCCCTAAAATAATTTTTCTTGGAAAAGACATCATCACCCTAACCAAGTAGTCCTAACATAAATAGAAATGGTGAAATATGTACAAATTCTAACTAACATGCAACTTATCATGCAATGCAACAACTACTAACAAAGAAAATCAAGAATTGGTGTTGAAAAAGGACATTGTTACCCATGGAGATCGGTCGAACGACCTCCCCACACTTAGAAATTTGCACCATCCTCGGTGCATGCAAAAAAGAGCAATGTGGATGAGTTGCTATAATTGATGAGTTTCTTCAAAAGGTTGTGCGGGTGAACTTGTTTGTTGCCCCATTAGAAGCTTTTCCATTTCTTTCCTTCTTGGTGGCCAACCTCAAAGGAGAGAAAAAGAAAGGAAATTAAGCCCACAACAAAGATATTAAAGCAAATAAAATATAGGCGGGGGCTAATGCCAAATAAGAGCAAGGTTCTCAAATACATGGTAGCTACAACATGTGAGTGAGAAAGCAATTCAAGCAAAGGCATATTAACTAATACTTGATGCAAGAACAAGTTAAAGCATGGGTACATGACATGAAGAGCATGTTGTATCAAGCTTAATCAATAATTGACACAAACAAGATTAGTGATAAGCATGAGAGCATTTGGTCCCATCCTAACTCAATGATGATGAAGTACAAAAATAAGGGATCATGAGTCAGGACGGACTAAAGCACTAATCTTGTGTGTAGAGCGAATATTACAATTAATGCCAAACAAGTCACAAAGCACCAAGATTAACCAAGAAATTCTCAACAATTGAATATAAGAATCCAACACCATTATTAAAATAAGAAACTTAGAAAATAAAATAAGAACAAGCTATAAAAATAAAATTAAAATGCAATGGGTGATAATATGCAAATGCAATATATAGAAGAAAATGAGAATAAGAAAAATAGAAAGTGGAGTTTTGAAAAGAAAAGAAGAAGGGAAAGAAAGTAAGAAAGGAAGAAAGAAGGAGAAAGAAAGAGGAAGAAACTAGAAGGAAAAGAAGAGAAGAAGGGAGAAAGAAAACAGGGCAGAACAGGGGAAAAACAGGGCGCGGAGGGCGACGCGTACGCGTCACGCACGCGTGGGCGTGGGTGGGCAGGCGAGACAGGCGACGCAGATGCGCATAGCACGCATACGCGTGGATGTGAAGATGGCGACCGATGCGGACGCGTCATGTACGCTTGCGCGTCAGGTCGCGGGCACAAAATATGCACAACTTTGGTACAACTCTCTAGTTTTTGTACCAGGAGTGTGAGATGCACCACCGGCGCGCGCGCGCACAATGCGCTTGTGCGCGGATGCCCTTTTTTTTTCAAAAACAGGGCACTCTTCAAATCTACAAGCATTCTAATATAACCAAAATTAAATTCAACAACAATTCTTTTTGGTTTTTGAAAAATTTTCAAACATACTAAAAATAAAACTTATACTACAAGAAAAATGCAATTCAAAAATAACTATTCTAATCAATGCATGAATCTAATAAGCAATCAATCAAAGCAAGACATGCAAAAGTATGAAAAGAAGAAAACTACCTAACAATGGTAACTCAATGCATTCATTGATTATATATACAAGAGAATGGAAAGAGTTTACCATGGTGGGGTGTCTCCCACCTAGCACTTTTATTTTAAGTCCTTAAGTTGGACATTTGGAAAGCTCCTTGTCATGGTGGCTTATGCTTGAATTCATCTTGAAACTTCCACCAATGCTTGGACTTCAAGTAAGCTCCAAAATTCAAAATCAATGGCACCAAGCTTTGATGAAGTTCCACACAAGCTAAGGGCTTCCAAAATTGATCTTCATATATTCCCGGATCCCAAATCTTGTTTCCACACCCATCTTCAAGTTGATCATCACAATTCCAATTGGGTGAGAAGTGATCCGAATTCTCAAGTGATGAGCGGATATTTTATACGCTTTTTGGGGTTAATTTCATGTAGTTGTTAGTATGTTTTAGTTAGTTTTTAGTATATTTTTCATTAGTTCTAGGAAAAATTCATATTTCTGGACTTTACTATGAGTTTGTGAGTTTTTCTGTGATTTCAGGTAATTTCTGGCTGAAATTGAGGGAGCTGAGCAAAAATCTTATTCAGGATGAAAAAGGACTGCTGATGCTGTTGGATTCTGACCTCCCTGCACTCGGAATAGATTTTCTTGAGCTACAGGAGTCCAATTGGCACGCTCCCAATTGCGTTAGAAAGTAGACATCCAGGGCTTTCCAGAAATATATAATAGTCTATACTTTGCTCAAGGATAAATGACGTAAACTGGCATTCAACGCCAGTTCCATGTTGCAGTCTGGCGTTAAACGCTAGAAACAGGTTACAAATTGAAGTTAAAAGCCAGAAACAGGTTACAACCTGGCGTTTAACTCCAGAAACATCCTAGGCACGTGTAAAGCTTAAGTCTCAGCCCCAGCACACACCAAGTGGGCCCCAGAAGTGGATTCCTGCACCATCTATCTTAGTTTACTCATTTTTTATAAAGCTAGGTTACTAGTTTATTATTTAAACAACTTTTAGAGATTTATTTTGTATCTCATGACATTTTTAGATCTGAACTTTGTACTCTTTGACGGCATGAGTCTCTAAACTCCATTGTTGGAGGGTGAGGAGCTCTGTGTCTCTCGATGAATTAATGCAATTACTTCTGTTTTCCATTCAACCATGCTTGTTTCTATCTAGGATATTTATTCGCACTTTAATATGATGAATGTGATGATCCGTGATACTCATCACCATTCTCAACCTATGAATGCGTGCCTAACAACCACCTCCGTTCTACATTAGATTGAATGAGTATCTCTTGGATTCCTTAATCAGAGTCTTCGTGGTATAAGCTAGAATCCATTGGCAGCATTCTTGAGAATCCGGAAAGTCTAAACCTTGTCTGTGGTATTCCAAGTAGGATTCAGGGATTGGATGACTGTGATGAGCTTCAAACTCACAAGGGTTGGGCATAGTGACAGACGCAAAAGGATCAATGGATCCTATTCCAGCATGAGTGAGAACCGACAGATGATTAGCTGTGCGGTGACAGCGCACCTGGACCATTTTCACTGAGAGGACGGATGGTAGTCATTGACAACGGTGATCCACCAACATACAGCTTGCCATAGGAGGAACCTTGCGTGCGTGAAGAAGAAGACAGGGGGAAAGCAGAGATTCAGAAGACAAAGCATCTCCACAACTCCAACATATTCTCCATTACTGCAGAACAAGTATTTATTTCATGCTCTTTTATTTTTCGTAATTCAAACTGATAAATATAATTGATATCCTAACTAAGAGTTACAAGATAACCATAGGTTGCTTCAACACAACAATCTCCGTGGGATTCGACCATTACTCACGTAAGGTATTACTTGGACGACCCAGTGCACTTGCTGGTTAGTGGTACGAGTTGTGAAAAGTGTGATTCACAATTTGTGCACCAAGTTTTTGGCGCCGTTGCCGGGGATTGTTCGAGTTTGGACAACTGACGGTTTATTTTGTTGCTTAGATTAGGAAAAATTTTTCTTTTTGGTTTAGAGTCTTCTATTATTGTTTTTGGTTGAATTTTTTAAAAATATCCTTATTTTCTCTTTTTAATTGTTTTCGAAAATTTTTATAAGCTAAAAATTGAGTTTTTCTGTTTGAGTTTAGTTTCGTATTTTATGTTTGGTGTCAATTGCATGTTTTTATTTTCTTTTAAATTTTCGAACTTGTGTTCTTTGTTCTTTCTTAATCTTCAAGTTATTCTTATTTATTTTCCTTGTTTGATCTTTAGTTTTTCTTGTTCTGTGTCTTTTCTTGTTTTTCTTGTGCTTTTTCAAAATATCAGTTTTCAAAAAAAAAATCTTTATTTATTAAATACCTTATTAAAACACGTTAAATTTATAGCTAAATTGGCTAGAGCGTTGTACTTATGTTCTTGGTAATTGGCTATCTTCTTTTTAAAACGTTTTCAAAAATAATTTTTCTTTGAATAAATCTTGTGCCAAACTTTAAGTTTGGTCTTCTCTTGTTGATTTTTCTTTAGTTTTTGAAAATTTTATTTTGGTTTTCTAAAAATTTTAAGTTTGGTGTTCTATCTTCATGTTCTTATTGTTCTTGTGAGTCTTCAAGGTGTTCTTGAGTCTTCCTTGTGTTTTGATCTTAAAATCTTTAAGTTTGGTGTTCCTTGGTGTTTTCCCTCCAAAATTTTCGAAAATAAGGAACATTAGATCTAAAAATTTTAAGTTGTGTGTCTTTTGTGTGTTTTTCTCTTTCATCATAAAATTCAAAAATAAAAAAAATATCTTTTCTCTCTATTTTAAAGTGAATTTTCGAAAATTGCTTTTAAAATTCAGATTTCTATTTCAAAATCTAAAATCTTTTTCAAAAATCATATCCAAAGTTTTTCAAATCTTCTTAATTAAGTAATTATTTTAGTTTTAAAATTTTTTCTTCTTAATTTTCAAAATCTATATTTAATTTCTAGTTATTTTATTTCATTTTTTTTATTTGTTCTCTTTTTATAAAATAAAAATAAAAATATATTTAATTGCAATTCACATCAATTCCCTTCTCTCCATCATGGACCTAAGTGGAAATGAACAGTCCAGAAGGACTCTGGGGTCATATTCTAACCCCACTACTGCTTCATATGGGAGCAGTATCTGTATACCCTCCATTGGAGTCAGTAGCTTTGAGTTGAATCCTCAGCTCATTATCATGGTGCAGCAAAGTTGTCAGTATTCCGGTCTTCCACAGGAAGAACCTACAGAGTTTCTGCCACAATTTTTACAAATTACTGACACAGTATATGATAAGAAAGTAGATCAGGATGTCTACAGATTATTACTGTTTTCATTTGCTGTAAAAGACCAAGCTAAGAGGTGGTTAAATAACCAACCTAAGGCTAGCATAAGGACATCGAAACAGCTGTCAGAAAAATTCCTGAATCAATACTTCCCTCCAAAACGGATGACACAGCTAAGGCTGGACATCCAAGGCTTTAAACAAGGAGATAATGAATCTCTTTATGATGCCTGGGAAAGATACAGAGAGATGCTAAGAAAATGCCCCTCTGAAATATTTTCAGAATGGATGCAGTTAGACATCTTCTATTATGGGCTTACAGAGAGAGCTCAAATTTCTCTAGATCACTCAGCTGATGGATCTATACACATGAGAAATCAGCATCTGTACCTAAATAGTGAATCTTCCATGAAAGAAGAGGCTAAAACAGTAACTGCTGAACTCAGTCCTACAGAACAAATTACTGAATTCAATCAGCAATTAGACTTTCTAACAAAACAGCTGGCCGAATTCAAGGAGATACTACAAGAAACAAGAATGGCTAATATAAATATGGAGGTACAGTTGAAGCAAATAGAACAACAGTTATCAAAACAAATAACAGAAGAGTGCCAAGCAGTTCAATTAAGAAGTGGGAAAACATTAAATACCTCACTTCAAGGCAGCAGGAAGCCAAGAAATGAACAAACTGCTATCCAAAATCCCTCTGAGGACAGTAAGAGCCCAGAGAGGAATAACTCTGGCGTTCAAACGCCAGAAATAAGCAAGGAGTTGGCGTCAAACGCCCAATGGAAGTTCAGTTATGGCGTTCAAACGCCAGGAACAAGTAAGGAGTTGGCGTCCAACGCCAATCTAGCTTCTAACCCTGGCATTCAAATGCCAGTGAGGGATCAGACATACACAAGTGCTGATAACAACCCCTCTCAAAAGGCTTCTCCTACCACCTCTGTAGGAAATAAACCTGCAGCAACTAAGGTTGAGGAATATAAAGCCAAGATGCCTTATCCTCAAAAACTCCGCCAAGAGGAGCAGGATAAGTAATTTGCTCGCTTTGCAGATTATCTCAGGGCTCTTAAAATAAAGATTCCGTTTGCAGAGGCACTTGAGCAAATACCTTCTTATTCCAAGTTCATGAAAGAGATCTTGAGTCATAAGAAGGATTGGAGAGAAACTGAAAGAGTTCTCCTCACTGAAGAATGCAGTGCAGTCATTCTGAAAAGCTTTCCAGAAAATTTTAAAGATCCCGGGAGCTTTCTGATACCATGCATATTAGAGGGTAATTGCACCAAGACAGCTTTATGTGATCTTGGGGCAAGCATCAACCTAATACCTGCATCCACTATCAGAAAGCTTGGTTTAACTGAAGAAGTTAAACCAACCCGGATATGTCTCCAACTTGCTGATGGCTCCATTAAATACCCATCAGGCGTGATTGAGGACATGATTGTCAGGGTTGGGCCATTCGCCTTTCCCACTGACTTTGTAGTGCTGGAAATGGAGGAGCACAAGAGTGCTACTGTCATTCTAGGAAGACCTTTCCTAGCAACTGGACGAACTCTCATTGATTTCCAAAAGGGGGAAGTGACCCTAAGAGTCAATAAGGATGAGTTTAAGTTGAATGCTGTCAAGGCCATGCAGCATCCAGACACACCAAAAGACTGCATGAATGTTGATCTCATTGACTCTTTGGTAGAGGAGGTCAACATGGCTGAGAGTCTCGAATCAGAGCTGGAAGACATCTTTAAAGATGTTCAGCCTAATTTGGAGGGTTCAGAGGAATTGAAAGAGCCTTTGAGACTTCCTCAGGAAGAGGAAAAACCACCTAAACCCGAGCTCAAGCCATTACCACCATCCCTGAAATATGCATTTCTGGGAGAAGGTGACACTTTTCTAGTGATCATAAGCTCTGCTTTAAACCCACTGGAAGAGGAAGCATTAATTCAAGTGCTAAGGACACACAAGACAACTCTTGGGTGGTCCATAAGTGACCTTAAGGGCATAAGCCCAGCTAGATGCATGCACAAAATCCTATTGGAGGATGATGCTAAGCCAGTGGTTCAACCACAGAGGCGGCTAAATCCAGCCATGAAGGAAGTGGTGCAGAAAGAGGTCATCAAATTACTGGAGGCTGGGATTATTTATCCTATTTCTGATAGCCCCTGGGTGAGCCCTGTTCAAGTTGTTCCCAAGAAGGAAAGCATGACAGTGGTTCATAATGAAAAAAATGAACTGGTTCCTACAAGAACAGTTACAGGGTGGCGCATGTGTATTGACTACAGAAGGCTTAACACGGCCACCAGAAAGGATCATTTTCCTTTACCATTCATAGACCAAATGCTAGAGAGACTAGCAGGTCATGAATATTACTGCTTTTTGGATGGCTATTCAGGTTACAGAAGAAAACAGCATTCACATGTCCTTCTGGAGTATTTGCTTACAGAAGAATGCCTTTTGGTCTGTGTAATGCACCTGCAACCTTTCAGAGGTGCATGCTTTCTATCTTCTCTGATATGGTTGAGAAGTTTCTGGAAGTCTTCATGGATGACTTTT
>NC_029789.2:107687615-107701890 GCF_000816755.2 Arachis ipaensis
TAATGTGTGATGCCAGTGACCACGCCATTGGTGCAGTACTGGGGCAGAGGCATGATAAGCTTCTGCATGTCATTTATTATGCTAGCCGTGTTTTAAATGATGCCCAGAAAAATTACACAACCACAGAAAAAGAATTGCTTGCAGTGGTTTATGCCATTGACAAGTTTAGATCATACTTAGTAGGATCAAAAGTGATTGTGTACACTGACCATGCTGCTCTTAAATATCTACTCACAAATCAAGATTCAAAACCCAGGCTCATAAGATGGGTGTTGCTTCTGCAAGAGTTTGATATAGAAATAAGAGACAGAAAAGGGACAGAGAACCAAGTGGCTGATCATCTGTCCCGAATAGAACCAGTAGAAGGGGAGTTTCCCCCCTCTATTGAGATCTCTGAGACCTTTCCAAATGAGCATTTGTTTGCCATTCAGGAAATACCATGGTTTGCAGACATTGCAAACTATAAAGCTGCAAGGTTCATACCCAAGGAGTACAGCAAGCAACAAAAGAAAAAATTAATTACTGATGCAAAGTACTACTTGTGGGATGAACTCTATCTCTTTAAGAGATGTGCAGACGAAATAATCCGTAGGTGTGTGCCTAGAGAAGAAGCACAGAGGATCTTATGGCATTGCCATGGATCACAATATGGAGGCCATTTCGGAGGTGAGCGAACAGCCACCAAGGTCCTCCAATGTGGCTTCTACTGGCCTACACTCTATAGGGATTCCTGAGAGTTTGTACGTAACTGTGATAGTTGCCAAAGAGCTGGTAATCTGCCTCATGGTTACGCCATGCCTCTACGGGGAATCTTGGAGATTGAGTTGTTTGATGTATGGGGAATTGACTTCATGGGACCTTTCCCACTATCATACTCAAACACTTATATTCTGGTGGCAGTCGACTATGTATCATGGGTAAAGGCCGTTGCCACACCCACCAATGATACTAAAACAGTGCTGAAGTTCCTCTAGAAACATATCTTCAGCAGGTTTGGTGTCCCTAGAGTACTAATCAGTGATGGGGGCACTAACTTCTGCAATAAACAGCTTTACTCTGTCATGGTCCGGTATGGGATTCGCCACAAGGTGGCAACTCCATATCATCCACAGACAAATGGGCAAGCTGAAGTTTCTAACAGAGAACTAAAAAGAATCCTGGAACGGACTGTAAGTACCCGTAGAAAAGATTGGGCACGAAGCTTGGATGATGCTCTGTGGGCTTACAGAACAGCATTCAAGACTCCTATAGGGACCTCTCCATACCAACTTGTGTATGGTAAGGCCTATCATCTGCTCGTGGAATTGGAACATAAGGCCTACTGGGCAACCAAATTCCTAAACTTTGATGCCAAATTAGCTGGAGAAAAAAGATTGCTCCAACTGAATGAGCTAGAGGAATTCAGATTCACTGCTTTCGAAAATGCCAAGCTTTATAAAGAGAAATAAAAAAGGTGGCATGACAGAAAGCTGTCATTTAGAGTCTTTGAACCAGGACAAAAGGTTTTGTTGTTTAACTCTAGGCTCAGGCTATTCCCCGGGAAACTGAAATCCCGGTGGAGGGGACCATATGTGATTACAAGTGTATCACCATATGGTTATGTGGAGCTTCAAGACATTGATTCTGATAAGAAGTTCATTGTTAATGGACAGAGAATCAAGCACTATCTTGAAGGCAATGTTGAGCAAGAGTGCTCAAGGCTGAGGCTAGATTAAAAGCTCAGCAAGGTCCAGCTAAAGACAATAAAGAAGCGCTTGCTGGGAGGCAACCCAGCCATTAGCAAAACTTTTTCTGTTATTTTATTTTATTTTATTCTTTATTTTATTTATTTTTTGAAATATATGAGCTTAATATTAACAAGGTAAAGAATCAATTGCATAAGTCCACAGGGTTACAGAAGAATTCAGAGCACAAAATAGGAAACAGGAGCTCACTGGCAAGAAAACGCCAGTAAGAGGCACAATTGGGCGTTAAACGCCCAAAAGGAGCATCTACTGGGCGTTTAACACTAGTAAAGATAGCCATCTAGGTGTTAAACGCCAGAAAGAAGCAGCTTCTGGGCGTTTAACGCCAGATTTACAACATCCTGGGCGTTCAGAAAAATGCCCAGTGACAAAGGGGTTTCTGGCGTTTAACGCCAGCTAGAAGCAACAGTTGGGCATTAAACACCCAAACCAAGCACCAACTGGGCGTTAAACGCCCAAAACATGCAGCAGTTGAGCGTTTAACACCAAGATTGTGGGGAGTAGGCAATTTCGTTTTCAATTCAAATTTTTTTCATTTTTTATGTTTCAATTCATGATTTCTTGCACAAACATGTTACAAATCCTAATTTTTCAAATCCTTTTTCAAAAGATATCAAATGTATCTTAATTCATAAACCCTTTTTCCTCTTCAAATTATTTTCAAATTCTTTTCAAAACAAATCTATCTCTTTTCCTTCTAAAATCTTTTCAACTCATCAATATCTTTTTCAAATCTTCACATCATCTTTTTCAAAATCCAGATTTATCTTTTTCAAATATCTTTCAAATCTTTTCAATTTTAAATCACATCTTTTCCTATCATACTTATATTTTCCAAATCACTTTTTCTATCATATCTTTTTCAAATAATTTTCGAAACCCACCCCCCCTTCCCCTTAAATATTGGTTCGGCCTCTCCCCCACTCCTCCACAAGTTGCGCTTGGCTCTCCCTATTTCCCTTTCCTTTCCTTTCTTTTGCTTGAGGACAAGCAAACCTCTAAGTTTGGTGTGTTTATCCGTGATCACTAAACCAATACCCACTAAGATCATGGCTCCTAAGGGAAAACAAACCGACTCAAGAGGCAAGAAAGAGAATATTCCAAAACCACTCTGGAATCAAGGGAAGTTCATAACCAAAGAACATTCAGACCATTTTTACAAAATAATGAGTCTAAGGTCAGTGATCCCAGAAGTTAAATTCGATCTGAAAGAAGATGAATATCCGGAGATCCAAGAGCAAATCCGAAACAGGAGCTGGGAAGTCTTAGCTAATCCTGAAACAAAGGTGGGAAGAAACATGGTTCAGGAATTCTACGCTAATCTGTGGCAGACGGACAGACAGAGAATAGCTGGAACCGCATTCCATGACTATAGAACTCTGGTCAGAGGGAAAATTGTTCACACCCACCCTGACAAAATAAGGGAGATCTTCAAGCTGCCTCAACTGCAAGATGACCCTGACTCCTTCAATAGGAGAATGATGAGATCAAACCTGGGCTTGGATAAAATCCTAGAGGACATATGCCTCCCTGGAGCCAAGTGGACAACCAACACAAAGGGTGCCTCGAACCAACTCAAGAGAGGAGATCTCAAACCAGTCGCCAGAGGCTGGCTGGACTTCATTGGGCGCTCTATTCTGCCCACTAGCAACCGCTCTGAGGTCACTATCAGAAGAGCAGTGATGATTCATTGCATTATGCTGGAAAAAGAAGTGGAAGTTCATCAGCTGATTGCTTGTGAGCTTTATAAAATTGCAAACAAGAACTCCAAAGATGCCAAATTGGCCTATCCAAGCTTAGTCTCTCTGTTATGTAAAGATGCTGGGATAAAAATGGGAGTAGATAAGTATATCTCAGTTGAGCAACCAATCACCAAAAAGTCTATGGAAGGACAACAAGTGCAGGACGACCCCAACAAGAGAAAAGCACAAGAGTTTCTCCCAGAAATCCCTCAAATTGAATACTGGGAGCGCCTAGAAGCATCTGTCACCAAGTTGCAAGAAGTTGTGGATCAACTGAAGGAAGAACAGCAAAATCAAAACAGCATGCTCTGCAAACTGCTTAGAGAACAAGAAGAGCAAGGGCGTGAACTGAAGGAATTAAAGCGTCAGAAACTATCTCTTGAAGGGCCAAGCACTCCACAGACTAAAGAGGCATCCACCTCCCAAATTCAAGGTTGTTGAGTTCTAATCTTAGCCTTAACTCTGTGATAATTGTTCTTATTTGAATTTTACCTTAGAAGTTATATATGAGTAGCAGTAATTAGTATCTATATTTTGATTTTATCTCTAATTAAGCTATAATTTATTTTTCTCATCATCATTAAACATGAATAAAATAGCAGATTTTCTTTAGAATAAGGAGGCAATATTTTTCGAGTTTTTAATAAGAAAAATTCTAATTATTTACATGTGGTGGAATTACTTTTTGTCTTCTGAATGAATGCTTGAACAGTGCATATGTCTTTTGAATTTGATGTTTATGAATGTTAAATATGTTGGCTCTTGAAAGAATGATGAAAAAGGAGAAATGTTATTTGATAATCTGAAAAATCATAAAAAAAAATTGATTCTTGAAGCAAGAAAAAGCAGTGAATACAAAAGCTTGCAGAAAAAAATGGCGAAAAAAAGAAAAAAAAAAGAGAAAAAGCAAGCAGAAAAAGCCAATAGCCCTTAAAACCAAAAGGCAAGGGTAATAAAAAGGATCCAAGGCTTTGAGCATCAGTGGATAGGAGGGCCTAAAGGATTCAAATCCTGGCCTAAGCGGCTAAACCAAGCTGTCCCTAACCATGTGCTGGTGGCGTGAAGGTGTCAAGTGAAAACTTGAGACTGAGCGGTTAAAGTTAAGGTCCAAAGCAAAATGAAGGTGAGATATTATTGCTTCTTGACTTATTTGTATTCTATTTTATTTGTCTAGTTGCTTGGGGACAAGCAACAGTTTAAGTTTGGTGTTGTGATGAGCGGATATTTTATATGCTTTTTGGGGTTAATTTCATGTAGTTTTTAGTATGTTTTAGTTAGTTTTTAATATATTTTTCATTAGTTCTAGGAAAAATTCATATTTCTGAACTTTACTATGAGTTTGTGTGTTTTTCTATGATTTCAAGTAATTTCTGTCTGAAATTGAGGGAGCTAAGCAAAAATCTGATTCAGGCTGAAAAAGGACTGCCGATGCTGTTGGATTCTGACCTCCCTGCACTCGGAATGGATTTTCTTGAGCTACAAGAGTCCAATTGGCGCGTTCCCAATTGAGTTGAAAAGTAGACATCCAGGGCTTTCCAGAAATATATAATAGTCCATACTTTGCTCAAGGATAGATGACGTAAACTGGCGTTCAACGCCAGTTCCATGTTGCAATCTGGCGTTAAACGCCAGAAACAGGTTACGAATTGGAGTTAAACGCCAGAAACAGGTTACAACCTGGCGTTTAACACAAGAAACAGCCTAGTCACGTGTAAAGCTTAAGTCTCAGCCCTAGCACACACCAAGTGGGCCCCAGAAGTGGATTTCTGCAGCATCTATCTTAGTTTACTCATTTTCTGTAAACCTAGGTTACTAGTTTAGTATTTAAACAACTTTTAGAGATTTATTTTGTATCTCATGAAATTTTTATATCTGAACTTTGTACTCTTTGACGGCATGAGTCTCTAAACTCCATTATTGGGGGTGAGGAGATCTGCTGTGTCTCGATGAATTAATGCAATTACTTCTGTTTTCCATTCAAACATGCTTGTTTCTATCTAGGATATTTATTCGCACTTCAATATGATGAATGTGATGATACGTGACACTCATCACCATTCTCAACCTATGACCGCGTGCCTGACAACCACCTCCGTTCTACATTAGATTGAATGAGTATCTCTTGGATTGCTTAATCAGAGTCTTCGTAGTATAAGCTAGAATCCATTGGCAGCATTCTTGAGAATCTGAAAAGTCTAAACCTTGTCTGTGGTATTTCGAGTAGGATTCAGGGATTGGATGACTGTGACGAGCTTCAAACTCACAAGGGTTGGGCGTAATGACAGACGCAAAAGGATCAATAGATCCTATTCCAGCATGAGTAAGAACCGACAGATGATTAGCCGTGTGGTGACAGCGCACCTGGACCATTTTCACTGAGAGGACGGATAGTAGCCATTGACAACGGTGATCCACCAACATACAGCTTGCCATAGGAGGAACCTTGCGTGCGTGAAGAAGAAGACAGGGGGAAAGTAGAGATTCAGAAGACAAAGCATCTCCAAAACTCCAACATATTCTCCATTACTGCAGAACAAGTATTTATTTCATGCTTTTTTATTTTTTGCAATTCAAACTGATAAATATAATTGATATCCTGACTCAGAGTTACAAGATAACCATAGGTTGCTTCAAGCCAACAATCTCTGTGGGATTCGACCCTTACTCACGTAAGGTATTACTTGGACGACCCAGTGCACTTGCTGGTTAGTGGTACGAGTTGTGAAAAGTGTGATTCACAATTTGTGCACCATCATGTAAACACCAAAGCATCTTCCTATACCCCTTTAGTTGAGGACTATACCAACCATTGCACTTAGACTTTAAGCTTCCAACCATAAGGAACCTCGATTGGCATTTCCACCTACTAACCAATTCTCTCTTACTCTTGACTCCACAAAAAGCTCTAAGTTGCCCATCCGTCTCAAGCAAACCATATTCAAGTGAGAAATTAAAGCTTAGGGATAAGAATTGTACCCACTTGAATGTTGTATTAGATGGTGACTTAGGAAGGGAAACCTCGCCACACTTAGACAATGCAAGGTCTACTCCCTTGTGCTCTTTCTTGACTACCTCCACCTCTTGGCAAGCTTCTTCAACTTCAACCTCTTCCTCTTGACAAAGTTCTTCATATTCAACCACCTCTTCACCAACTTCTTTTAGCTCTTCCCCACTCTTCATGTCACAACATAGAGGTAATGTGGAAGTTATCTCAACGTTTACCTCAATATCAATAGGGGAAGATTCCTCAAATACCAAAGGATCATGTGTTAGTGTGGGCTCATCTCCAAGAGGAAGATTTGTTATTTGCTCACCTTCTTCCAATTCTTCATCATTCATTATATGCTTAGGAGGTTGCGCATTATCCTCCTCAACACCAAATTCAAGCTCATTGGAAGAAGGTTCAACAACTTCCATAAAATCATCAACAATGTCACTTGGTGTGGAAGTGCTTTCAAGTTTGAAATCCACCTCTTGTTTAACTTTGCCTAGGCTTTCAACCACTTCTTCTTCATTAACAATCTCTTCACTCTCCACTTTTTGCAAGACATACCCCATCTCCTTGTCCTCATGTTGAGATTCTAAAATCTCCTTCATGCTCCTTTCTTCGGTTGATTTCTCACATTCATCCATGGAGATGCTTTGCTTGTTGCATGAGTCCCATGAGTCCAAGTTGGCTTTAATTTTGGCAAGATTGGCCTTGATAGCTTCATAATTCTTTTGGGCTCTCTCCTCTTGCTCCTTTTGATGGATTATTGCTTGAAGCCGATCCATTGCTTCCTTGAGACGATCCATTGGCTCTTGGATGGATGGGTATGGGTGTTCTTCCATAGAGGGTTGTGGTGGAGAGGGAAATTCATTATGTGGTTGAAAGTCATCATACATGGGAGGTGATTCATCTTGGTAATAGTATGGAGGTGGTGGTTCTTGAGGGTATTGGTGGTGGAATTGGGGTGGTTCTTCATATGGTTCATATGGTTCACAAGGTGGTTGGTATGGTGGATATGGGTTGGGGTCATATGGAGGTGTTTGGTGAAAAGGGGCTTGTGAGTAAGGTGGTTCAAAATTATGTTGAGGAGGTGGTTCATAGGCATATGGTGGTGGTTGTTGACAATCACAATAAGGATCACCACATCCATTAGATTGATATACATTAGGATTAGGATTATACCCATAAGAATCCGGAGGTTGTTGTTGCCAAGAAGGTTGATCAATCCCTTGAGGCTCCTTCCATCTTTGATTGTTCCATCCTTGATGCACATCCTCATTGTAGATTCCATTCTCTACAACATAATTTGAGCCAAACTCATAGCCAAAGGGGTGAGAATTCATAATAGCAAACAAAAATAAAAGCTACAAAAATAAGCAACAAGTCCTAAGCCTAACAAAATCTAACAAACAAGCAAAAGATAAACATATTCACATATTCACAATAGCCAATAATATAACACCATTGCAACTCCCCGGCAACGGCGCCATTTTGATGAACGGATTTTTGACGGTTTAGAATTCCACAAATGAAGTCTCGTTGCAATATAGTTTCTAAACCAACATTAATCCTTTCATACAAAAATTTGTTTATCATAAGTAACAAACCCCTAAAATCTATAAACCAAAGTGTTGAACCTCGGGTCATTCTCCCTTGGAATTGTAATGAAGTGTCTTGCTATTGGTCGTGAGGTATGTTTGGGGTTTTTTTTGAGATTTTAGACAAGAAAAGTAAATGGCAATGAAAGTAAACTAATAACTATGAAAGCTCTTGGTAAGGTTATGAGAATTAGAAGTCCTATCCTAGTTATCCTCCTCAATTGTGACCACAAATTGTTCATTGCTACCACTTAATTAACCTCTAACCAATAAGGAAAGTCAAGTGGGTGAATCAACTTGATTCCACAAGTCCTAGCCAACTCCCAAGGGAAAGACTAGCGTTAGTGGTATCCAAATTAATTAGCAACTTCTAATTATCGATCAACAAAGGAATTAGATAACTCAAGCATCACTAATTACTCCACCTAGGCCAAGAGGAATAAAAATCTATACTAAAATCCAACCAAGCATTTCATCAAACACTTGGGAGGCACAAAAGAAAAGCATAGTAAATTGATAACAAGAATAGAATCTAGCAACAATTGAATGTAGAAAATTAACAACAACAATCAAAGAAAACAAGATCTACATGAATTACCTCAAATTGCATTAAAAGAAAATAGAGTGAATAAGAGTAGATCTACAAACAAAGTAGAAGAAAGTAATAACAACAATGGAAGAATGATGAATGTAACAACAAGGAATTAAGAAGAAGAGGTAGAAGAGAGCATGAATTAAAACCTAGATCTAAGAACTAAACCTAATCCTAATCCTAATTCTAGAGAGAAGTGAGAGCTTCTCTCTCTAAAACTAAAACTAAAAACTATCCTAATGTGTGTTATGATAGATGATTTCCCTCAATTCAATCCTTGGTCCTTTTGAGTGTTTTGGCGCCAAAGTTGGCTTGAATTGGGCCCCATAGGCCTTGAGAATTCGCTGGCCACGTTTTTATTAAAAAATTATATATCAGCACCGACGCGTACATGCACAGCACGCGTACGCGTCCATGGGCGACTTCACAAGGTGCGCGTAAGCGCCTGGTGCGCGCGCGCGTCCATGGCTGAGTTCAACTCTTTGGCTTTTCATGATCTTCTCCACTTGCATGCTTCCTTCCTTGCTCCCTTGATTCATTCCTAGCCTTTTTCAACCTGAGATTACTAGCAAACACATCAAGGCATCTAATAGAATCAAGGTGAATTAAATTTAGCTATTCTAAGTCCTAAAAAGCATGTGTTCACTCGTAAGCACAATTAAAGGAGAATTTACAAAACCATGCTATTTCAGTGAATAAATGTGGGTAAAAGGTGATAAAATCCCTTAAATGAAGCATAAGATAAACCATACAAATGAGGTTTATCACGTATAGTGCGCGTCCGCGCGGGTAAGCTGGGCCAGAGGCATAAAAGGGGCCCAGAGTTGGCACAACTCTCGGGTCCTTTGGCCTGGGTGATGCTAAAACGCATCGACGCGCACGTGTACTGTGCGCGTTCGCGTGGATGGCTTGAGCTTATGAAATGGGCGCGGAGGCGCCAGGTGCGCCTACGCGTGGGTAAGGAAGCAGGAAGTGGCGCGGACGCGTACAGCTTGCATCCGCGTGGGTTGAGGCACAGAGTTGGCCCAAAATTGGCACAACTATCTGGTCCTTGGCCCAGAGAACTTAAATGCGCAGCTGACGCGCACGCGCACCATGCGCTTGCACGTGGCTTGGCTTTCTCCTTTTTTTTTATAAGAGCCTTATAACCTTCCCATCCTTCTCTAAGATTCGAAAACTAGCTAAGATGCAAAATTAAACACACTTTTGAAATATTGGGGATTTTTCAAACAAATTGAGAAAACTTGCAATCCAGGCAAAAACTCAAATTTAAAGAATCATCCCTAATTAAAGCATAGAATGTATAAACACCTTAGCAAGCAAAGCAAAATGTACTAAGAAGTAAAGAAATTATATACAATGGAACTCAATTCATTCATTCATTATATCTACAAGAGAATGGAAAGAGTTTACCATTGGTGGGGTGTCTCCCACCAAGCACTTTTAGTTTAAGTCCTTAAGTTGGATATTTGGGAGGCTTCTTGTCAAGGTGGCTTATGCTTGTATCCATCCTTGAACCTCCAAGAGTGCTTATCCTTCAATCGGTTTTCAGAAGTTCCAACCATCTTCGCCAAGCTTTGGTGAGGTTCTTTCCAAAATATGAGCTCCCAAAATCGATTGCTATGATGTGATCCAGGATCCCATATTTTGTCCTTGCACCCATCTTCTAATTAATCGCCTTGATTCCGGCTGGGTGACAAGAAAGCAAAATTCTCATGAAAGCACCAAACTACCCTCCTAGACCCATTTAATTGAGCATTACACCAATTCATGCTCTTCAATTTTGATCTTCCGACCATAATGAGTCTAGATTTAGAACGCCAACCACTAAATATCCTCCTCTTTCGCTTAATTCCACAAAGCACCCTAAGTTAGCCATCCGTCTCATGCAAACCATACTCAAGTGGGATAATAAAGCTGAGAGTTAGAAGTTTTATCCACTCAAGCGAAGGATTGGATGGCGAACTAGGTGGAGGAGTTCCCAAAGATCTTGATAAAGCATGCTCTACTCCCGTCCATCCTCTTCTAGAGGTTTCCACCACTTGGCGAGGTTTTTCAAGTTTCTCCTCTTGCCAAGCTTCCTCAAGTTCACATTCTCCTTCATCAATTTCTTCTATCTCCTCCCCATCATTCTCATCATAGATAGGAGGTCTAGTGAAGTCTACCTCATCATCAAGTTTAATCATTGTGGGAAAGGATTCTTCAAACTCGAAAGGATCATAAGTTGATGCAGAATCATCATAGATAGGAGGGCTTGTTGCTTGGAACACTTCTTCCAGTTCTTCACTCACAATAGGTCTTGAACGTTGCACATCTTCCTCAACCTTGCCTTCTAGTCCACTAGGAGAAGGTTCAACAAGATCGTCAAGGAAATTGATCAATATGGGCAAAAAATCACTAGTGATGGAATCCACGTCCTGATCAATTTCCTTCAACTCTCCGTTTACTTTCGTAACTTTACTCTCCTCTTTAACATCTCTTCCATACTCTGTGGAGGAGGGCTCTTCAACTTGAGGTTCCCTTATGTGCTCAACATATCCTAAACATCCGCCCACTACTTCCTTTTGTTTGCTAATCTCTACCTTCTCCTCTTGTTGTACTTCTTGCTTCAACCCTTCTTCTCCACCATGGAGCTTCAAGTTCACTCCCTCACTAGGCTCCTTGATTATTTCTCCACATTCATCAATGGGGGTACTTACGGTACATGAGCTTAGGTGGGATGTTAGGTGACTCACGGCTTCTACTATGCCGGCCATCCTTGCTTTTAGCTCCTTAAACTTAGTTTCATCCTCCTCTTGTCGCCTTAAGATACGAAATTCAAGGTCTCTCAATTCTAACATGAAGGCTTCATCGGGAGGTGGTGGTGGAAGATATGGTTCATTGTTTGAGGGAAGATTGTTGATGTTAGAAGGTGGTTCATATTGGTGGAATTCTTGAGGTGGTGTATGTGGAATTTGTGATTCTTGAAAGTATTGGCATTGGGATGGTAGTTGTTCTAGATGTGGTTCATATGGTGGTTGGTATGGTGTGTATGAGTTATGGTCATATGGAGTTGAATGGTGGTGTGAGGCATGTGAGTATGGTGTATGGCTATATTGAGGAATGGGATCATATGCATATGATGATTGTGGTTGACAACCACAATGAGGATCATCACACACATTGGATTGATACACATTAGGATCAGGATTATACCCATAAGAGTCCGGAGGAGGTTGTTGCCATGAAGGTTGTTCATAAGCTTGAGGTTCCTCCCATCCTTGATGTATATCCTCATTGGAGCTTTCATTTCCTACAACATAGTTTGAACTATATTCATAGCCAAAAGGATGAGAATTCATAGCGAAAGAGAAAATAAAAAACTAAGATTAATAAGAAACAAAGAAAATAAAATCCTAAACTAGCAAAAACTGGCAAAGAAACCAAAATTCAAGCTATTCACAATATATACAATAGCCAATAACATAGCACCATTGTGTCCCCGGAAACAGTGCCATTTTGATGTGTTAACTTTTGTTGATATAGAATTTCTCAATTGAATTCTCGTTGCAAGTATAGTTCTACACCAACAAAGAGTCCTCACATACAAAAATTTAGGTTGTCACAAGTACAAACCCTAAATAAAAATTTACCGAAGTATTTGGACTCCGGGTCGTCTCCCTAGGAAATAATAGAATGCTCAATTATTGGCTATAAAGGGGTAAGGGGGTTTTTTGGTTCATAAGAGGGCAAGAAAAGTAAAGTAGGCAAGTAATTAAAGAAAACAAGATAAAGAACTATTGGCTAAGACTTAGGTAATTAAGATCACCATCCTTGTCAACAAACCAAATATTGATAATCATGAGAGGCCAACCTATTAGGTCTACTTCCCAAAGCTTTAAGTACGTAACATCTACTCCTAAGCTTCGAAGTACGTCAAATAGGTTTGATCACATCAACCCGTAAGTCCCAACCTACCTACTAATTAACTTAGTAGTGGGTTAGCGTCAATGGGTATCAAATTGATCACCAAGGGTTCTCAAATCACCAAATCCATTATACCCAATAACTCAAATTTACCCAATTCTCTTAGCTTAGACCAAGAGTTGATAAAATTACTCAAAAACTAAAGAGAACATTTCATCAAACACATAGAGTGCAATAAAAGTAAGCATCATAAATTGCAAGAATAATAAAATCTACCAACTACTAATTACGAGAAAAGTAAGATCACAACTCAATTCATCAATAAAAGAAACATCAACATCAAATTGCATTAAATGTAAATCAAATCCAACATGAGTTCATCCTCACAAAAGAGAGCAAAATGAGAAATTAACATCACAAATAAGAGAATCAAGATGTAGAAATGAGAAGTTATAAAAGAAACAAGATAAGATCAAGTAATTAAACATGGATCTAAGATAATCTAACATAATCCTAACCTAATTCTAGATAAAAGAGGGAGCTTCTCTCTCTAGAAAACTAACTAAAGGCTCATGTTGGCTAAACTAATTGCTCCCACTTTGCTTGGATTTCAATTATGCATGAAATACACTCAGAAACAAGTTGAATTTGGGCCTGGGCAGCTCAGAAATTGCCCCAGCGTTTTGCCTTTAAGTGGGCCATGTTAGAGTATCGGTGCGTGCGCGCCATGTGCGCGTGCACGTCGATTGGCAAATTCTTCATCCGCGCGGACGCGTCATGTACGCGTGCGCGTCTCTATGTAAAACCACTTTTGTGCGTGCGCGCCTTGTACGAGTGCGCTTCCATTGGTGCATTTCCAATCTTTATTTCTTCATGCATTCTCCTCTTTGCATGCTTTTCTCCTCATTCCTTCCATCCAATACTTGCCTTATGGACCTGAAATCACTCAATAAACACATCAAGGCATCGAATGAAATTAAAGTGAATCAAAATCACCAATTTAAGGGCCTAAAAAGCATATTTTTATACTTAAGTATAATTCAAGGGAGAATTACAAAACCATGCTATTTCATTGAATAAATGTGGGAAAAGGTGGTAAAATCCCCTAAAATAAGCACAAGATAAATCACGAAATCGGGGTTTATCAGTGAGGTCTGCCAATTGCTTGTTAATCAACTTGTTTTGATCCAGCAATGCATCCATGGGATTCAACTCCATCACTCCTCTATTTAGGTTTCTATTAGAGGCATAGAAGTATTCATTGTTGGCCACAGTTTCCATGATGTCTATGGCCTCATCAATTATCTTCTTCTTGTTGAGAGAGCCTCCTGAAGAGTGATCTAAGGCCTTCTTTGATTCTTGTGACAATCCCTCATAGAAAATGTGCAGATGTACCTGATGACAAGTCATCTTAGCCTATTTTAACTAGCCTTTTTCTTTTGTTTTCAATAGGTTTTATGCACTTTCTTGATCCATAAGCAAGCCAATTGGGTAGATTTTCATGTTTCCTTTGATTTAATCAACCATGTATGAATTCATGCTATTTCATGAGGTTTTATGCTAAAATTGTCACATATTATGAAAGAATGAATATCTCATGATTTTGAGCATAGCTTTGATTTTTATTACTTGATGCGACCCGGTGCACTTGCCGGTTAGATTTGTGTGTTTTGGGAGAAATTTATTTTTCCTCCAAAATAACT
>NC_029789.2:107702068-107702288 GCF_000816755.2 Arachis ipaensis
AGACCCCTAACTTTGGCTCAAACTTTAGGTCCAACTTTGGCTAACCTCAAACCCGGTTCAATTGGTTCACTTTGGTTCTTCCTCAAACTTCAAGAGCAATCAACCAAGGCCTCTTTCAACCCAATTCCATCAAGAGCAAGGGCCCAAATGATCATCACTCAAAGGCACAAGAAATAGATAAAATAGGAATTTCATTTAATTGTAATTTGTTTTGAATTTT
>NC_029789.2:107703502-107704129 GCF_000816755.2 Arachis ipaensis
TGTGCTCCCTGCTCCCAACGGCATTGGAAAGTAGACATCCAGGGCTTTCCAACAATGTATAATAGTATGGGGTGGACAATACATTTGAGAACTGGCGTTGAGGGCTAACGTTACATCAAACGCTGCACACCAAAGCCAGCGACCATGCTCTCTTCAAATGATCATAACTTGAGTTGTAGATGTCCAATTGAAGTAATTCCAAATGGGTTAGAAAGCTGACATTCAGAGCTTTCCAACCATATATGATAGTCTATATTGGGCATAAAATTGGCAACATGACAAGAGGACAAAGTTGGCGCCATAAATGTGCATAAGGGAGGCCAACGTTAGGGTCAAAGTTAGACCCCTAACGTTGGCACCAACGTGCATACCAGTAAATTTTGCTTGCTGCTATGAAAAGTTGGAGGCTCAAACTTTAGGTCCAACTTTGGCTAACCTCAAACCCGGTTCAATTGGTTCACTTTGGTTCTTCCTCAAACTTCAAGAGCAATCAACCAAGGCCTCTTTCAACCCAATTCCATCAAGAGCAAGGGCCCAAATGATCATCACTCAAAGGCACAAGAAATAGATAAAATAGGAATTTTATTTAATTGTAATTTGTTTTGAATTTCATTTTCATTTTGTAAA
>NC_029789.2:107704134-107719050 GCF_000816755.2 Arachis ipaensis
TTCATCCCTTGGATTTACAGATGAGGAATACCTTGAAGCCATTGAAATACAGAGAAAACTAGTGGAAATACACACAAAATCTCCATCTTGGGAAGAATTCGTATTCAAGAAGATGAATGAGTCCTCAGAGCAATCAAGGGGGGACTTAGAACCATCAAACAGTGAAGATGAAGACCAATTTGTGAGTGAGGAAGTGGAAGAGCAAAATAAGGAGGCCACTGCATCAAGTGAACTTTCAATGAAGAATGAGGTGGTTGAACCTGAAACTTCACTTGAGATGACAAGAGAATATGAAAACTCACAACTCTCACAAACCTCCCTGGACCAAAATTCCTCAACATCTGAATCCATGATTGAAAGGTATGACGAGGAGATGAAGAAATGTTGGGAAGATCGACAAACCTCCCCCATGATAGAGCGATTGAAACAAATGTTGGGTGTAAAAGAGGAAGTGGAGGAGCAAGAAAGTGAAGAAGTCATTCCACACTCAAGTGAAGCAGAAAATCACATGAAGGAAGGGCTCGTGGAACCACCAATACAAGAGGCCCTGAATGAAGAAATCACTCCAATAATCACACAGCAACCATGTCTTGACATCCAAGAAGTGAAGGATTCATTTGGTGATTGTATTTAACATATAACAGTTTCTTTTGTTTAGTTTTAGTTCAAATAAATTGACATAGGATTGCATTCTAAGTTTGGTGTTGCTATGCAACAAAACTTGGTTCCAATTCTTACAAGATACTTGCATTAATTCCAAGTGAAAGTGTCACACTAAGTTTGGTGTGCCACTTATCTTCTATGCAAAGTATTATGCTCACCTTCTTAAGTATGCAATCACAATGTCTCTGTCTCTTGTGCCTTGATTATTATCTTTAATTTTGCTTGCTTGAAACACATGTACTACTAACATTCCTTGTGTAAGACATTCATGATCCATCTTAGCCCAATAGCCACGGTTCTAATAGTTGCTTGAGGATGAGCAAGCATTCTGAGTTTGGTATGGGAAGGAAGAGAATGGGAGGAAAATGACAACAATAGAGAAGATGAACTACAAGGTTGTAAAGTTCCTTTTCCTCTCATTTGCTTCAAGCACTATAAACTGCATGATTGTCTTTACCTTCTCTGTATGCATGTGTGTATGAAAAGGCATAGTTGATTTTTAATTTGCAACATGGTGCTATGTCATTATGATTACCAACTTGAGTTTTGTGAATTCAAAAGAAACAAAGTATCATGATCATAAACAAACAAGGCATTAAAGAAGATTTTAGCATGTGCATAAAAGTATTGGAAAGCTAATATGATTAATTGTTACTCAATTGCATTGGATTTTATTTAATTGAAGTTTTCATCTAGCTCAAAATTTCACCCAACCACTCAATGTTAGCTTGACTAAACTAATCACCCACTAAAATTGCTTGATCCATCAATCCCTGTGGGATCGACCTCACCCCCGTGAGTTTTTATTACTTGATGCGACCCGGTGGACTTGCCGGTTAGATTTGTGTGTTTTGGGAGAAATTTATTTTTCCTCCAAAATAACTCATCAGTACCCATTCATTGAACATGTCCAGAGGGCACTTTCTTGTCAACTCCTTGTATCTCTCCCACGCTTCATAGAGAGTTTCTCCATCTTCTTGTCTAAACATTTGTACCTCAGTCCTCAACCTGTTAACTCCTTGTGGAGGGTAAAATCTTGCCAAGAACTTATTCATCACCTCTTCCTAAGTTGTCAAACTCTCCCTTGGAAAGGACTCTAACCACTTTGCTGCTTTATCCTTGAGAGAAAAGGGAAACAAAAGCAGTTTGTAGGTGTCAGGGTGAACACCATTAGCCTTCACTGTGTCACAAATTCTCAAGAATGTGGTTAGATGTTGGTTTGGATCTTCTTGATCATTTCCTCTAAATGAACAATTATTCTGAACAAGATTGATTAGCTGTGGTTTGATCTCAAAATTATTGGCATGTATGATAGGTTTCAAGATGCTGCTTCCACAATTCCCAGGATTGGGATTGATGTAAGAGCCTAGCACTCTTCTCTTCTGCCCAACATGATTATGTGCTTCTTCCTCCATAGAAATGTCTAGATCTTCTTCCAACTCTTCTTCACCAACTATACCTTTACCTCTTGCTTCCCTCCTTAGCCTAAGGAAGGTCCTTTCAGGTTCACTATCAAAAGAAGTTGAGACTCCTCTTCTTCTACCTGTCATACACTTAGCAGACAAACAAGCAAATGCAAGTGAAGGATTCACTCTTGTTGAGAATTATGGTTAGAGTGGTTAGGGCAATTGATCAAACAGTTAGTGGATTAGTGTGCTGGAAACTAAATAAACAATGGAAAAACCAATCAAATTGCTAAAAATGAAAGTGAATAAGCTGAAATGAAACAAATCAACAAGGAAAAGAAAATGTTCAATCTAGTTATCCTCCAATTTAATTATCGTCAATGCAAAATCAATCCCCGGCAAAGGCACCATAAACTTGATGCACGAAAATCTGTCTCTCAACAAATTTCCTTCGAAAAGTATGCCTAATGTCGTCAAGTAAAAACTCACAGTAGAGTGAGGTCGAATCCCACAGGGATTGATTAGTTGAGCAACTTTAATTAGAGGAGTGTTCTAGTTGAACTGAGTAGATTTGAATTGGGATTTGCAAAAATTAAAATGGAGGAAAACGTAAATTGCAAGAAAAGTAAATGACTGAAGGTAAAAGAGCTAAATGTAAATCGCATAAAGTAATTGCAGGAAATTAAACTTGCAGGGATTTAAATGGGACTGGGAGTGATGAGCATAAATGTAAATAGCAGAATATAAAGAATGGGAAGATCAGAAATGGGGAGTTCATTAGGCTTAGGAGATATTGTATTTACCCTGATCAAGTTCATTCTCATCTCTTCCTCAATCCATGCAACTCATTGATCCCTTGGCAATCTTAGGTGATTGAATCCCAATTTCTTGGCAATTCAATCTCTCTAAGCTTGAAAAATTGTCCAATTTCTTGATCTAATTGCTCATGGGAAGAGATGAAGTAAGGTCACTGATTATACCACATGTATTCCTAGATCAAAGTATTGGTAGGATTATATCTCACTATATCCATCCAACTCCCAATCCAGTCCAACATGAGAAAGCATTTCAAGCATGATTTCCTCATTCCTCTTCCAAGGTTCAGAGGAAATCCAAGTATGAATAACTTCTCTTCTGAGACAGTTACCCAATTGGATGAAGATCGAAATCTTTCAAGTAAATCAAAGAGAATGGAAAGAAGAAGAAGAATAAGAACTATAATCGATCCATTGAATTACAACAGAGCTCCCTAACCCAATGGAGAATTGAATTGAAAATTTCATTCTAAAATAAACCTCAATTGCAGTAAATACAAAGTGTTTGCAGTCCTGGATCCCCAGGTGCCAATTCCTTTCTAAATTAAATTCTATGCTATGTATACACTTCCGTCATTCAGTCTTGAAGTCTTGGATGTGGGCTTTGGCCCATGTTGAAGCTAGTTGAAAGTGGCTCTTAGTGATGCTGACGTGGGCTTAAGCTAACTAATGTTCATGACCTTGCATGGGTGCCACTGGAATTGAGCTTAGCATGGACGTTAGTAACTAACATTGGTGGCCACTAACGTTGGCCAATGTTCCCCTTAAGTCATTGAGGAACGTTTGAGGCAACGTTTGTGCACCAACGTTACTACCAATGTTGGCCTGGTCACACGTACACGTCACCCACGCGTACGCGTCAAACTGGTTTTTTGCCATTTTGCGCATACGCGTCGCCCATGCGTACACGAGACTTGCTGCTTTTCCATTTTCACGCGTATGCGTTATCGACGCGTATGCGTCATATCAAAATTTTCCAATCTCAAAACTGAAATTTGATCGCAGACGTTGGGGATAACGTTGGTTCACCAACGTTCCCTCTAACGTTGCACACTTGTGTGTACGCACACTGCCTTGTGCGTGCGCACACTTGCAATTTTTTTTCTTCTTGTGCGTACACACACAACACTGTGCGTACGCACACAAGGCAATTCTTCCAGCTCCAGTTTTGAGATTAGTCGAGGACGTTGGGGGTAACGTCGGTTCACCAACGTTTCCTCCAACATTGGCACCCAGTTTTGCATAACGTTAGTGAGCCAACTTTGGCCACCAACGTTGCCTTCTCTGCTTCTTTCTCACCCTTCCTCTGCTTCTCTTCACCTATCATCAAGCAAACAAATGCATCAAAGCTTTGCCATAATCACAAGATTTTTGCACCATTCATAGCATAAAGTAATTTCTTGCATAGATCTCGTGAAAATGCACATAATTAACTACTTTTTATTGAATCAAGGTATGCATGAAATTCTCATCTAAATACTTACTTATTTCTCAAGAATGTGCATGAAACCATATTAAGACAAATGAAAAAGGCTTGTGAAACTAGCCTAAGATGTCTAGGCATCAGGTGGTAAGCTATCAAATCACTTCATGAAACCATATTAAATCACTTCAAAAAAAGGAAATCATCAAGAACAACTTGAAGATCATGAAGAACATATGATGAATTTTCGAACATTAAAGAAAATTATAAAAGCATGCAATTGACACCAAACTTAAAAACTGACACAAGACTCAAACAAGAAACATCAAATTTTTGGGTTTTTTATGATTTTATTAATTTTTTTGGATTTTTCAAAAATTATTTTGAAAAAAAAATTAAGGATTTCAAAATTTTTAATAGGAATTCCAGGAATCTTGCAATGTTAGTCTAAAGCTCCGGTCCAGGAATTAGACATGGCTTACTAGCCAGCCAAGCTTTCAGTGAAAGCTTCGGTCCAAAACACTAGACATGGTCAATGGCCAGCCAAGCTTCAGCATACATAGTTCAAGCATGTGAAGAAGAAGCCTCAGTCCAAAAGAATTTAGACATGGCTTTACAGCCAGCCAGGCTTCAACATATCTCATGAAACTCTAGAATTCATTCTTAAAAATTCTGAAGCCATAGAATAATTTATTTATTTTATAGAAATGTTTTTTTTTTGAAAATTTTTTCAAAAATAGAAATAAAAATAAAAAAAGCTTAAAATTAAAATAAAATTACCTAATCTGAGCAACAAGATGAACTGTCAGTTGTCCAAACTCGAACAATCCCGGCAACGGCGCCAAAAACTTGGTGCACGAAATCGTGATCGTTCATTCCTTGGTAACGGCGCTGAAAACTTAATACGCACATTCATAATCTTAGTTCTTCTTCACAACTTCGCATAACTAACTAGCAAGTGCACTGGGTCGTCCAAGTAATAAACCTTACGTGAGAAAGGGTCGATCCCACGGAGATTGTCGGCTTGAAGCAAGCTATGGTCACCTTATAAATCTCAGTCAGGCGGATTCAAATGGTTATAGAGTTTTCATAATTAAAAGGTAAATAAAACGTAAAATAAAGATAGAGATACTTATGTAATTCATTGGTGAGAATTTCAGATAAGCGTATAGAGATGCTTAGTTCCTTCTGAATCTCCGCTTTCCTACTGCTTTCATCCAATCCTTCATACTCCTTTCCATGGCAAGTTGTATGTTGGGCATCACTGTTGTCAATGGCTACTTCCCGTCCTCTCAGTGAAAATGGTCCAAATACGCTGTCACCGCACGGCTAATCATCTGTCGTTTCTCGATCATATTGGAATAGGATTCAGTAATCCTTTTGCGTCTGTCACTACGCCCAGCACTCGCGAGTTTGAAGCTCATCACAGCCATCCCTTCCCAGATCCTACTCGGAATACCACAGACAAGGTTTAGACTTTCCGGATCTCAAGAATGGCCGCCAATAATTCTAGCATATACCACGAAGACTCTGATCGTAGATCAGGAGGCTAAGAGATATGCATTCAAGCTTGTTTGCATGTAGAATGGAAGTATTTGTCAAGCACGCGTTCATAAGTGAGAATGATGATGAGCGTCACATAATCATCACATTCATCATGTTCTTGTGTGCGAATGAATATCTTAGAGAAGAAATAGGCTTGAATTTAATAGAAAAACAATATTACTTTGCATTAATTCATGAGGAACAGCAGAGCTCCACACCTTAATCTATGGTGTGTAGAAACTCCACCGTTGAAAATACATAAGAACAAGGTCCAGGCATGGCCGAATGGCCAGCCCCCTAAACGTGATCAAGAGATCAAAAGTGATACAAGGATAGTCTCAAAAATGATCAAAAGATCCCAAGATGTCTAACACAATAGTAAAAAGTTCTATTTATACTAAACTAGTTACTAGGGTTGCAGAAATAAGTAAATGATACAGAAATCCACTTCCGGGCCCACTTGGTGTGTGCTTGGGCTGAGCATTGAAGCTTTCATGTGTAGAGGTCTTCCTTGGAGTTAAACGCCTGTTTGTAACCTGTTTCTGGCGTTTAACTCTGCTTTGCAACCTGTTTTTGGCGTTTAACTCCAGAATAGGGAAGAAAGCTGGCATTGAACGCCAGTTTGCATCGTCTAAACTCGAGCAAAATATGGACTATTATATATTACTGGAAAGCCCTGGATGTCTACTTTCCAACGCAATTAAGAGCGTGCCATTTGGACTTCTGTAGCTCCAGAAAATTCACTTTTAGTGCAGGGAGGTCAGAATCCAACAGCATCTGCAGTCCTTCTTCAGCCTCTGAATCTGATTTTTGCTCAAGAACCTCAATTTCAGCCAGAAATTACCTGAAATCATAGAAAAACACATAAACTCATAGTAAAGTCCAGAAATGTTATTTTTATTTAAAAACTAATAAAAATATACTAAAAACTAATTAAATCATACTAAAAACTATGTAAAAACAATGCCAAAAAGCGTATAAATTATCAACTCATCACAACACTAAACTTAAATTGTTGCTTGTCCACAAGCAACTGAAAATCAAATAGGATAAAAAGAAGAGAATATACTATAAATCCCAAAGTATCAATGAAACTTAGCTCTAATTAGATGACCGGGACTAGTAGCTTTTTGCCTCTGAACAGTTTTGGCATCTCACTTTATCCTTTGAAGTTCAGAATGATTGGCATCTATAGGAACTCAGAATTCAGATAGTGTTATTAATTCTCCTAGTTCAGTATGTTGATTCTTGAACACAGCTACTTTATGAGTCTTGGCCGTGACCCTAAGCACTTTGTTTTCCAGTATTACCACCGGATACATAAATGCCACAGACACATAACTGGCTGAACATTTTCAAATTGTGACTCAGCTTTGCTAGAGTCCCCAGTTAGAGGTGTCCAGGGTTCTTAAGCACACTCTTATTTTTTTTGCTTTGGACCTTGACTTTAACCGCTCAGTCTCAAGTTTTCACTTGACACCTTCACGCCACAAGCACATGGTTAGGGACAGCTTGGTTTAGCCGCTTAGGCCCGGATTTTATTCCTTTGGGCCCTCCTATCCATTGATGCTCAAAGCCTTGGATCCCTTTTACCCTTGTCTTTTAATTTTAAGGGCTATTGGCTTTTTGCTCTTGCCTTTTGGTTTAAAGAGCTCTTGGCTTTTTCTGCTTGCTTTTTCTTTTTCTTTCTTTTTCTTTTGCCAATTTTCTTTTCTTCTTCTTTTTTTCTTTTTTTTTTCACAAGCTTTTGTATTCACTGCTTTTTCTTGCTTCAAGAATCAATTTTATGATTTTTCAGATTATCAAATAACATTTCTCCTTTTTCATCATTCTTCAAGAGCCAACAATTCTAACATTCATAAACAACAAATTCAAAAGATATATGCACTGTTCAAGCATTCATTCAGAAAGCAAAAAGTATTGTCGCCACATCAAAATAATTAAACTAATTTCAAGGATGAATTCGAAATCATGTACTTCTTGTTCTTATGTAATTAAAACATTTTTCATTTAAGAGAGGTGATGGATTCATAGGACATTCATAGCCATAGGACATAGACACTTAAATACTAATGATCATGTAATAAGACACAAACATAGACATGAAGCACAGTAAACGAAAATCAGAGAAAAATAAATAGACAAAGAGATTAAGGAATGGGTCCACCTTAGTGAGGGTGGCGTCTTCCTCTTCTTGAAGAACCAATGGTGCTCTTGAGCTCCTCTATGTCTCTTCCTTGTCTTTGTTGCTCCTCCCTCATAGCTCTTTAATCTTCTCTAATCTCATGAAGAATGATGGAGTGCTCTTGGTGTTCCATCCTTAGTTGTCCCATGTTGGAACTTAATTCTCCTAGGGAGGTGTTGATTTGCTCCCAATAGTTTTGTGGAGGGAAGTGCATCCCTTGAGGCATCTCAGGGATCTCATGGTGAGGAATTTTCTCATGCTCTTGTTGAGGTCCATGATCTCTTGTTTGCTCCATCCTTTTCTTAGTGATGGGCTTGTCCTCATCAATGAGGACATCTCCCTCTATGTCAATTCCATCCGAATTGCAGAGGTGGCAAATGAGGTGAGGAAAGGCTAACCTTGCCAAAG
Organism: Arachis ipaensis; assembly: GCF_000816755.2. Lineage (NCBI taxonomy): Eukaryota > Viridiplantae > Streptophyta > Magnoliopsida > Fabales > Fabaceae > Arachis > Arachis ipaensis. The sequence continues at coordinate 107,712,580 of NC_029789.2, forward strand.
TCGAGGACTTGTCAGCCACCTTATAGAGTTCTTGAGGTATAATCTCATGAACTTCCACTTCCTCCCCAATCATGATACTATGGATCATGATGGCTCGGTCTACAGTAACTTCAGACCGGTTGCTAGTAGGAATAATTGAGCGTTGAATGAACTCCAACCATCCTCTAGCTACAGGCTTAAGGTCCAGTCTTCTCAATTGAACCGGCTTGCCTCTTGAGTCAACTTTCCATTGAGCTCCTTCCACACATATGTCCATGAGGACTTGGTCCAACCTTTGATCAAAGTTGACCCTTTTAGTGTAGGGGCATGCGTTTTCTTACATCATTGGCAAGTTGAACACCAACCTTACATTTTCCAGACTAAAATCTAAGTATTTCCCCCGAACCATTGTAAGCCAATTCTTTGGATTCAGGTTCCTACTTTGATCATGGTTCCTAGTGATCCATGCATTTGCAAAGAACTCTTGAACCATTAAGATCCCGACTTGTTGAATAGGATTAGAGAGAACTTCCCATCCTCTTCTTCTAATCTCTTGTCGGATCTCTGGATATTCACTCTTTTTGAGCTTAAAAGGGACCTCAGAGATCACCTTTTTCTTGGCCACAACTTCATAGAAGTGGTCTTGATGGACCTTTGAGATGAATCTCTCCATCTCCCATGACTCAGAGGTGGAAGCAATTGCCTTCCCTTTCCTCTTTCTTGATGTTTATCTGGCCTTAGGTGCCATTAGTGGTTATGGAAAAACAAAAAGTAATGCTTTTACCACACCAAACTTAAAAGGTTTGCTCATCTCCGAGCAAAAGAAGAGAGAAAATAGTAGAAGAAGAAGAAAATGGAGGAGATGGAGGGAGAGAGTGTATTCGGCCAATGGGGAGAAGTGGTGGTTGTAATGTGTGAAAATGGAGTAGTGTTGAGGGGTTTATATAGGGTGGGGAGAAGGGTAGGTTTCGGCCATTAGGGTTGGGTTTGGGAGGGAAAAGAATTTGAAATTTTGGAGGTAGGAGGGGTTTATGGGGAAGAGTGGATGGATGTGAGTGGTTAAGGGTATTTGGGGAAGAGGTATGGAGGTGATTGGTGAAGGGTATTTGGGGAAGAGAGTTAAGAAAAGGTGTGAAGAGGAGAGAAGAAGAGGTGGGGTAGGTGGGGATCCTGTGGGGTCCACAGATCCAGTGGGGTCAAGGACTTAGCATCCCTGCTCCAATTAGGCGTGCAAAATGCCCTTAGAGTGCATGTCTGGCATTAAACATCAGTCTGCTGCTTGTTTCTGGCGTTTAACGCCACTTCCATGCTCTGTTCTGGCGTTAAACGCCAGTCTGGTGCATGTTTCTGGCGTTTAACGCCAGCTTGATGCTTCTTTCTGGCGTTAAACGCCATTTTGATGCTTCTTACTGGCGTTTAAACGCCAATAAGTTCTTCCTCCAGGGTGAGCTGTTTTTAATGCTGTTTTTTATTCTGTTTTTGATTTTTCAGTAGTTTTTGTGACTTCACATGATCATCAACCTAAAGAAAACATAAAATAGCAATGGAAAATAAATAGATATAATTAAATAACATTGGGTTGCCTCCCAACAAGCGCTTCTTTAATGTCAATAGCTTGACAGTGAGCTCTCATGGAGCCTCACAGATGTTCAGAGCATTGTTGGAACCTTCCAACACCAAACTTAGAGTTTGAATGTGGGGGTTCAACACCAAACTAAGAGTTTGGTTGTGGCCTCCCAACACCAAACTTAGAGTTTGACTATGGGGGCTTTGGTTGACTCTGTAGTGAGAGAAGCTTTTCATGCTTCCTCTCCATGGTTCCAGAAGGAGAACCTTGAGTCTTAAATAAAAGGTAGTCCTCATTCAGTTGAAGGACCAACTCTCCTCTGTCCACATCAATCACAGCTTTTGCTGTGGCTAGGAAGGGTCTTCCAAGGATGATGGATTCATCCTCATCCTTCCCAGTGTCTAGGATTATGAAATCAGCAAGGATGTAAAGGCCTTCAACCTTTACTAATACGTCCTATACTAGTCCATAAGCCTGTTTCATTGATTTGTCTGTCATCTCTAGTGAGATTCTTGCAGCTTGTACCTCATAGATTCCCAATTTCTCTATTACAGAGAGTGGCATGAGGTTTATCCCAGACCCAAGGTCACACAGAGCCTTCTCAATGGTCATGGTGCCTATGGTACAAGGTTTGAAAAACTTTCTGGGATCCGGTTTCTTCTGAGGCAATGTCTGCCTTATCAATGCACTGAGTTCATTGGAGAACAAGGGGGGTTCATCCTCCCTAGTATCATTACCAAATAAACTGGCATTCAACTTCATGATGGCTCCTAGATATTTATCAACCTACTCTTCACTGATGTCTTCATCCTCTTCAGAGGAAGAATAGTCATCAGAGCTCATGAATGGTAAAAGGAGGTTCAATGGAATCTCTATGGTCTCTAGTTGAGCCTCAGATTCCTTTGGTTCCTCAAAGGAAAACTCCTTATTGGTCCGTGAACGTCCTAGGAGGTCTTCCTCACAAGGATTCACGTCCTTCTCCTCCTCTCTGGGTTCGGCCACACCAAGTAAGGTAATGGCCTTGCACTCTCTTTTTGGATTCTCTTCTGTATTGCTTGGGAGAGTACTAGGAGGAGTTTCAGTGACTCTTTTACTCAGCTAGCCCACTTGTGCCTCCAAATTTCTAATGGAGGACCTTGTTTCATTCATCAAACTTAGAGTGGCCTTAGATAGATCAGAGACTATATTTGCTAAGCTAGATGGATTCTGCTCAGATTTCTCTGTCTGTTGCTGAGTGGATGATGGAAAAGGCTTGCTATTGCTAAACCTGTTTCTTCCACCATTATTAAAGCCTGGTTGAGGCTTTTGTTGATCCTTCCATGAGAAATTTGGATGATTTCTCCATGAGGTATTATAGGTGTTTCCATAGGGTTCACCCATGTAATTCACCTCTGCTATTGCAGGGTTCTCAGGATCATAAGCTTCTTCTTCAGAAGATGCCTCTTTAGTACTGTTGGATGCAGCTTGCAATCCATTCAGACTCTGAGAAATCATATTGACTTGCTGAGTCAATATTTTGTTCTGAGCCAATATGGCATTCAGAGTATCAATTTCAAGAACTCCCTTCCTCGGAGGCGTTCCATTACTCACAGGATTCCTTTCAGAAGTGTACATGAACTGGTTATTTGCAACCATGTCAATGAGTTCCTGAGTTTCTGCAGGAATTTTCTTTAGGTGAATGGATCCACCTACAGAATGGTCCAATGATATCTTTGATAATTCAGACAGACCATCATAGAATATATCCAGGATGGTCCATTCTGAAAGCATGTCAGAATGACACTTTTTGGTCAGTTGATTGTATCTCTCCCAAGCTTCATAGAGGGATTCACCTTCTTTCTGTTTGAAGGTTTGAACATCCACTCTAAGCTTGCTAAGCTTTTGAGGAGGAAAGAACTTGGCTAAGAAAGTCGTGACCAGCTTATCCCAAGAGTTCAGGCTATCTTTAGGTTGAGAGTCCAACCATATTCTAGCTCTGTCTCTTACAGCAAACGGGAAAAGCATAAGCCTGTAGACCTCGGGATCAACCCCATTAGTCTTAACAGTATCACAGATCTGCAAGAATTCAGTTAAGAACTGAAAAAGATCTTCTGATGGAAGTCCATAAGACTTGCAATTCTGTTGCATCAGAGAAACTAATTGAGGCTTTAGCTCAAAATTATTTGCTCCAATGGCAGGGATTGAGATGCTTCTTCCATGTAAGTTGCAATTTGGTGCAGTAAAGTCACCAAGCATCTTCCTTGCATCTCCACCATTGTCATTATTTTCAGCCATGTTTCCTTCTTTTTCGAAAATTTTTGTTAGATTTTCTCCAGAGAGTTGTGCTTTAGCTTCCCTTAGCTTCCTCTTCAAAGTCTTTTCAGGTTTAGGATCAGCTTCAACAAGAATGTTCTTATCCTTGTTCCTGCTCATATGAAAAAGAAGAGAACAGAAAAAAAAGTATGGAATCCTCTATGTCACAGTATAGAGATTCCTTATATGAGTAGAAGAGAAGAATGAAAGAAAGAAAAGATAAGAATTCGAAATTTAAGATGGGAAATAAAATTAAATTAAAATTTAAGACAATTAGTTAATTAAAACAAGTTTTGAAAAAGGGGTTAGTATTTTTCGAAAATAAGAGAGAGAAAAGTAGTTAGGTGGTTTTGAAAAAGATATGATTGAAATAGTAAACTTTTAAAATCAAACAAAAAGTTAAGTGGTTAATTGAAAAAGATTTGAAAATCAAATTTTGAAAAGATTTTGAAATTAAATTTTGAAAAAGATATGATTGAAAGATATGATTGAAAATTTAATTTGAAAAAGATTTGAAAATGAAATTAAAAAGATTTGATTTTGAAAATTAAAGTTGATTACTTGACTAACAAGAAACAAAAAGATATGATTTTAAAATTTAAAGATTGAACCTTTCTTAATAGGCAAGAAACAAACTTTAAAATTTTTGAATTTAAATGCTAGTAATGAATTCGAAAATAAGAAACAAAAATAAGAAAAATATTTTGAAAATCAATTTGAAATTTTTGAAAATATAAAAGAAAAAATGAAAAAGATTTTATTTTTTGAAAAAGATTTGAAAAAGATAGAATTTTTAAATTGAAAATTTGACTTGACTCATAAGAAACAATTAACTTTAAAAACTTTTGACTAAATCAAATCAAATTTTCGAAAATTATGAGTGAAATAAGGGAAAGATATTTTTTTATTTTTGAATTTTTAATGAGGAGAGATAAAAAGACTAAAAAAAGACACAAGACATAAAAATTATGAATCAAAACAAGAAAAAAATGCAAGAACACTTTGAATATGAAGATGAACACTAAGAACACTTTGAATGTCAAGATGGACATCAAGAACATGTTTTTGAAAATTTTTTTAAGAAAAGAAAAGCATGCAATACACCAAACTTAAAAAATTTTTAATGTTGAGACACTAACAACTCAAAAATGCATATGAAAAACAAGAAAAGACACCAAACATGAAAATGCAAAGATCAAACAAAGGAAATCATCAAGAACAACTTGAAGATCATGAAGAACATATGATGAATTTTCGAAAATTAAAGAAAATTATAAAAGCATGCAATTGACACCAAACTTAAAAACTAACACAAGATTCAAACAAGAAACATCAAAATTTTGGGTTTTTTATGATTTTATTAATTTTTTTTGAATTTTTTTAAAATTATTTTGAAAAAGAAAATTAAGGATTTTAAAATTTTTAAAAGGAATTCCAGGAATCTTGCAATGTTAGTCTAAAACTCCGATCCAAGAATTAGACATGGCTTACTAGCCAGCCAAGCTTTCAGTGAAAGCTTCGGTCCAAAACACTAGACATGGTCAATGGTCAGCCAAGCTTCAGCATACATAGCTCAAGCATGTGAAGAAGAAGCCTCAGTCCAAAAGAATTTAGACATGGCTTTACAGCCAGCCAGGCTTCAACATATCTCATAAAACTCTAGAATTCATTCTTAAAAATTCTGAAGCCATAGAATAATTTATTTATTTTATAGAAATAATTTTTTTTTTTGAAAATTTTTTCAAAAATAGAAATAAAAATAATAAAAATAAAAAAATCTTAAGATTAAAATAAAGTTACCTAATCTGAGCAAAAAGATGAACTGTCAGTTGTCCAAACTCGAACAATCCCCGGCAACGGCGCCAAAAACTTGGTGCACGAAATCGTGATCGTTCATTCCTTAGTAACGGCGCTGAAAACTTAAAACGCACGTTTATAATCTTAGTTCTTCTTCACAACTTTGCACAACTAACCAGCAAGTGCACTGGGTCGTCCAAGTAATAAACCTTACCTGAGTAGGGGTCGATCTCACGGAGATTGTCAGCTTGAAGCAAGCTATGGTCACCTTATAAATCTCAGTCAGGCAGATTCAAATGGTTATAGAGTTTTCATAATTAAAAGGTAAATAAAACGTAAAATAAAGATAGAGATACTTATGTAATTCATTGGTGAGAATTTCAGATAAGCGTATAGAGATGCTTAGTTCCTTCTGAATCTCCGCTTTCCTACTGCTTTCATCCAATCCTTCATACTCCTTTCCATGGCAAGCTGTATGTTGGGCATCACTGTTGTCAATGGCTACTTCCCGTCCTCTCAGTAAAAATGGTCCAAATGCGCTGTCACCGCACGGCTAATCATCTGTCGGTTCTCGATCATAAAGAGATACTTATGTAATTCATTGGTGAGAATTTCAGATAAGCGTATAGAGATGCTTAGTTCCTTCTGAATCTCCGCTTTCCTACTGCTTTCATCCAATCCTTCATACTCCTTTCCATAGCAAGCTGTATGTTGGGCATCACCGTTGTCAATGGCTACTTTCCGTCCTCTCAGTTAAAATGGTCCAAGATGCTCTGTCACAGCACGGCTATTCATCTGTCGGTTCTCGATCATACTGGAATAGGATCCATTGATTC
>NC_029789.2:107720599-107726345 GCF_000816755.2 Arachis ipaensis
ATGAACCGTCAGTTGTCCAAACTCGAACAATCCCCGGCAACGGCGCCAAAAACTTGGTGCACGAAATCGTGATCGTTCATTCCTTAGTAACGGCGCTGAAAACTTAAAACGCACGTTTATAATCTTAGTTCTTCTTCACAACTTTGCACAACTAACCAGCAAGTGCACTGGGTCGTCCAAGTAATAAACCTTACCTGAGTAGGGGTCGATCTCACGGAGATTGTCAGCTTGAAGCAAGCTATGGTCACCTTATAAATCTCAGTCAGGCAGATTCAAATGGTTATAGAGTTTTCATAATTAAAAGGTAAATAAAACGTAAAATGATACTTATGATACTTATGTAATTCATTGGTGAGAATTTCAGATAAGCGTATAGAGATGCTTAGTTCCTTCTGAATCTCCGCTTTCCTACCCAATCCTTCTGGCAAGCTGTATGTTGGGCATCACTGTTGTCAATGGCTACTTCCCGTCCTCTCAGTAAAAATGGTCCAAATGCGCTGTCACCGCACGGCTAATCATCTGTCGGTTCTCGATCATAATGGAATAGGATTCAGTAATCCTTTTGCGTCTGTCACTACGCCCAGCACTCGCGAGTTTGAAGCTCGTCACAGCTATCCCTTCCCAGATCCTACTCGGAATACCACAAACAAGGTTTAGACTTTCCAGATCTCAAGAATGGCCACCAATGATTCTAGCCTATACCACGAAGACTCTGATCGTAGATCAGAAGGCTAAGAGATATGCATTCAAGCTTGTTTCCATGTAGAACGGAAGTGTTTGTCAGGCACGCGTTCATAATTGAGAATGATGATGAGCGTCACATAATCATCACATTCATCATGTTCTTGTGTGCGAATGAATATCTTAGAAAAGAAATAGGCTTGAATTGAATAGAAAAACAATAGTACTTTGCATTAATTCATGAGGAACAGCAGAGCTCCACACCTTAATCTATGGTGTGTAGAAACTCTACCGTTGAAAATACATAAGAACAAGGTCCAAGCATGGCCGAATGGCCAGCCCCCTAAACGTGATCAAGAGATCAAAAGTGATACAAGGATAGTCTCAAAAATGATCAAAAGATCTCAAGATGTCTAACACAATAGTAAAAAGTTCTATTTATACTAAACTAGTTACTAGGGTTGCAGAAATAAGTAAATGATGCAAAAATTCACTTCCGGGCCCACTTGGTGTGTGCTTGGGCTGAGCATTGAAGCTTTCACATGTAGACGTCTTCCTTGGAGTTAAACGCCAGTTTGTAACCTATTTCTGGTATTTAACTCTGCTTTGCAATCTATTTCTGGCGTTTAACTCCAGAATAGGGCAGAAAGCTGGCGTTGAATGCCAGTTTGTGTCATTTAAACTCGAGCAAAGTATGGACTATTATATATTGCTGGAAAGCCCTGAGTGTCTAGTTTCCAACGCAATTGAGAGCGTGCCATTTGGACTCCTGAAGCTCCAGAAATTCCACTTTGAGTGCAGGGAGGTCAGAATCCAACAGCATCTGTAGTCCTTCTTCAGCCTCTGAATCTGATTTTTGCTCAAGTCCCTCAATTTCAGCCAGAAATTTCCTGAAATCACAAAAAAACATACAAACTCATAGTAAAGTCTAGAAATGTGATTTTTATTTAAAAACTAATAAAAATATACTAAAAATAAATTAAATCATACTAAAAACTATGTAAAAATAATGCCAAAAAGCGTATAAATTATCCGCTCATCAGAAGGTCTGCTCTAGTTTCGAGAGTTTTTCTTCTAGCACTCTTCGTCGGCATACCTCCTTTCGCAAATTTCTTTCAGCTTCTCTTTGTCGCTCGATCTCCTGTTCAAGTTACTCTAATCAAATATTGTGCCCTATCGTCCGATGATCTCGGTTGGATACGGTGGCTCTTCATTCTCTAGTGGATGTATTTCTGAATGGCTTCTCCTAGGTGGAGGGTTTCCCGATGTTCCCTCCCCGTTAGGACCACTTGTTCTATCATGCCGTGGTGGTATCATGAGTGCTCAGTCAACGTTATGAGGTTCTAACTCAGACGTCGTGTGTCCGTCTTCCAACTGATTGTCTGCCATGATTGGGTGTAGATTTTCTGGTTCCCGGCAACGGCGCCAATGTTCTGAAGGTTACCTGAAACTGGGTTATTTTTGGATCTGAACATGAGGTCCAAGCTACTTTGGGGCAGCGTACGATGTCTCCCGGTACTGAGATGCCGTTGTCCAAGTTCATCATGAGGAGGTGGGGGGTGGTACCTACAAGGGACTCTGATGCTTAAGTTAGCAAGGGTTTTAGGCAGGTTTTTAGTAGATTGTGTTCTGAATGTACCTGAAGGAGTCAGTGTATTTATAGTAGAATAGATAACTACCTTTTAGAGTAGTTCCACCTTTGTTGATGGATGATCATTTTCTTTTTCAAGGAATGTTGTTGAGATCTCTCTTCTAGGTGAGTGAAAAATACCTTAGGAGTTGGTTACTTATTTAGATAAGTATGGTTGTACTGTTGTTGCCGTATCCGACCTCTATGAGGTCGGGTAGGAGTAAATGAGGTCTAACCTCTTAAGTGGGTTGTTATTTATTTTGGTCCTTGCTATGTTTCTGGGCCAGCGTATGAACAGGTACTATATAAAATTTTTAAAATTTTATTATGTTTCTTATTCCTTTTTAGTACTGATTTAAATGTGTTGGTTTCTAGGAAAATAATGTTCTAATTTTAAATGGGCAGTTTCAAATTACGTAATACGCCCAATCGCCCACTAATCAATGAGTTAAAAATCGCTCATCTCCCCTATTATTTTGAAACTGCCAATCTTCTTTATTATTTGAAACCGCCCATCTTTTCTATTATTTGAAACATTCTATTTTTAAGAGTTCAGTAGAAACAAGGTTATTAATTTAAAATTTAAAATATAGATGAGATATAAATTAATTAAAGTCGATCTAAATAGTAACAAAATATATCGATTTTTATTTTTTACATTGGTCCAAATTAAATTATTAATATTTTTTAATATTTTCAAAAATATATTTTTATATTTACAAATATACATATCTCGTTTACAGTGCAAACGAGATATGTGTATCTTTCAAATTCCATATATCTCGTTTGTAAATGATATAAAGTCAATAAAATCATGTATTATCTCGTTTACACTGTAAACGAAATATGTAAAAAGATAGAAGTTGGTAAATATGCTACGAATTACCTATACCTATAAATAAAATATTTAAATTATTTATTTAAAATATCCCAACAATCTCTTCTATGTACAGTATGAAATTAGAATCACATGCCAAAAATATTCAGACCCTTCATCGACCTAATCTCAATGGGAACAATATCTAAATGAATCTCGAAAGCTTACATCCACACCATGATTTTTTTCAAGGTTCTGAAAACCAGTTCGAACCATCCAGTTGAACCATGAATCGGTGAGGATTCCAATTCACTAGGGTTGCAGAAATAAGTAAATGATGCAAAAATTCACTTCCGGGCCCACTTGGTGTGTGCTTGGGCTGAGCATTGAAGCTTTCACATGTAGACGTCTTCCTTGGAGTTAAACGCCAGTTTGTAACCTATTTCTGGTATTTAACTCTGCTTTGCAATCTATTTCTGGCGTTTAACTCCAGAATAGGGCAGAAAGCTGGCGTTGAATGCCAGTTTGTGTCATTTAAACTCGAGCAAAGTATGGACTATTATATATTGCTGGAAAGCCCTGAGTGTCTAGTTTCCAACGCAATTGAGAGCGTGCCATTTGGACTCCTGAAGCTCCAGAAATTCCACTTTGAGTGCAGGGAGGTCAGAATCCAACAGCATCTGTAGTCCTTCTTCAGCCTCTGAATCTGATTTTTGCTCAAGTCCCTCAATTTCAGCCAGAAATTTCCTGAAATCACAAAAAAACATACAAACTCATAGTAAAGTCTAGAAATGTGATTTTTATTTAAAAACTAATAAAAATATACTAAAAATAAATTAAATCATACTAAAAACTATGTAAAAATAATGCCAAAAAGCGTATAAATTATCCGCTCATCAGAAGGTCTGCTCTAGTTTCGAGAGTTTTTCTTCTAGCACTCTTCGTCGGCATACCTCCTTTCGCAAATTTCTTTCAGCTTCTCTTTGTCGCTCGATCTCCTGTTCAAGTTACTCTAATCAAATATTGTGCCCTATCGTCCGATGATCTCGGTTGGATACGGTGGCTCTTCATTCTCTAGTGGATGTATTTCTGAATGGCTTCTCCTAGGTGGAGGGTTTCCCGATGTTCCCTCCCCGTTAGGACCACTTGTTCTATCATGCCGTGGTGGTATCATGAGTGCTCAGTCAACGTTATGAGGTTCTAACTCAGACGTCGTGTGTCCGTCTTCCAACTGATTGTCTGCCATGATTGGGTGTAGATTTTCTGGTTCCCGGCAACGGCGCCAATGTTCTGAAGGTTACCTGAAACTGGGTTATTTTTGGATCTGAACATGAGGTCCAAGCTACTTTGGGGCAGCGTACGATGTCTCCCGGTACTGAGATGCCGTTGTCCAAGTTCATCATGAGGAGGTGGGGGGTGGTACCTACAAGGGACTCTGATGCTTAAGTTAGCAAGGGTTTTAGGCAGGTTTTTAGTAGATTGTGTTCTGAATGTACCTGAAGGAGTCAGTGTATTTATAGTAGAATAGATAACTACCTTTTAGAGTAGTTCCACCTTTGTTGATGGATGATCATTTTCTTTTTCAAGGAATGTTGTTGAGATCTCTCTTCTAGGTGAGTGAAAAATACCTTAGGAGTTGGTTACTTATTTAGATAAGTATGGTTGTACTGTTGTTGCCGTATCCGACCTCTATGAGGTCGGGTAGGAGTAAATGAGGTCTAACCTCTTAAGTGGGTTGTTATTTATTTTGGTCCTTGCTATGTTTCTGGGCCAGCGTATGAACAGGTACTATATAAAATTTTTAAAATTTTATTATGTTTCTTATTCCTTTTTAGTACTGATTTAAATGTGTTGGTTTCTAGGAAAATAATGTTCTAATTTTAAATGGGCAGTTTCAAATTACGTAATACGCCCAATCGCCCACTAATCAATGAGTTAAAAATCGCTCATCTCCCCTATTATTTTGAAACTGCCAATCTTCTTTATTATTTGAAACCGCCCATCTTTTCTATTATTTGAAACATTCTATTTTTAAGAGTTCAGTAGAAACAAGGTTATTAATTTAAAATTTAAAATATAGATGAGATATAAATTAATTAAAGTCGATCTAAATAGTAACAAAATATATCGATTTTTATTTTTTACATTGGTCCAAATTAAATTATTAATATTTTTTAATATTTTCAAAAATATATTTTTATATTTACAAATATACATATCTCGTTTACAGTGCAAACGAGATATGTGTATCTTTCAAATTCCATATATCTCGTTTGTAAATGATATAAAGTCAATAAAATCATGTATTATCTCGTTTACACTGTAAACGAAATATGTAAAAAGATAGAAGTTGGTAAATATGCTACGAATTACCTATACCTATAAATAAAATATTTAAATTATTTATTTAAAATATCCCAACAATCTCTTCTATGTACAGTATGAAATTAGAATCACATATTCAGACCCTTCAGACCCTTCATCGACCTAATCTCAATGGGAACAATATCTAAATGAATCTCGAAAGCTTACATCCACACCATGATTTTTTTGAAAACCAGTAAAACCAGTTCGAACCATCCAGTTGAACCATGAATCGGTGAGGATTCCAATTCAGA
>NC_029789.2:107726356-107729811 GCF_000816755.2 Arachis ipaensis
GGAACCGTCCGGTCGAATCGAATTGGAACCCGGCCGATTTTCAGATTTTGCATCAAAAGTCCAAAACCCTAATCCCCTTCCCAGTTTCCCCTTTCTTGAGCCCTCACTCCCTCTCTCCCTCTTCCCTCTCTAAAAAAGAAAAGAAGCCCTAGCTTCCACCGTCGCCACCATTTTTCTCTCCACCATTGTCCCTCCTGCTCCGGTCGTCACTCCACTGTCCAACAGATCGCCTCCAACCCCTCTTATATTCATGAATCGTAAGCTGTTCTGCATCGTTCATCGCATGTCGTAGGATGTCCTGTTTGTCGCCTGGTCGCCCGTCATCTATCGCACGTCGTGGGTCGTCGTGCTCCTTGTCTAGTTGCCCGTCGTCCATCGCGTTCTCATCGCCGGCATTCTTGCTCCCTCTACCTGATACCCTACTCATTGCTCACTACTCAAAGTCTCATACTCTGCTTAGAGTCTCATTTGTTATTCAGATTCAAAGACGTCCCTTCCCTCCTTTACTTGGTTAGATCAGTATGATTCAGTTTATTCATTCAAGATATTGCTTAATTTTTTTATGCATAATCACTTAGTTGGGAATTTGGTTAAATTGAGGATAATTGTGCAAAGCAATGATTGGATGGAGGTTGCAGATATTGCTTTAGTTGGTGATTGTTTTATTTAGTAGGTTGCAGTTCTAGTTCTTATTTCGTTGTTGGATTGTTGTATTAACTTGTTTTCTTAACTTATTTGTTATGTTCTTGATCTTTTTAACCTGTTACTTGGATAAATTGTTGTTCCGAGACTGTTCTTGATCTTGTAAATTGTGATTATTAGGTTGTTGTGTTATTTTTGACATTTTAATAACTTGTTACTTTGATCAATTATATTTATTGTGGTTTGTTGTTTTTATCTTGATCTTATTATTGTTATTTTGATCTTAGTTTATGTTGTTGTTCTTAATTCAGTTTTTGTGATTGGGCTACTGTTAACTAAATTTTGTTATTGGCTAGATGATAGTATCAATTTGGTTAAATTAGGGATAATTGTGCAAAAAAATTACTGGACAGAGATTGCATATCTTGTTTTAGTTGGTGGTTATTTTAATTAGTATGTTGCAGTTCTAGTTCTTATTTCATTGTTGTATTGCTGTATTAACTTATTTTGTTAACTTGTTTTGTTTTATTCTTGATCTTTCTAACTTGTTACTTTGATAAGTTAATGTTCTGGGACTGTTCTTGATCTTGTAAATTGTTATTGTTAGGTTGTTGTGTTGTTTTTGACATTTTAAAAGCTTGTTAATTTGATAAATTGTACTTGTTATGGTTTGTTTTTTATCTTGATCTTTTCATTGTTATTTTAATCTTAGTTTATGTTGTTGATCTTAATTCATTGTTTTTGTCATTGGGTTGCTGTTAACTAAATTTTGTTATTGGCTAGATGATAGTATCAATCAATTTAATTCGTTGTTCTTTTTATTGGGTTATATTTGATCTTAGTTTATGTTTTTGTGGATTTTGATTACTAATGACAAAATTTGATATTGGCATTTCATGTTTAATTGTTTATTTTGTTATTTGACTTCTAAGTTTGTATTTGGATGATATTATAACATTGTGATTGATGTGACACTTTTGATTTAGATGACATTTTAAAGTTTAAATTAGATTATAATTATGTTTTAGTGTGTTCATTTATGTTTTATGTATTATTTTATTATAAACTGGTTATTCTAGTTGAACTACAGTTGAACCAGTTAAATTTGTAAACCAATAAACTAATAGCTAGAACAGTTTGATGATCGGTTCGATTTTCAAAACTTTGATTTTTTTTTCTTTTTCCAATTAAACCGTCATCACATCCTATCTCAAAAAAACACAACTAACTTGACAAAAAATGATGAGTCCCATTATGGAAGTACGAATCTCCGAATAAAATTTTTTTTTCTATATTCGGACTCAAACCCAAGATCTCTGTTTAAGAGATTAAAAAAACTCAAGCTTGACCCAACCCACATTGACATTAGTAGCACATGAATAGAAATCCAAAAAGAAAAGAAAAATAAAAAATGAAAAAAGAAACTGCAAAATTATACAAGATTATACTTATTTGGCGTAGAAGTTCTTAGGAAAGCTGTGGTCTTTTGCTTGCATATTATTGACCGGCCACCCTTCTGATGAGAGGAGGCTTCACGAGAGGAGGGGCCTCGCGATCCCATGAGCCAAGAGAAGGAAAAAATAGAAAAGGAAAGAAAGTGAAGCAGACTAGGGAAGGTGGAGAGTTCTCTGGAGACTTAGCCATTCCGCTGAGGGTTGAGGAATGGATGATTGAAGATGAAGTAGTGATGGATACAGGAGTTGAAGGAGTCAACATAGAAGCAGTGGTAAGTATGGGAACAGACAGCCAAGAGAAAGAATGCGGAAGGAGAACTTTTGCAAGCATTGTAAAAACTGGCAGAAATGATCAAGCTAACCCTGCTCCAAAAAGAAGGGATGTTGAGGTGGAATACGCTCCAGACCAAGAAGAAAGTGAAGATGATGAGGAAATAGTCATAAAAAGCTACCAAATGGTATCTGCAGCTTGGTTATTGGTGAAAGCATTAAAAGAGAAATTAGTAAGGAATTGTAGGATTTCCTCATTGTCAAGCTTATGGGAAGAAGAATCTCTTTGCAAGCCATGAAGAGAAGGCTTGAAACAATGGGGGGGAAAAGAGGAAGTTTATAAATTATTGATCCGGGCTCTGATTTTTTTCTGGTAAGGTTTTTTAACTCTGAAGACCTGGAATTCGCACTCACAGAAGGTCCTTGGAAAATTTTTTATCACTATCTTACAATAAGACTATGGAAACCAGATTCTGATCCAACGAATGCTATGATAAATAGAATAGCAGCCTGGGTTCGTCTTTCAGGATTCGCTATTGAATATTAGTATGCGAAATTGTTGTTCGTTCATTCGTTCAATCCCCGGCAACGGCGCCAAAAACTTGGTACGCACAATTGTAATCTCAACTCTTTATCACAACTTCGCACAACTAACCAGCAAGTGCACTAGGTCATCCAAGTAATAAACCTTACGTGAGTAAGGGTCGATCCCACGGAGATTGTTGGTATGAAGCAAGCTATGGTCATCTTGTAAATCTCAGTCAAGCGGATTCAAATGGTTATGGAGGATGAATGATTAAAAGATAAATAAAACATAAAATAAAGATAGATACTTATGTAATTCATTGGTGAGAATTTCAGATAAGCGTATGAAGATGCTTTGTCCCTTCCGTCTCTCTGCCTTCCTACTGTCTTTATCCAATCCTTCTTACCTGCGTTTTCTTAGTGACCTAAGATAAGGCTGTACTAGCTCTTGGCTGTCTACTTATCGGCACGACACTGTCTCACGCAACTTGTAAAAGTGACTCTCCTGCCCTAACATCGGTGACTGTTGCCACTACGGGTTGTATGTCGAACGGTACCTTTCCT
>NC_029789.2:107729836-107747912 GCF_000816755.2 Arachis ipaensis
GATCATCACATTCATCAAGTTGAAGAACAAGTGATATCTTAGAACAAGAATAAGCTGAATTGAATAGAAGAACAATAGTAATTGCATTAATACTCGAGGTACAGCAGAGCTCCACACCTTAATCTATGGTGTGTAGAAAATCTACCGTTGAAAATACATAAGAACAAGGTCTAGGCATGGCCGTGAGGCCAGCCCCCAAAACGTGATCTAAGATAGCATAAGACTACTCAAAGATTCAAAGTATGAAAACACAATAGCAAAAGGTCCTATTTATAGAAAACTAGTAGCCTAGGGTTACAGAAATCAGTAATTAATGCAGAACTCTTCTTCCGGGCCCACTTGGTGTGTGCTTGGGCTGAGCATTGAAGCATTTTCGTGTAGAGACTTTTTTTGGAGTTAAACGCCAGCTTTTGTGCCAGTTTTGGAGTTAAACGCCAGAATTCTTGAGCTGTCTTTGAACGCCTGTTTGGGCCATCAAATCTCGGACAAAGTATGGACTATTATATATTGCTGAAAAGCCCAGGATGTCTACTTTCCAACTCAATTAAGAGCGCGCCAATTGGGCTTCTGTAGCTCTGGAGAATCCACTTTGAGTGCAGGGAGGTCAGAATCCAACAGCATCTGCAGTCCTTTTTCAGCCTCTGAATCAGATTTTTGCTCAGGTCCCTCAATTTCAGCCAGAAAATACCTGAAATCACAGAAAAACACACAAACTCATAGTAAAGTCCAGAAAAGTGATTTTTATTTAAAAACTAATAAAAACATAATAAAAACTAACTAAAACATGCTAAAAACATACTAAAAACAATGCCAAAAAGCGTATAAATTATCCGCTCATCACAACACCAAAATTAAATTGTTGCTTGTCCCCAAGCAAATGAAAATAAAATAGGATAAAAAGAAGAGAATATACAATGAATTCCAAAGACATCTATGAAGATCAGTATTAATTAGATGAGCGGGGCTTTTAGCTTTTTGCTTCTGAACAGTTTTGGCATCTCACTTTATCCCTTGAAGTTCAGAATGATTGGCATCTATAGGAACTCAGAATCCAAATAGTGTTACTGACTCTCCTAGTTAAGTATGTTGATTCTTGAACACAGCTACTTTATGAGTCTTGGCCGTGACCCTAAGCACTTTGTTTTTCAGTATTACCACCGGATACATAAATGCCATAGACACATAACTGGGTAAACCTTTTTAGATTGTGACTCAGCTTTGCTAGAGTCCCCAATTAGAGGTGTCGAGGGTTCTTAAGCACACTCTTCTTTTTGCTTTGGACCTCGACTTTAACCACTCAGTCTCAAGTTTTCACTTGACACCTTCACGCCACAAGCACATGGTTAGGGACAGCTTGTTTTAGCTGCTTAGGCCAGGATTTTATTCCTGTGGGCCCTCCTATCCACTGATGCTCAAAGCCTTGGATCCTTTTTATCACCCTTGCCTTTTGGTTTAAAGGGGTATTGGCTTTTTCTACTTGCTTTTTCTTTTTTTTTTCCGCATATATCTTTTTTTTCTGCAAGCTTTTCACTACTTTTTCTTGCTTCAAGAATCAATTTTATGATTTTTCAGATCATCAGATAACATTTCTCCTTTTTCTTTCATTCTTTCAAGAGCCAACAATTTTAACATTCATAAACAATCAAATTCAAAAATATGCACTGTTCAAGCATTCATTCAGAAAAACAATAGCATTGCCACCACATCAAGATAATTAAACTGTTTTAAAATTTGAAATTCATGCACTTCTTTTTCTTTTTCAATTAAAAACATTTTTCATTTAAGAAAGGTGATGGATTCATAGGACACTCATAGCTTTAAGGCATAGACACTAAGACACTAATGATCATAAGACACAAACATAGATAAACATAAGCATAAAAAATTTCGAAAAACAGGAAAGTAAAGAACAAGGAGATTAAAGAACGGGTCCACCTTAGTGATGGCGGCTTGTTCTTCCTCTTGAAGATCTTATGTAGTTCTTGAGCTCCTCAATGTCTCTTCCTTGCCTTTGTTGCTCCTCTCTCATGATTCTTTGATCTTCTCTAATTTCATAGAGGAGGATGGAATGTTCTTGGTGCTCCACCCTTAGTTGTCCCATGTTGCCCCTAGCCACGGGCTTGAGGTCATGCCTTCTTAAATGAACCGGCTTTCCTCTTGAATCTCTCTTCCATTGAGCGCCCTCTTCACAAATGTCTATGAGGACTTGGTCCAACCTTTGATCAAAGTTGACCCTTCTAGTGTAGGGGTGTTCATCTTCTTGCATCATGGGCAAGTTGAATGCCAACCTTACATTTTCCGGACTAAAGTCTAAGCATTTCCCCCGAACCATTGTAAGCCAATTCTTTGGGTCCGGGTTCATACTTTGATCATGGTTCTTGGTGATCCATGCATTGGCATAGAACTCTTGAACCATTAAGATCCTGACTTGTTGAATGGGGTTGGTAAGAACTTCCCAACCTCTTCTTCGGATCTCATGTCGGATTTTCGGATATTCACACTTTTTGAGTTTGAAGGGGACCTCGAGGGATCACCTTCTTCATGGCCACAACTTCATAGAAGTGGTCTTGATGCACCCTTGAGATGAATCTCTCCATCTCCCATGACTCGGAGGTGGAAGCTTTTGCCTTTCCTTTCCTCTTTCTAGAGGTTTCTCCGGCCTTAGGTGCCATAAATGGTTATGGAAAAGCAAAAAAGCAATGCTTTTACCGCACCAAACTTAGAAGGTTTGCTCGTCCTCGAGCAAAAGAAGAAAGAGAAGAGTAGGAGAATAAGAAAAATAGAGGAGATGGAGGAGGCTTTGTGGTTCGGCCAAGGGGGATGGGTAGTATGTATGTTGTGTGAAAAGGAAGGAGTGAAGATGGGTTTATATAGGAGTTGAGAGGGGTGTAGGGTTCGGCTATAGAGGGTGGGTTTGGGAGGAAAAGTGGTTTGAATTTGAATGGTGACGTAGGTGGGGTTTTATGAAGGATGGATGTGAGTGGTGAAGAGAATGGTGGGATTTAATAGGTGAGGGGTTTTTTTTTTGGGAAGAGGTATTTGAGGTGATTGGTGAATGGGTGAAGGAGAGAGAGTGGTAGGGTAGGTGGGGATTCTGTGGGGTCCACAGATCCTGAGGTGTCAAGGATATCTCATCCCTGCACCAATTGGCGTGCAAAACGCCCCTTGTTGCCAAACCTGGCGTTAAACGCCGGGCTGGTGCCCTTTTCTGGTGTTTAACGCCAGCTCCTTGCCCATTCCTGGCGTTAAACGCCAGTCTGGTGCCCATTTCTGGCGTTAAATGCCCAGAATGGTGCCAGACTGGGAGTTAAACGCCCATTTGCTGGCCTTACTGGCATTTAAACGCCAGCAAGCTTTTCCTCCAGGGTGTGCTGTTTTTTTCTCTGTTTTTCATTCTGTTTTTGCTTTTTCAATTATTTTTGTGACTTCACATGATCATCAACCTACAGAAAACATAAAATAACAATGGAAAATAGATAGATATAACATTGGGTTGCCTCCCAACAAGCGCTTCTTTAATGTCAGTAGCTTGACAGTGGGCTCTCATGGAGCCTCACAGATGTTCAGAGCAATGTTGGAACCTCCCAACACCAAACTTAGAGTTTGACTGTGGGGGCTCTGTTTGACTCTGTATTGAGAGAAGCTCTTCATGCTTCCTCTCCATGGTGACAGAGGGATATCCTTGAGCTTTAAACACAAGGGAGTCTTCATTCACTTGAATGATCAATTCTCCTCTGTCAACATCTATCACAACTTTTGCTGTGGCTAGGAAGGGTCTGCCAAGGATGATAGATTCATCCATGCACTTCCCAGTCTCTAGGACTATGAAATCAGCAGGGATGTAGTGATCTCCAACCTTTACCAAGACATCCTCTACAAGTCCATAAGCTTGTTTCTTTGAATTGTCTGCCATCACTAGTGAGATTCTTGCAGCTTGTACCTCAATGATTCCTAGCTTCTCCATCACAGAGAGAGGCATGAGGTTTATGCTTGATCCTAGGTCACACAGAGCCTTCTCAAAGGTCATGGTGCCTATGGTACAAGGGATTGAGAACTTTCCATGGTCCTGTCTCTTTTGAGGTAATCTCTGCCTAGTCAAGTTATCCAGTTCTTTGATGAGAAATGGAGGTTCATTCTCCCAAGTCTCATTACCAAATAACTTGTCATTTTGCTTCATGATTGCTCCAAGGTACTTAGCAACTTGCTCTTCAGTAACATTTTCATCCTCTTCAGAGGAAGAATACTCTTCAGAGCTCATGAATGGCAGAAGTAAATTCAATGGAATCTCTATGGTCTCAGAATGAGCCTTAGATTCCCATGGTTCCTCATTAGGTAACTCCATCGAGGTCAGTGGGCGTCCATTGAGGTCTTCCTCAGTGGGAATCACTGCCTCTTCCTCCTCTCCAAATTCGGCCATGTTGATGGCTTTGCACTCTCCTTTTGGATTCTCTTCTGTATTGCTTGGTAGAGTACTAGGAGGGAGTTCAGTAACTTTCTTACTCAGCTGACCCACTTGTGCCTCTAAATTTCTAATGGAGGACCTTGTTTCAGTCATGAAACTTTGAGTGGTTTTAATTAGATCAGAGACCATGGTTGCTAAGTCAGAGTGGCTCTGCTTAAAATTCTCTGTCTGTTGCTGAGAAGATGATGAAAAAGGCTTGCCGTTGCTAAACCTGTTTCTTCCACTATTATTGTTGTTAAAACCTTGTTGAGGTCTCTGTTGATCCTTCCATAAGAGATTTGGATGATTTCTCCATGAAGGATTGTAGGTGTTTCCATAGGGTTCTCCCATGTAATTCACCTCTTCCATAGATGGGTTCTCAGGATCATAAGCTTCTTCTTCAGATGAAGCGTCCTTAGTACTGCCTGGTACAACTTGCATTCCAGACAGGCTTTGAGAAATCATATTGACTTGCTGAGTCAATATTTTGTTCTGAGCCAATATGGCATTCAGAGTATCAATCTCAAGAATTCCTTTCTTCTGATTTGTCCCATTATTCACAGGATTCCTTTCAGAAGTGTACATGAATTGGTTATTTGCAACCATTTCAATGAGTTCTTGAGCTTCTGTATGCGTCTTCTTTAGATGAAGAGATCCTCCAGCAGAGCTATCCAATGACATCTTGGATAGTTCAGACAGACCATCATAGAAAATACCTATGATGCTACATTCTGAAAGCATGTCAGAAGGGCACCTTCTGATCAATTGCTTGTATCTTTCCCAAGCTTCATAGAGGGATTCACCTTCCTTCTATCTGAAGGTTTGGACTTCCACTCTAAGCTTCCTCAATTTTTGAGGTGGAAGGAATTTTGCCAAGAAGGCATTGACTAGCTTTTCCCAAGAGTTCAGGCTTTCCTTAGGTTGTGAGTCCAACCATATCCTAGCTCTGTCTCTTACAGCAAAAGGGAATAGCATAAGTCTATAGACTTCAGGGTAAACCCCATTGGTCTTGGCAGTGTCATAGATTTGCAAGAATTCAGCTAAAAACTGATGAGGATCTTCCAATGGAAGTCCATGAAACTTGCAGTTCTGTTGCATTAGAGAAACTAATTGAGGCTTCAGCTCAAAGTTGTTTGCTCCAATGGCAGGGATTGAGATGCTTCTCCCATAGAAGTCGGGAGTAGGTGCAGTAAAGTCACCAAGCACCTTCCTTGCATTGTTGGCATTGTTGTTGTTCTCGGCTGCCATATCTTCTTCTAGTTTGAAGATTTCTGTTAGGTCCTCTTCAGAGGGTTGTGCCTTAGCTTCTCTTAGCTTTCGCTTCAAGGACCTTTCAGGTTTAGGGTCAGCGTCAACAAGAATGCCTTTGTCTTTGCTCCTGCTCATATGAAAGAGAAGAGAACAAGAAAGTATGGAATCCTCTATGTCACAGTATAGAGATTCCTTGAGGTGTCAGAGGAAAAGAAGAATAGAAGGAGGAGGTAGAAAGAGAAGAATTCGAACTTATCAAGAGGGATAGAGTTCGAATTATTGATAGTGGAGGAGTGTTAGTCCTTAAATAGAAGGATGTGAGAAGAGGGAAAGAATTTTCGAAAATAAATTAAAAAGATTTTGAAATTAGAAATAAAAAAGATATGATTGAAAACTATTTTGAAAAAGATGTGATTAAGAAGATATGATTGAAAAGGTGTGGTTTTAAACAGATATGATTGAAAAATAGTTAAAAAAAGATTTGATTTTTAAAATTAATGACTTGGCTAACAAGAAATTTAAAAGATATGATTCAGACATTAAACCTTTCTTAACAGAAAAGGCAACACACTTGAAAGTTTTGAATCAAATCATTAATTGTTAGCAAGTATTTTTGAAAATGGAAAGAAATTGATTTTGAAAATATATGATTGAAAAGATATGATTTGAAAAAGATTTGATTTTGAAAAATTATGAAAACTTGAAAAAAATGTGCATTAAAACCAAAATCTTCCCTCTTGTGTCATCCTGGCATTAGACGCCCAGAATGGTATCCATTCTGGCGTTTAACGCCCAAAATGCTACCCTTTTAGGCGTTAAACGCCCAGCCAGGTACTATGGCTAGCGTTTAAACGCCAGTTTTCCTTCTTCACTGGGCGTTTTGAACGCCCAACTTTTTCTGTGTGATTCATCTGCTGTATGTTCTGAATCTTCAATTCTCTGTATTATTGACTTGAAAAGACACAATTTTTGAAAAAAA
The DNA here is from genome assembly GCF_000816755.2 of Arachis ipaensis. NCBI lineage: Eukaryota > Viridiplantae > Streptophyta > Magnoliopsida > Fabales > Fabaceae > Arachis > Arachis ipaensis. Next base: position 107,736,508 of record NC_029789.2, read on the forward strand.
TTTTGAATTTTAATGATGAGAAATGATCAAAATGCAACTAAACATGAAAACTAAATTCAAATAAACAATGCATGCAAGACACCAAACTTAGAAGTTTGTATACTAAGGACTATAACAATATGAAAATGCATGTGAAAAACAACAAAACACACAAGACAAGAGAATTTAAAGATCAGAGCAAGGAAATCATCAAGAACTTCTTGAAGATTAATGAAGAACACAATGCATGTAACTTTCGAAAATTAGAAGAATAAAGACATGCAATTGACACCAAACTTAAAATGAGACACTAGACTCAAACAAGAAACATAAAATATTTTTGATTTTATGATTTTACAAATTTTTTTTGTCCTTTTTTTTTCGAAAATTGAGTGGAAAAGAAAAAATAAGGGTTCAAAATTCTTAATGAGAATTCCAGGAATCATTGCAATGCTAGTCTAAGACTCCGGTCCAGGAATTAGACATGGCTTCACAGCCAGCCAAGCTTTCAGTGAAAGCTCCGGTCCAAAACATTAGACATGGCCAATGGCCAGCCAAGCTTTAGCAGATCAATGCTAACAACAGCAAAATTGATAGGAATCAACAAGCTCTTGTGATGATAAATTGAAACCTCGGTCCAATAAGATTAGACATGGCTTCACAGCCAGCCAGACTTCAACAAATCATCATGAAACTCTAGAATTCATTCTTAAAAACTCTGAAGAACAAAATAGAAAATCTTTTTTGTATTTTTTGAAAATTTTTTCGAAAAATAAAAAGGAAAAGTACCTAATCTAAGCAACAAGATGAACCGTCAGTTGTCCAAACTCGAACAATCCCCGGCAACGGCGCCAAAAACTTGGTATGCGAAATTGATGTTCGTTCATTCGTTCAATCCCCGGCAACGGCGCCAAAAACTTGGTACGCACAATTGTAATCTCAACTCTTTATCACAACTAACCAGCAAGTGCACTGGGTCGTCCAAGTAATAAACCTTACGTGAGTAAGGGTCGATCCCACGGAGATTGTTGGTATGAAGCAAGCTATGGTCATCTTGTAAATCTCAGTCAGGCGGATTCAAATGGTTATGGAGGATGAATGATTAAAAGATAAATAAAACATAAAATAAAGATAGAGATACTTATGTAATTCATTGGTGAGAATTTCAGATAAGCGTATGAAGATGCTTTGTCCCTTCCGTCTCTCTGCTTTCCTACTGTCTTTATCCAATCCTTCTTACTCCTTTCCATGGCAAGCTGTATGTTGGGCATCACTGTTGTCAGTGGCTACAATCCTGTCCTCTCAGTGAAAATGTTCAACGCACTCTGTCACAGCACGGCTATTCATCTGTCGGTTCTCGATCATGTCGGAATAGAATCCAGTGATTCTTTTGCGCCTGTCACTAACACCCCACAATCACGAGTTTGAAGCTCGTCACAGTCATTCAATCCTTGAATCCTACTCAGAATACCACAGACAAGGTTTAGACCTTCCGCATTCTCAAGAATGCCGCCATCAATTCTAGCTTATACCACGAAGATTCTGATTAAGGAATCCAAGAGATAAACACTCAATCGAAGGTAGAACGGAGGTGGTTGTCAGGCACACGTTCATAGGTGAGAATGATGATGAGTGTCACGGATCATCTCATTCATCAAGTTGAAGAACAAGTGATATCTTAGAACAAGAATAAGCTGAATTGAATAGAAGAACAATAGTAATTGCATTAATACTCGAGGTACAGCAGAGCTCCACACCTTAATCTATGGTGTGTAAAAACTCTACCGTTGAAAATACATAAGAACAAGGTCTAGGCATGGCCGTGAGGCCAGCCCCCAAAACGTGATCTAAGATAGCATAAGACTACTCAAAGATTCAAAGTATGAAAACACAATAGCAAAAGGTCCTATTTATAGAAAACTAGTAGCCTAGGGTTACAGAAATCAGTAATTAATGCAGAAATCTTCTTCCGGGCCCACTTGGTGTGTGCTTGGGCTGAGCATTGAAGCATTTTTATGTAGAGACTTTTCTTGGAGTTAAACGCCAGCTTTTGTGCCAGTTTGGGCATTTAACTTCAGCTTTTATGCCAGTTTTGGAGTTAAACGCCAGAATTCTTGAGCTGTCTTTGAACGCCTGTTTGGGCCATCAAATCTCAGGAAAAGTATGGACTATTATATATTGCTGGAAAGCCCAAGATGTCTACTTTCCAACGCAATTGAGAGCGCGCCAATTGGGCTTCTGTAGCTCCGGAGAATCCACTTTGAGTGCAGGGAGGTCAGAATCCAACAGCATCTGCAGTCCTTTTTCAGCCTCTGAATCAGATTTTTGCTCAGGTCCCTCAATTTCAGCCAGAAAATACCTGAAATCATAGAAAAACATACAAACTCATAGTAAAGTCCAGAAGAGTGATTTTTATTTAAAAACTAATAAAAACATAATAAAAACTTACTAAAACATGCTAAAAATATACTAAAAATAATGCGAAAAAGCGTATAAATTATCCGCTCATCAAATATTACAACAGAACTATTTTGGGAAAAATTGGCAACATAATTGGAAAAATGTTGAAAATTGACTCTAATACAGCAGAAGTCTCAAGAGAAAAGTTTGCGAGAATCTGTGTGGAAGTTGATTTAGACAAGCCCTTAGTGTCACAATACCAAATCAATGGAATTAATCATACTATTGAGTATGAGGGGCTGCACCAAGTCTGCTTCAAGTGTGGAAGAGTGGGACATGAAAAGGAGGACTGTTTGAAGAAGAAAAAAACTCAGGTAGCCATGAATCAGGGTAATGCAGTAGCTATTGAACCAATGCAAGAGGTAGAAGAAAGGGGCAATGTGGTCCAACAAAAAAATAACAAGGACAAAGAGGTAATTTCTGAAACAACAGTAGGCTTTGGGCCATGGATGTTGGTTCAACATCCTACACGTGGCAGAAGAAATACGAAAGCAGGGGAGGGTACAAGTAGTGGGGGAATGGTGGAGGAAAAAGACAGGTTAGTGGAGGGAATACCAGATTTGATGTACTGCAAAATGAAGAGGTAGAGAATGAGAATGTTCCAACGGAAGGAGAGAAGCTAATCCAGAAGGAATATGACCTAGGCAAAAAGGAGCGTGCTACTTAAAGAATTTCTAACCTGACCCACTATGCTGATACCCGCAATACAACCAAACCCATTTTAAGCCCAAAAACCCAGAACAACAACTCTGCAACCCAAAAAGTCCAACTTATATAGAAAAAAACACAACCAACAACAGTTAATCAAAATATACCTGCTCCTAGCCCATTTTTAATTTCATCCCCTTCCTCTAACCTGAATCTTCACTTAGATCCAAGACCATATCCACAACAATCAATACTACTAGCTTATCCCAACGAAAAACCCACTTCCAAAGGAATTGGAAGGACCAGACCCCAGATAGCCCACTCCTAACAAAGGTTATTAATGAAACACCATTGTCAACCTCTCAAATGGAGGAACCTCCTGATCCGAAGCAAACAGAAATTGAATCTTTAGATCCAGATGCTCTCTCGGAGGCTATGGGAAAAGTGGAGAGAATAGAAGAGAAGCAGGCTGAAAGGCAAAATGCTAACATGCAGATGGAAGAAACTCTCTAATAAGGAGAGGAGATGCAATGTAATTAGTTTGTCTCTGTCTTTTGTAGCAGGATTCATGTATAGATGTCACTTTTCTTTCTGCTCCTCTAGTGTTATTATGATCATTTTAGCCTGGAATATTAGAGGGATTGCGAATCAAGCTTTAATTCGCACCCTTAAAGAAATTGTCAGACAGAAAAAACCTCTTATAGTGTTGCTGTATGAAACTCGATGTAGTGGAAGCAAAGCTAAGGAGGTAGTTAGAGACCTGGGTTTTATATATTCTTATCGGGAAGAAGCTGCAGGTTTCAGTGGAGGAATTGGGTGCTTTGGAATAATGATTCCCTTATGATTAATATAAATGAGTCTTATTATCAATTTGTTCATATGGAGTTAACTGAGCTTGGTCACAGGCCATGGCGTTAACTGCAGTCTATGCTAGTCCACAAGAAACTCTAAGAAGAGACCTGTGGGAGAAGTTATTTGATTTGGCTCAAAACATGGGAAGACCTTGGATGTTGGTGGGCGATTTTAATGACATAGCTTATGAGTATGAAAAGAAAGGGGGAGCTTGGGTTGATACAAATGCTTGTCGAAGATTTCAGAATTGGGTGAATAAATATAATTTGGTGGACTTAGAATATGTGGGGTCCAAATTCACGTGGAAAGGTGCTCAGCGTGAGGGTATGGAGAGAGTCTTTAAAAGACTAGATAGAGCACTTGCGAATATAGATTGGAGGAGGGATTTTGGGGATGCTAGAGTTGAAGTCTTACCCAGGGTGAATTCTGACCATCACCCTATCTTGGTCAGACTAAAGCCGGAGAGATTGGATTTGGGAGATAAGCCTTTTAGATTTGAAATTATATGGAGAACTCACCATTCTTTCAAAGATTTCCTTAATTCAGCTTGGAAGTGGGACTTTCCTCTTTCCATGGCTATAAAGGACATCATCGAAAAACTCCAAAAATGGAACAAAGACGTGTTTGGAAACCTCTTCAGAAGAAAAAGAAGAATTCTTAACAGAATTGCAGGAATACAAAATGCTCATTCCTATGGCTGCAACCCCTTTTTAGATGATCTGGAAAAGGAACTGTCAAGAGAGTTGGCGACTATTTTAGACCAAGAGAAGCTGTTATTGTTGCAAAATTCAAGACAACAATGGATAGTAGACGGCGATATAAACACTCATTTCTACCATACCAAGACAACCATGAGACGGAGGAAAAATAGAATAGTTAAGTTAAGAAAGGGAGATGGAACTTGGAACGAAGATGCTGAAGAAGTCAAATCTGCAGCTACGGAATTCTTCCATAATCTATATAAAAAAGAGTGCCCAGACCACGCCTCTTTAGAAACAGATCTAACCTACCCCCCTACGGAAGAACATCACAGATTAGCGCTTTCACATCCCCCTACCAGCATTAAAATCTATAAGGCACTTAACAGCATAGGTTCTTTGAAGGCACCGGGGGAAGATGGATTCCCAGCTTATTTTTTTAAAGATAACTGGGATCTTATCAAAGTCTCATTCACATCTTGCATCCGTTTTTTGTGGAACCAACCCAGTGATATAAAAAGTATCAATCAAACTCTCATCTCTCTCATACCTAAGGTCCAATGTCCTGAATTTATAACCAAGCAAGTTTTGTACCTGGACGTGTCATCCATGGCAATGTCATCATTGCTAAAGAGATTAACCATCATATGAGAAGGCTGAAAGGAAAGAAAAAGTTCATAGCGATCAAAATTGATTTCAAAAAAGCTTATGACAGGCTTAGGTGGAGTTTTATTGAAGATTGTTTGGAAGAATTTGGGTTAACAAGCCACTTTAAACAATTAATAATGAAATGCATAACTTCAGTAGAATACAAGCTATTATAGAATGGCTGCCAAACTGAAGCTTTCCTCCCTACAAGAGGAATCAGGCAGGGAGACCCTATGTCACCCTACCTGTTCATAATAACTATGAAAAAATTTTCTCACATGATAGAGGAAGAAGTGACAAAAGAAAATTGGATCCCTGTCAAAGCAGGGAGGGAAGGGCCCCTTATATCTCACCTTCTATTTGCAGACGACCTTATCTTGTTTGCAGATGCTTCCAAAAACCAATTGAAGAAACTCCTGGACACATTGAATAGATTCTGCCAGGCATCTGGACTGAAAGTTAATACAACAAAATCATCAATAATCTTCTCAAGAAATATTGAACATGATCTAAAAGAAGATATCACTAGATGCAGTGGGTACAACCAGCTAGAAAACATAGGGAAATATCTTGGAGCCATGATAACAAATGACAAAGTTAAAAAGGAGAATTACAGAGGAGCTATAGAAAGAATAAAGAATAAATTGAGTCGCTGGAAAGCTAATTGCCTCACCTTTGTAGGGAGAATAACTCTTGCACAGTCGATTATTTTACCTTCCCTAAATTATGAGATGATGCATAGTCAACTGCCAAAAGGAATATGTCAAGAAGTGGAGAAATTAGAGAAACAATTTATATGGGGTAATAAACAAGGAGAGAGAAAATTTCATAGTGTGGGATAGAATATAATTTGCAAACCAAAAAGAAATGGTGGATTGGGTTTTTGAAAACTAACCTGGATGAACGAAGCACTTCTGACAAAATAGTGTTGGAGGCTTCTAACAGAAAAGCATGCGAGATGGGCTCAAGTGATCTATGGTAAATATGGCAGAGGTAATAATCTTCTGCAAAAGATTGAGTGCAAAGCAGCAGACTCTGGGCTGTGGAAGAGCATAGTGAAGATTCGGGAAAGGTTCAAGCAGAATATCTCATATGCTGTTGGAGATGGAACTTCTATAAAAAATCTGGCATGATAGCTGGGTTAAAGGAGAACAAGCATTAATCAATAAAGTTATCAATCCAATCCCACCAAACCTCCAAAATCTCACAGTAGCGGAAGCTATTAATCAAGAACAAGAATGGGATCTACCTTTTTTAAGAAGATTCTTGCCTAAAAATATTGTTCATCAAATCCACGCCATTCACCCGCCTGTGGATGAATTAGGGGAAGATAGGATCCTATGGAACCTATCACAAAGTAGAGAATTCTCTGCGGCATCCATGTATCACAAAATTGCTAACCAACCTGAGACTTGGGATCAAATTTGAATGATGATATGGAGATGGAAAGGACCCCAAAAACTAAAGTGTCTTGCTTGGATGTTAACCCATAAAAAATTAATGACAGCAGAAAGAAGGAGTAGGATTTTTGGAACATCCCCTTTTTGTCATAGATGCTATGGTACAGTTGAGGATTACACACATATTTTGAGAGACTACCCGGCAGCTTCGATGGTTTGGACCCAGATAATCCCTCTCACCTCCATAACTTCTTTAGAGCTTCCTTCGAGGTTTGGCTCAGATGGGATCTCTCTTCTGAAATCGGGCGCCATAACCAAATTCCTTGGATAACACAATTCCTAACCACTTGTTGGTGGTTATGGAAATAGAGAAATAAGGAAATTTTTTAACCCCATTTTTAGAGACCTCTAAATCAGCTTCTTGTGATTAAGTCATATGGGAAAGCTATTTTAGAAGCTTTCAGAAAGGAAGAGATAATAAAGCCTGTGGAAAGAAGAATAGAACTCAATGTCGCTTGGGTTTTCCCTCCCAATAGCACCTGGATGAAATTAAATACTAATGGGGCTTCAAATAGGAATCTAGAAAATGCAACTTGTGGAGGATTAATTAGAAACGAACTGGGAAGTGAAAGAGCCTAGCAGCGGAAATGACACAAATGTCCAACCCAAGAACAATATGGAAACACTCACAACACAATATGGCAGCAACTATAACAAGCAAATATAGCAAGTAAAGCAATAATAAGAACACCGAGATTTTAACGTTGAAAACCCCCTCAATGTGAGAGGTAAAAACCACGAGTCGTCCAGAATAATGAAATAGCTCTACTATAATCAAATGAGGTATAAGAGAGTCTCAAACAAAGCACAAAAAAGTACATATAACCAGCCAAAACATCAAAGCACTAAAGCTTACAAATCAGAAGCAAGAAGATGAAATATACCCAAAAAAACAGAGCTGATGTCGAAGCCAATTTCTCCCTCTTCAGACCTCCAATTAAAATCTCCACCGCCCAGAATGAATAACAATATGTGAAGAATCTACAGTTTAAATATCACGTCGATCCAACAGTAAAAAAATGAGAAACTGCCGTTCCAAGATTTCTGCTCTGTGTAAAAATGGAAAACCTAATTTCTATCTTGCGAAGCCAATTTCTCTCACTGCAAATCCTTAATCATCATCTTCACCAACCAGAATGAAGAACAAGATGATAAAAACACGTAGTTTAAATTTCAAGCTGATCCAACGGTGAACAACTGAGAAACTGCCATTTGAAATTTACTGCTTTGGGCAAAAACGGGAATTCTGTTTTTCCCCTTCTCTCTCACTTGGTGGCTACTCTCTTTTTCTCAAAATGACCTCCAAAATCTGAATTAGGGTTGTGACACTAGGGTGCAAGAATACACCTCCAAAATGTTGGGCTTGGGCCTCACAAAGGAGAGAAAAAAACCCAACAAATCTCCCCTTTCTCGACTAGGTGGAGGCTCTCGCCATTCCGGCGATCAAACAACACGTTTCAAACTTTTCTCTTGACAATGCTTTTGTCATCATATCAGCACCATTGTCATCAGTGTGAACTTTCTCAAGTTTCAACAACTTGAAATCTAACACATCCCGTATCCAGTGATACCTAACATCAATATGTTTAGATCTTGGATGAAAAGTAGAATTCTTGGCAAGATGAATAGCACTTTGGCTATCACACAACAACACATAATGGTCTTGCTTGAAACCAAGTGCTGCAAAAAACTTCTTCATCCACAACAACTCTTTACATGCTTCAGTTGCTGCAATAAACTCTGCCTCTGTGGTAGAAAGTGCAACACACTTTTGTAGCCTTGACTGCCATGAAATAGCTCCCCTGCAAACTTGACCAAATAACCTGAAGTAGAATTTCGAGAATCAATATCTCCTGCCATGTCTGCATCAGTAAAGCCAACTAGCAAAGGTTTCTCACCACCAAAACTCAAACTCAAGTTAGTTGTACCTTTGAGATATCTCATAATCCATTTAACAGCATTCCAATGTTCTTTACCTGGATTAGAGAGAAAACGACTCACAGTACCAACTGCATGAGCAATGTCTGGTCTAGTACACACCATAGCATACATCAAGCTTCCAACAGCTGAGGCATAAAGAATTTCATCCATTGCTTGTTTCTCCTCATCAGTGGTTGGACACTGCTTGGTACTCAACTTAAAATGAGGAGCAAAAGAACTAGCAACACATTTGGCATCATTCATGCCAAACCTTTGAAGCACCTTCTTTATGTACTTCTCCTGTGACAAATAAAGCTTCTTGGAATCTCTATAACGAGTAATAGTCATGCCCAAAATTTGTTTGGCAGGACCCAAGTCCTTCAAAGCAAAGAACTTACTCAACTGTTTCTTCAACTCATTAATCCTCAAAGCATTCTTGCCCACAATCAAAATATCATCCACATAAAGCAAAAGAATGATAAAATCATCATCAGAAAATTTTTGCACAAATACACAATGATCTGAAGTTGTCTTATGCTAACCATGCTTCCCCATAACAGATTCAAACTTCTTGTACCACTGTCTTGGAGCTTGCTTCAACCCATAAAGACTCTTCTTAAGCTTGCACACAAAATCTTCCTTTCCTTTAACAACAAAGTCCTCCGGTTGCTCCATGTAGATCTCCTTGTCTAAATCACCATGAAGAAAAGCTGTCTTCACATCCATTTGCCCAATCTCCAAATCAAGAGACGCTGTTAATCCAAGCACAGCACGAATGGATGACATCCTCACAACAGGAGAAAAGATTTCCTCATAATCAACACCTTTTCTCTGTCTAAAACCTCTAACAACCAATCTAGCCTTATACCGAGGATTAAAATTGTGTTCTTCATTCTTGATTCTGAATATCCATTTGTTCTTCAAAACTCGCATACCCTTCGGTAGCTTCACCAACTCATAGGTATCATTCTCAAGTAAGGACTTCATTTCTTCTTGCATAGCTTCAAGCCATTGAGCTTTGCTTTCATCTTCAACAGCCTCTCCAAAGCATTCAGGTTCTCCCCCATCAGTCAACAAAACAAACTCATGTGGAGAATACCTTGACGAAGGCTTCCTCTCTCTTGTAGACCTTCTAAGTGCATTTGCAGGAATTTCTAAAGCTGGTTGTTCATTGATGAGCGGATAATTTATACGCTTTTTGGCATTATTTTTAGTATGTTTTTAGTAGAATCTAGTTACTTTTAGGGATGTTTTCATTAGTTTTTATGTTAAATTCACATTTTTGGATTTTACTATGAGTTTGTGTGTTTTTCTATGATTTCAGGTATTTTCTGGCTGAAATTGAGGGACTTGAGCAAAAATCAGATTCAGAGGTTGAAGAAGGACTGCTGATGCTGTTGGATTCTGACCTCTCTGCACTCAAAATGGATTTTCTGGAGCTACAGAACTCAAAATGGCTCGCTTCCAATTGCGTTGGAAAGTAGACATCCAGGGCTTTCCATCAATATATAATAGTCTATACTTTGAATAAGGATTGACGACGTAAAAGGGCGTTGAACGCCAGTTCTACGCTGTTGTCAGGAGTTAAATGCCAGAAACAAGTCACAAACCAGAGTTGAACGCCAGAAATACGTTACAACCTGGCGTTCAACTCCAGAAAGAGCCTCTGCACGTGCAACATTCAAGCTCAGCGCAAGCACACACCAAGTGGGCCCCGGAAGTGGATTTATGCATCAATTACTTACTCCTATAAACCCTAGTAACTAGTTTAGTATAAATAGGACTTTTTACTATTGAGACTTGGGAAGATGAACCTCCCTTGTTCACCAATGAACTAAGTGATCTGGATCAACTGACATTGCCTCAGAAGAAAATGGATCCTGGAAAGTTCGTAATACCTTGTACCATAGGCAACATGATCTTTGAAAAGGCTCTGTGTGACCTTGGTTCAGGGATAAATCTCATGCCCCTCTCTGTAATAGAGAAACTGGGAATCTTTGGGGTACAAGCCACTAAAATCTCATTAGAGATGGCAGACAATTCAAGAAAACAGGCTTATGGACAAGTAGAGGACGTGTTAGTAAAGGTTGAAGGCCTTTACATCCCTGCTGATTTCATAGTCCTAGATACTGGGAAGGATGAGGATGAATTCATCATCCTTGGAAGACCCTTCCTAGCCACAGCAAGAGCTGTGATTGATGTGGACAGAGGAGAATTGATCCTTCAATTAAATGAGGACAACCTTGTGTTTAAAACTCAAGGATCTCTCTCTGTACCCATGGTTCTGGCGCTGAACGCCCAAAATGGGCAGCATCTGGGCGTTTAAACGCCAGAATTGCACCCTAGAGAAGAGCTGGCGCTGAACGCTCAGAACAAGCATGGTTCTGGCGTTCAACGCCAGAAATGGGCAACATATGGGCGTTCAACGCCCAGAACAAGCACCAATCTGGCGCTGAACGCCCAGAGTTGTGTGCAAGGGCATTTTGCATGCCTAATTTGGTGCAAGGTTGTAAATCCTTGATCACCTCAGGATCTGTGGACCCCACAGGATCCCCACCTACCTCCACTCACTTCTTCTCACCGCTCTTTCACAAAATCCCATAAACACTCTTCCCCAAAACTCTTCACCAATCACCTCAATCTCTCTTCCCTATCACCACTTCACCACTCACATCCATCCACTCTTCCCCATAAACCTACCTCATAAACACCACCTACCTTCAAAATTCAAAATCAATTT
>NC_029789.2:107747990-107762417 GCF_000816755.2 Arachis ipaensis
AAGAGTTCTATGCCAATGCATGGATCACTAGGAACCATGATCAAAGTAAGAACCCAAACCCAAAGAATTATATTACAATGGATCAGGGAAAATACTTAGATTTTAGTCCGGAGAATGAGAGATTGGCGTTTAACTTGCCTATGATGCAAGGAGATGCACGCCCCTACACTAGAAGGGTCAACTTTAATCAAAGGTTGGACCAAGTCCTCATGGACATATGTGTGGAAGGAGCTCAATGGAAGATTGACTCCAAAGGCAAGCCGGTTCAACTAAGAAGACTGGACCTCAAGCCTGTAGCTAGAGGATGGTTGGAATTCATCCAACACTCCATCATCCCCACTAGCAACCGATCTGAAGTTATTGTGGATCGGGCCATCATGATCCATAGCATCATGATTGGAGAAGAAGTAGAAGTTCATGAAGTCATCTCCCTTGAACTCTACAAAATAGCCGAAAAGCCCTCTCCTGGGGCAAGGCTAGCTTTTCCTCATCTTATTTGCCATCTATGTTACTCAGCTGGAGCTTCTATAGAAGGAGACATTCCCATTGAGGAAGAGAAGCCCATCACTAAGAAAAGAATGGAGCAAGCAAGAGAGCCCATTCATGGATCTCAAGAGACGCATGAAGCTCATCACCATGAGATCCCGGAGATGCCTCAAATGCATCTTCCTCCATAAAACTATTGGGAGCAAATCAACACCTCCCTAGGAGAATTAAGTTCCAACATGGGACAACTAAGGGTGGAACATCAAGAGCACTCCATCATCCTTCATGAAATTAGAGAAGATCAAAAAGCAATAAGGGAGGAGCAACAAAGACAAGGAAGAGACATAGAAGAGCTCAAGGACATCATTGGTTCCTCAAGAAGGAAACGCCACCATCACTAAGGTGGACTCATTCCTTGTTCTTACTTTCTCTATTTTTCGTTTTCTATGTTAAGTGCTTGTCTATGTTTGTGTCTTCATTACATGATCATTAGTATTTAGTAACTATGCCTTAAAGTTATGAATGTCCTATGAATCCATCACCCCTCTTAAATGAAAAATGTTTTAATTCAAAAGAACAAGAAGTACATGAGTTTCGAATTTATCCTTGAACTTAGTTTAATTATGTTGATGTGGTGACAATGCTTCTTGTTTTCTGAATGAATGCTTGAACAGTGCATATGTCTTTTGAAGTTGTTGTTTAAGAATGTTAAATATGTTGGCTCTTGAAAGAATGATGACAAGGAGACATGTTATTTGATAATCTGAAAAATCATAAAAATGATTCTTGAAGCAAGAAAAAGCAACAAAGAACAAAGCTTGCAGAAAAAAAATAGCGAAAAAAATAGAAAGAAAAAGAAAAAGCAAGTAGAAAAAGCCAAAAGCTCTTAAAACCAAAAGGCAAGAGCAAAAAGCCAGTAACCCTTGAAACCAAAAGGCAAGGGTGGATAATTTATACGCTTTTTGGCATTGTTTTTAGTATGTTTTTAGTAGAATCTAGTTACTTTTAGGGATGTTTTCATTAGTTTTTATGTTAAATTCATATTTTTGGACTTTACTATGAGTTTGTGTGTTTTTCTGTGATTTCAGGTATTTTCTGGCTGAAATTGAGGGACTTGAGCAAAAATCAGATTCAGAGGTTGAAGAAGGACTGCTGATGCTGTTGGATTCTGACCTCTCTGCACTCAAAGTGGATTTTCTGGAGCTACAAAACTCAAAATGGCACGCTTCCAATTGCGTTGGAAAGTAGATATCCAGGGCTTTCCAGCAATGTTTAATAGTCCATACTTTGAATAAGGATTGATGACGTAAAAGGGCGTTGAACGCCAGTTCTACGCTGCTGTCTGGAGTTAAACGCCAGAAACAAGTCACAAACCAGAGTTGAACGCCAGAAATACGTTACAACCTAGCGTTCAACTCCAGAAAGAGCCTCTGCACGTGAAACATTCAAGTTCAGCCCAAGCACACACCAAGTGGGCCCCGGAAGTGGATTTATGCATCAATTACTTACTCCTGTAAACCCTAGTAACTAGTTTAGTATAAATAGGACTTTTTACTATTGTATTTGACATCCTGGATTGTATTTTGATCCTGTGATCACGTTTTGGGGGCTGGCCATTCGACCATGCCTGGACCTCTCACTTATGTATTTTCAAACGGTAGAGTTTCTACACTCCATAGATTAAGGTGTGGAGCTCTGCTGTTCCTCAAAGATTAATGCAAAGTATTACTGTTTTTCTATTCAATTCAACTTATTCCGCTTCTAAGATATTCATTCGCACTCCAACCTGAATGTGATGAACGTGACAATCATCATCATTCCCTATGAACGCGTGCCTGACAACCACTTCCATTCTACCTTCGATTGAATGATTATCTCTTGGATCTCTTAATCAGAATCTTCGTGGTATAAGCTAGATTGATGGCGGCATTCATGAGAGTCCGGAAAGTCTAAACCTTGTCTGTGGTATTCCGAGTAGGACTCTGGGATTGAATGACTGTGACGAACTTCAAACTCGCGAGTGCTGGGCGTAGTGACAGACGCAAAAGGAGGGTGAATCCTATTCCAGTATGATCGAGAACCTCAGATGATTAGCCGTGCTGTGACAGAGCATTTGGACCATTTTCACAAGAGGATAGGATGCAGCCATTGACAGGGGTGATGCCTCCAGACGATTAGCCATGTAGTGACAGTACATCGGACCATTTTCCAGAGAGGATTCAAAGTAGCCATTGACAACGGTGATGTCCTTACATAAAGCCAGCCATAGAAAGGAGTAAGATTGATTGGATGAAGACAGTAGGAAAGCAGAGGTTCAGAGGAACGAAAGCATCTCTATGCGTTTATCTGAAATTCTCACCAATGATTTACATAAGTATTTCTATCCTTATTATTTATTTTCGAAAACTCCATAACTATTTTATATCCGCCTGACTGAGATTTACAAGGTGACCATAGCTTGCTTCATACCAATAATCTCCGTGGGATCGACCCTTACTCACGTAAGGTTTATTACTTGGACGACCCAGTGCACTTGCTGGTTAGTTGTATCGAAGTTGTGAATGAAAAACAATTTATTAAGACGTGCGTACAGAGTTTTTGGCGCCGTTGCCTGAGATTACAATTTCGTGCACCATTCATCTTGATCATCATCACCAACTTCATCAAGTGTCGGATCAATTGTTCCATCTTCACCTGCACTTGTATTATGCTCATTATTTTGAGCTTCAACTCTACCATCTTCTACCATAGGCATAGAGGAAGTAATATCCAAGTCAGAAAAATCATCACTAGGCTGAACCATTGGCTTCTCCGCATTATCAACATCCTTCAATGTTTGGTCTTCAACAAAGACAACATCTCTACTCCGAATCACCTTTTTGTTAACAGGATCATAAAACATGTAACCAAACTCATCCATGCCATAGCCAATAAAAATACATTGCCTAATCTTTACATCAAGCTTAGATCTCTCATCTTTAGGAATATGAACAAAAGTTTTACATCCAAAGACTCTTAAATGATCATAAGAAACATCTTTACCTGACCATACCTTCTCTGGCACTTCAAATTGCAAGGGAACACATGGTGTCCAGTTCAAGACATAAACAACAGTGCTCAAAGCTTCACCCCAAAAGGATTTTGCCAATCCAGACTGTGACAATAAGCACCTAACTTTTTCAACCAATGTTCTGTTCATCCTTTCAGCCAAGCCATTCAACTGAGGAGTCTTCGGAGGAGTTTTTTGATGTCTTATACCATGCTCTTTACAATAAGCATCAAATGGACCTGAGTACTCACCACCATTGTCAGTACGAATGCATTTCAACTTCTTCCCAGTTTCTCTTTCAACAGAAGCTTGAAATTGCTTGAACACATTCAAAACTTGATCTTTGGTCTTCAAAGTGTAAACCCATAATTTCCTAGAATGATCATCAATAAAGGTTACAAAATAGATAGACCCTCCAAGTGTTCTTGTCTTCATCAGCCCACATACATCAGAATGCACCAAGTTAAGTATCTCCGGCTTCCTTGAAGGTGGATGGCTCTTAAAAGAAACCCTGTTTTATTTTCCAGCAAAGCAATGGTTGCACTTTTGCAAAGCAACCTTGCAACCAGACAAAATATTCCTCTTGGATAACATATTCATGCCCTTCTCACTCATATGACATAATCTCTTATGCCATAAATCAGTTTCATCAACAAACTCAGCAGCATTAACAACATCTTTCACAATCTTTGCTTGAGTTAAATAAAGAGTAGAGTGTCGAGTACCTCTAGCAACAACCATGGAACCCTTGGTGAGCTTCCAACTATCACGAGAGAATGAGCTATCCAAGTCTTCATCACACAACTTACCGACAGAAAGTAAGTTCAACCGAATATCTGGAACATGCTTCACACGCTTCAAAGTCAACTTGGTACCGTTGGAGGTTTCCAAGCAAACCTGTCCAACACCGGTACATTTTGCAACACCTTGATGAGCCATTTTCACATCACCAAAATCACCAGGAGTATAAGACGTAAACAAATCCCTCCTAGATGTAACATGAATAGAAGCACCGCTATCAATCACCCAACTAGTGCTATTATCAACAAGGTTAACAGATTCAAACTCCTCAACAAGAAGAAAATCATCATGAGTTACATTAACCTTGTCTTCCTTACTACCATCATCTTTATTTGTGCTCTTGTCTTTACTTGCCTTGGCTTTCTCCTTCTTTAGCTGCCAACAAAATTTCTTCACATGTCCCTTTTGACCACAATAATGACACTCAATATTCTTATACTTTCCTCGAGACTTGCTTCTGCTTTGATCTCTACCTTTAGGACCTCGACTTTTGCTTCTCCCCCTAGACTCAGAAACAAGAACATCTGAATGTGTAGTCGATGTACCTTGTGACTTTTTTCTCATCTCTTCATTCAAAACACTGCTCTTGACAAGATCCATAGAGATTACACCATCAGGAGCAGAATTGGACAATGACATTCTGAGAATTTTCCACGAGTCTGGTAATGAGCCAAGAAGTAACAATCCTTGAATCTCTTCATCAAACTTGATACCCATGGAAGATAACTGATTCATAATTCCTTGGAAATTATTCAAGTGATCTGTCATTGATGTCCCATCTGTATACTTCAAAGCCAACAACTGCTTGATCAAAAACATCTTGTTATTCCCAGTTTTTCGAGCATACAACTGTTCAAGCTTAATCCAAAGAGTCCGAGCATGTGTCTCTCCAATAATATGGTTCAACACATTATCGTCAACCCACTACCTAATATATCCACAGACTTGTCTATGCAACAAAGTCCAATCATTATCAGATTTATCATTAGGCTTCTCTGTACCAAAAACTGGTTGATGAAAATTCTTGACATAAAGCAAATCTTCCATTTTTGACTTTCACAAATCATAATTAGGACCATTAAGAGTGATCATCCTACTAGTATTAGTATTAGCTTCCATTGTTCACAAAATCACAAGCCCAGAAAAATACCAACAAGCTCTGATGCCAGTATGAAAGAGCCTAGCAGCGGAAATGACACAAATTTCCAACCCAAGAACAATATGAAAATACTCACAACACAATATGGCAGCAACTATAACAAGCAAATATAGCAAGTAAAGCAATAATAAGAACACACCGAGATTTTAACGTGGAAAACCCCCTCAATGTGAGAGGTAAAAACCACGAGTCGTCCAGACCAATGAAATAGCTCCACTATAATCAAATGAGGTATAAGAAAGTCTCAAACAAAGCACAAAAAAGTGCATATAACCATCCAAAACATCAAAGCACCAAAGCTTATAAATTAGAAGCAAGAAGATGAAATATACCCAAAAAAATAGAGCTGCTGTCGAAGCCAATTTCTCCCTCTTCAGACCTCCAATTAAAATCTTCACCGTCCAGAATGAAGAACAAGATATGAAGAATCTACAGTTCAAATTTCACGTCGATCCAACGGTGAAAGAATGAGAAACTGCCGTTCCAAGATTGCTGCTCTGTGTAAAAACGGGAAACCTAATTTCTCTCTTGCGAAGCCAATTTCTCTCACTCCAAATCTCCAATCAACATCTCCACCGACCAGAATGAAGAACAAGATGATAGGAATACGCAGTTTAAATTTCAAGCTGATCCAACTGTGAACAACTGAGAAACTGCCATTTGAAATTTACTGCTTTGGACAAAAACGGAAATTATGTTTTTCCCTTTCTCTCTCACTTGGTGGCTACTCTCTTTTTCTCAAAATGACCTCCAAAATCTGAATTAGGGTTGTGACACTAGGGTGCAAGAATACACCCCCAAAATATTGGGCTTGGACCTCACAAAGGAGAGAAAAAAATCCAACAGAAAGATGGGTGGCGGGATTTTGTGCTAATATAGGGAGATGTTCAGCTTATCAAGCTGAATTTTGGGGAGTTTTGTTGGGACTCTGAATAGCGTGGGACTTAGATTTTAGGAGAATAATTCTAGAACTTGATTCAAAAGCTGTTCTTGAGACTATAGAAATGGAAAGAAGAGGAAGCAAGCTCCCAAATGGTCTCATTCAAAATATAAGGAGATGGTTGAATAAAGATTGGGTAGTGAAAATAGAGCACACCTTCATAGAAGGAAACAAGGCAGCAGATTTTTTGGCAAAAAAAGGACTAGATCAAGAGTTAGGATACCATTTTGTAGATATGTCATGTCCTGAGTTAAGTCTCATACTTGAGGATGACTACAGAGGGATTTCAATGCCCCGTGCAATTAGAGTTATGTAAGAGTTATGTTTTTTTCTTTTGGGCTCTTAGAGCCCCATCTTTTACCAAAAAAAAAATGATTATACTTATTTGATCAATTATGAGGTGGTAACGTGTTATGCCTCTTTGAAGGACCTGAAGGTGGCACCGTTCTTTTAGGTGGCATAGTTGGTTTTGCTTTCCCATGAGGAATTCTTCTGTTTCACTCAGCCTTAGAGTTGGTTTTGTTCTTGTTGCATTACTAGAAACAATAACAACTAGCAAGTAAACCAAAAAGAGTAGAAAAAAAATTCTTGAATTGAAGATTCAAAGATCTAGAATTATGAGAACCTCCCATTGAATGGAAAGAGCTTTAGGGATGTCAGATACTTGGATTACCAAACAAGATATAGTCTAATTATGTGTTACAAGGAGAGTTAGGCAACTAAGATTGTGAATAGTTGGAGATATTAACAACAGAAAGTAATGAAAGGACTTGGCATTTCTGAATGTTAAAGGCTGATGGTACTCAGTTCGTCTAGATATTAGGCGAACTGCAAAAAATTAATGATTCTAGCTCATCCCTCCTGGTCATTGCATGTGAGGTCAACCCAATCGACGATTCACATTTCTTCATTACTACTATATTGTCTTCCACCCCCAAGAAGCTCACATTATTGTCCTTGACGAAGCATCCGTTCCGCTGCAATGCGCCACCGCATGCGTCCAGGCAGCCCGGTTGACCGACGGCAATGAGTCAGTGTCACCAAAGCAGCCTCCCATGGCGGAGAGCATGATCATCATCACCACCAGAAACATAACATGGTACTGATGAGTGATATGTAGTTCGCCGAATCACTAGGCAAACTGCATACGAACTTCTAGTTCATCGAATAACTGGGCGAACTGTGATGAATCTCCAATAAAATAATGGATATTAGTAATTAAAGTCAGAATTATTTTTTTTTTAGAAAATAATGAATTTTTTTAATTTATTCCATAAAAAATTCGGTTTTTAAGAGTACAAGGCAGCTACAAAATTACAAATTTTGAATATTTTCAAAACTATTTTGGGTTCAAAAACATTTTAAATGGTATTCCAACCATCAAATTGTCCTTGGCTCTTCCCGCAGTGAATAGTGTCAAATCCGAATATACTAGTCCAATCCAAACTACAAACACTACCATAGTAACATAGTTCGGATTGAATTGATTTTTCCTGCAAGAAACTCAAATCCTATTGTTGTTAATGATGAAATGGGTGCAAATCCCCCAACTGCCTGAAGCATCAGACAGTCCATCCAGCTTCACATCTAAACTGCCAGCAAAAATTCACCTTGCAATTATCATGTTCTCCAGATACACAACATACCACAATGTACCTTTCAAGACACAAATAAATGTCACTGTAATTAATTTAAAAGGACAAATTTAAACAGGAACGTATCTTTTTGTTGATAACCTTATCCAAAACTGAGCTACAATATGTTTCACATTTTGGCAAAAAAAAATAAATAAATAACTTCCTACACAACCTGCATACTCTATTTGGCAAGAGGATAGTCATTGGGAACAAAGTACTCTAAATGGAAAAAAGAAAAGTAGAAAACTCCTATAAGACAAGAGAACACGGAGGTTAACCTTAACCCCAAGTAAGATTATATAGTTGCTTCATAGCTGCTTGCCTATTTAAACAGAGTTCCCTAATTGGAAGGAATGAGGACACAAGCATTTCTATTGTAATATCCATGACAAATAGGAACTAGTTCAATCATGTTGTGAAAAATTTAAAGATCATCTTTATTGCGGACTCCTCCTCCTCCTCCTCTTCCTCCACCTGCCTCCGCCTCCCTCCGCCTCCGCCTCTGCCTCCGCTGCCTCCTCCCCTATTTCTCCCTCCCTGATATCATTTTCAACCCCAAGGATTGTGCTTCCACCTTCATCTTCATATTCTGTGGCACCATTTTCTTCCACACGATCCACAGAGTTGGTTACAGCACCATTGTCATCCACAATGTCTCTTGGTACTTCAAACTGTAAAAATGTGTTTAATGAATAAATAGAATATACATAAAAAAAACACAAATTCTGAATTGAAAAAGAAACCTTGATGACAATGCCAAAGGGTTTAGCAGTGAAATAATTAACTATTGGACGTTTTGATTATTCTGTGATGGATGGGTGGACATATGTCATGCAACTGCTGAGGATCAGGGACTACAAGGTGATTTATCGTGATGATACACAAGGTGGAAAGCAAGTTTGGTTTGAGTATATTGCAGCAGATGATTGTCTCTATTTCATTTCTCACTTTTTTTTCTTTTATACATTGTTGTGGTTTTCCTCCTTCACTACCCTTTCTGGGTAACAGCGAAGCATCTGAACTATCAAGGGGGGAAAGAAATAACAGTAGGAATGTTATACCCTAACAACCCTTTCTTCCAAGGTTCTTGTCGTCGAGACCTGTACGTGAACTGTGCTTTGGATGTTGCCGGCTGCTTCTACTAATGAGGCACCAGGGTCAACTTCAGGGACTTTATTCAGCTCTGGTTTACTAGAAGCAACTTCTTTCTGCACGCCTTGTGTTCTATTGGAAAAGTCTACTGTAGAACCTACACTGCATACCAAGATATGAATGATATTAGAACCACCAAAAAAAATTCTGACCACAAATCTCAGGAAAATGAATGAATCACAATTTGTACCAACTATACTTTTGGCCCTCTACACAGCCATATGCAAGACACTTGCAATAACACACTTAAAAGCATCCCAAATTAATTAAAAGAACATGAAGTAGACAATCACTCAATTCATCATTTCAATTTCCTAATATTATCATACACAAGGAAAATGATATTTACAATACCGAAAGAATACCCTATACAGAATAAATAAATAAAGGAAATGTATAACAAGAACCTTCTGTCAAATAAGTAATGTACAATCTGAGAACCCAAAATAACAAAAAATTAGTTGACATAGATTGTGTTGCTTCAATTATTAACTCTCCTTTCACCAAAAAATCCCAAATTACAAAACTAATCAACAAATAATTATTTTCTCTTACAGATGGAAACTGTCATCAATTTTAATTACTATATGAATCTTAGTGTGGTTCTGTCTATACACAAACATAATAATCGTCTAGCTAAGAGACTACCTCAACAATTCATTAATCACCAGGATGTGATATTATGTCATTCTCAATATCAAATACGTATGCAGTAGTAAAGATTGGTTGAGATGGGGTATGTTATGATATAACATTACAAGATAATACAATCTTGCAAACAACGGTCAAAATCATGCAATCCAGTGAAATAAAACTGGCACTACAATCATTTATATTCCTTCCTGGGTATGGACCAGGGGGGCAACGATAGAGGACTGGTCTTTCAGTGTGGAAGTCAACAAAAAACGTTTCCATAATGTCATTAAGAAAATTACAATTCTCAAACGTATCTAGTTCACATTTACATTCAAGAGTATTATACTCAATTCATGGACCCAACCAGCATAAACTATAACTATAGTGTCCGACAAAATCACCAAGACTGAACTTACATCTTTGGATGCCTGAGATTGTATCGCTTCTCTCCAGTAACTTGTGCAGGTGAAGCAGCCATTTGCCTCTTCTTCCTGTGTCCACCAGCTGTAATGCTTTCTGATTGTCCATCACTATCATCTGCATTCTGCTCACTTTCCGTAATTCTTGAAGTTTGTGAGCGTTGTCGCTTCCTTCCATTCCTACCAACAGCTTTATCAATTTGACTAGAGTCTCCTTGACTGTCTTCTTTGAAATGATCGGCATTGAGAGATAGCAAACTCGCATCTTCTATTTCCTCAGAGGCTTGCCCTAGGAACTCATTGGCCTCTCTAACTACAGCCTTCACTGAGCGTGTTCTAGCAATTCCAGATTTGCTTTTCTTCCCAGGTCTTCCCCGACTGCGGTTTGGAACTGACTGCTGAGAATCATCTGGATATTCATCTACAAAGCTATCTCTGTAGCTATGATCATCCATGGACTCTGTGTTTTGAACATCCACCTGTCGAAAAATTCTCTCAAATTGGGGTTGTGGAGTTTCCGAAGAGTGATGAGCTCCATCTGCTAGCTGTTGTTCTTCAAGAGTGACCTCAGCTCCTTCTATAATGGGCAGAGATTCCAGTTCAGGTACTTTTTCTGTAGCAACATTCACATATGAAAGTGGCATTGTCCCATCCTCATTAGAAGAACCAATGCCATCAGTTCTTTTATTTGAAGATAAACCGAGGATTGGTCTACATTTACGGAGGAACCAATTTCCAGTCCATGTAGATCCAGAAGAGTCCAAATTGGAAGCAGTTACCTTGTCCTGGGAGTTCTTAATCAGCATACCATTCAGAGTAGGAGAGGTGGCTGAGGGAACAATGGCTCTTTGTTTAAAGTCAGGCAACTGAAGATCAGATACTACAAAGCCCCCAACAACCTCACCACACTCCTTGCAACACTTTAGCTTCTCAACAAATGCAAGAAATTGATTTCTTTCAGCCACAAGTAGTTCACGTTCATTTTTAACCTTCCGGCTTAGATTCATAAGCATTTCAGAGTCCTCATGCATCTCACGTTGGCCTGACTTCAACTGCTGCTTGTTTGACTCAAGCTCCTTCCTCTCATTCTCTAACCTAAGGCCCTGAGACTTCACTTCTTCCCATTCCTTCTCAGTAACATCCTTCAAGACATTAATATTATTAAGCTCCCTTTCCATCTTCTCCTGAAATTTTCTCTCTCTTTCCTGCAGATCTTTCTCCATTTCATCCTGCCTTTTCTGGATTTCAATCTCAAGAGAACTTGTCTTCCATTCAAAATCCTGAAGCATTTGCAATTTCTCATTCTTCAACTTTTCAGACAAAAGAAGTTTCTCTTGCTTCATTGATTCTCTAAATGATTCCTTCTCTAGTTCAAGCTTATCTAGTTGATTCCTTATATGATCTTGCATGTCGTGTCTCTCCCTTTTCAACCGTTCATCTTCACTGTGATGTAGTTTTCTTAATCTTTCTTTCTCCACATCATTTTCATGTTTCTCTCTATTAATTTCAGCTCTTTTCTCATCCAATACTTCCCACTCTTTCTCAAACCTCAGTCTATCCTCCCTTAAGCTTTCAACTTCATTCATAAGAGAATCCTTCTGCAATCTGGTATGTTCTATCTCCTGCTTTAGTTCCAATTGCAACCGAGAATGCTCAGCTCTCTCTTCTTCAGTAAGTTTCAAATCTTCAATTTCTTTGCATATTTTCTGCTTCTGCTGAGAAATCTCATCTTTAAGCTTATCAAGTTCATCTTTTAAATTCTGCAGATTTTCCACATCAGCAAGCAATTGCTGTTTTTCCTTCTCCAACACTTTTTCGTTGACCTTAATACCCCTTTCTTTCTCCTTTAAAGATTTTGATTTTGTTTCAAGTTCCTTACTTTGTTCCTTTATTCTCTCAGCCTTCTTATTCAAACCATGTTCTTCTTTTTCGACAACCTTCTGCCTGTGGTTGATTTCAGCTTCCCTCTGCTCCAAGTCTTCCTCCTTGCTCCTAAACTCCTGAAGGAGAGATTTCCGTCTTTCCTCTGTTTCCAGCTCAAACTGCTGCAACTTCAAATCCAGCATAACCTTCTGCTCTTGAAGGAGCTTCTCAATCCCCTCCTGTGAGAACCACAATAAGAACAGTCAGTAAGTAGCATTATCAAGCAAATAAATCAGTTATTGGAGCTATGTAAACAGTAATAACATACTCCCTATGATACATCTTATGAGCTTATATAGTAACCTTCTAACATCCAATTTCTTTCCGCATTTTCAAACAACTATTCCTAGGTATGTAATAAAAAATACCAGTTAAGAGTGAATAAAACAATGCATTATATACGCTATCCTATGCCAATATATAAATTCAAGATTAGGCCTTCTTTAATGATCTCTAACAATGACAGCGATTTAACTCTTGAAAGTGATCTCTACTTAGTGGAAAAACTACTATGATATTTCATTTGGCTTTAAAATTATAGTCATTCATAGCAGCTAATTTTTCAAAAAATTTAGGATAAATTTAGCAATAATTTCACAAGAACAACTTTCAACACAAGCAAATCAGACTTAGGTGTCGTGCATTATTGCTTGATTGGTTCTAAACTTTTTGAAAATTTAGCTGTCAGGATACTAGAATTAATGCAACTAGCATTTCTGGCATTACACCCGTTTTAAAATGCAGACTACTAATGGTAATGCCACATGGGTGCAGTATACAATGATACAAAAACTAATATATAACAACCATAGAGCAACCATAACAAAATTTATCTTATATGAGGAAAATTCCAAAGAACCTGTCATCCTACTTCACATTAAAAGACCATAATAAAGTTTTCAAAACCTAAATATTTCGCTATCTCTTGCCAAGAGTACTTGAGGATTTGTATATACTTGTGCCTCACTATCTAATTAGAATCAAAATGGCTTAGGCAATCATATATATCCCAGTATTTTCATGGGCAAAACATTGCAGAAACTTCCATTTTATTGTAAAGCTACCAGGTACCTAGACTTACTTTTTCTCTAGCACTAAGCTTCAGTTCCAGTGCAAGTAATTCTTTCTCTTTAACATCCAGCAAGCTCTTTACAGAATCAACTTTCTGAAATCATAGGCACAACACTGAATAATGGAAAAGACCACATAAAATCACATAAAAAGTTACCTGAAGCAAAAAAGTGCAAAAAATCATCAAGCTCATAATAAGTATGAAATGCACCTCTTCTTTAGCATCTAGATCTGCTAGTCTTGTACTTATCTCAGCTTTCTTTTCTTCCAACAAAGACATAGAGGAATTAATATTCTTTTCCAACGCTTCTAAATGTCTCTCTCTCTTCGACAATTTCTTTTCAGTCTCAATCATCTTCTCCTCTCTCTCGCCAAGATTTTGCCTACCACCACATAATATATCTTCTCTTTGCTGAAGTTTCTTCTCCCACTCCTTCAAATCTTCCCTCTGTTTGTGGGACGTTGCTTCAAATGATTCTCGACTGTATGGGGCAGTAGAATACCAACTTTAGATGAATTAAAGCACATAACAAACTAGATAACATATTATGATGACTGGATATTCATAAACTGTAAAGCATGGTACATACTCGGTAGCCACCGACAACTGTTCCTTGCAAAGCAAACTTTCACGAACCTCCAGTTCTCGCAATTTCATATCCAGCTCTGCACTTTTTCTGTTCACCTCAGCAAGTTTATATTCTGCATCATGCAGTTTCTTGTTGACCAGTGAAGACTTCTCTTCAATACCATCAACCAATGCATTTGCTTCAGATAACTTCGTCTTGGAGGACGAATGAACTAGGGCATGCTCTTGTTGCATCGCACGCAGGGCTCTCTCAAGCTGGCAAGTGATACGGTCACATCAACATCAAATAACAGAACATAAGAGCATGCTTATTAGATGTAGTCAACCTTAACCACACATGAGGCCAGTTGAAAATAGCCCGTCACAAAATTGGATTAGAAACAACCTAGTAAAGTAACTGAACAATATTGTTTGAGAACATGTATTAGGTGATTTACTGATAATGGACTGGGCATATACTAATCTCAAACATTTTTCTGTTTTTTAATAAATTCCATATCATACTTGAGAGACCTAAAAATGATGAATTTTGAACATTATCAACATACATAACATATGTACTACA
>NC_029789.2:107762479-107764341 GCF_000816755.2 Arachis ipaensis
TTAGAAAAAATAGAGAGAAAATTTAGGGTCAAAACTAAAAAAAAAAAAAAAATTAGGGTAGAGACTAAAACAAAAATTCAGGACACATATAGAGAAAAAACTGGTTTTAACTAAAACTAGCAGAGAAAATAAAGAAAAATATATCTCACATGCCTAATCATGGATATATGTTGCATATTGAAGTTCTAGGAATAAAAGGAAGTGAGCAAAAAAGGCAAAAGTTAAAATCTCTGTTCAATATGATCTAAACAATTGACCACATGAGAAGAAAGAAAATCAACAAAAAAGAGCATACATCAGCCCCACACTTCTTTTCTGTGATTAATGCTTTCCTCAAATTTTCCTCTCTCTTTTGTACTTCGGATAATGCAATCAAGTGTGATGATTGTTCTCGTTTAAGAATCTCCTTAGTCGCAGATAGTTCTTGCCTTAATTGATCAAACTTCAGATTCCATTCTTTTCTTTCAATCAACAGGATGCCCATGTTGTCCTGGTAGTCCAAAAGCTGAAAAAGAAAAATGAAAGGAAACCAAGGTTCCATTAGCGGTCAATTATTACAAATTTTCAATGATAAATAGATAGATAGATAGATAGATAAACTAAAACCACAAAGACATGAATCATAGTAATCTTGTTGCAGATTGCATATGCATCAAAGTAAATTAACCTTAAATTTATCATTCTATCTTTCAAATTAAATTTTTGATGTTAGGATTTGATTTTAAGGTGTCATTCCAAAAAATCTATTAAAAGGGACCATAATGGAAATAATGGAGGTATTTTGTAATTCAATATTGATATTGATGACAAGACGACAAATTTGGAAGGAAAAAAAATGTAAAACCAAACAGACCTGAATGTTACTTTTTTTTTATGAGCTTCCTCTCCTGACTGGATAATCAAGATGATATCAAAACTCTCAAAAATTTAAAGAAATTACAAGTATAACAACCTAGGCATTCAACCCTTAAATCTCTTTTTCATCAGGCTTCATTAGTTTTTGCTCGTGCATTTATTTCATGCCTGCAGAATCCCTTTCCCACTTCCTAAGTACTGAATGATCACTGAAGAAAGGCTTTAATTTGAAATGATTAGCATAAACCAAAACATAAACGGATCTTTCTCCCTGAACTCTGTCCAAGAGAATATAAATATATCATTTCGCCTGAAGGAACAATTTAGATTCGATGGCAGAAAGTCAATTTGTCTTTAGTACTCAATCAACTGGAATGCTTCTTTTCACTAAACCTAATGAGCAACTGAAGGTATTTTTCCTGCTACTAAAATCAAGCAAAACCTTCCCTTATTCTAAACAGAAGTTGCATAACAGTCACTACATTATGAGCAACAGTAACTGCAAGTTGAGATTTAGAACTAACAATCAATCAAAATTTTCCTACAGCCAGTCACCCACCATCAAGTGACCATGATCAGAAACTGAGAAGGAAAGCAAATTAAGAAAAATTAAAAAAAAAAGATAAATAAATAACTAAATTATCATATATTACCGTTAAAACATAAACCTAATTAAACCCAGCAATCAAATGAATAATAGCAATCTTGGCAAGCATAATCCAATTGAATCCAGAACCCTAAAGAACAATGAAAATTAAAGGTATCAACAAGGAAAAAATTGGCAAAATGTTTGCGAAAACCAACCTCTTTTTCGAGCCTAGACACCCTCTGCAAGAGTGCTTCATGGTCTTTCCGCTGCATAACCGCCTCATCGAGCAAACCTACCTCTCTGAACTTCTTCCAATCATCGACGCTCCCCCCATCGAACGCTACCGTCACATCCGTCTCCCGGGTTGCTTCGCTCAGAGAACCCAACGGCGGCGGCGGCGCAGGATCGTCGAAGACGA
>NC_029789.2:107764360-107769279 GCF_000816755.2 Arachis ipaensis
CGCCGCCTCGGTGAGGCGTAAATGAAGATGCCGCGGGCCACGCCTTCCTCTGTGGCGTGAACATTGCGCTTTGTGTAGAAATTAAAACTTGCCGGAAAGAACCCGTTAAAGGTTTTGCCGGAGAAAGAAAATTGGAGATTGTTCGTCTTTGGGTGCTTGTGGAGTGTGGAGTGAGGAAGATGGGAACGGATTAAAGGAAGGGTTTTGGATTGAGTTAAATTTTTTTGCGAACGCTCTCCCCACCGTATGTATAACAGTCGTTGGAGAGAGATTCGACCCAAGTGAATGGTTAATTGCAGATTTTCGAAATTGGTCATCCGTAATTAATAGGACTAACTTTATTACTATACTGATATATTTATCGTTCGATGTACGTAACATATTTATTTTTTTATATTTTTGTTTAAAATATATTTTTTTTTAATTTTAATATGAATAATTTATAAAATAATTTTATATTTTTTGTTATTTATATAAATATCAAATAATGGTATAAAAAAATTATAATTATACATAGTATTTTTATTTTTCAAAAAAAGAAAAATAAAAAATATTATTTAATTTTAAATTTTATTTTGATTTCTCGTAACTAAAATATAATGTGTCATGAAAATTTAGGCTAGTTGACCGTAGATTAGGTTGAACCAGGATGACTTGTTAAAGTTTAATAAATTGGTAAAGCTATGGAGTTGAATATGTGAATGTGTTGCTGAATTATTGAGTCATAATGAGATTTGAGTTTGATTGTAAATGATGATGATGTTATATTGATGATTTATGAGTATTGTTAGTTTGGTTATGATTGTGTGGGTTAGAGTTGATGAAATTGAGTGTTGAAGTGTGTGTTTGGATTACAGTTTACAAACGGGAGTTTGAATAAAAGTGATTTTGCAAACCTGATTTTGATGAAAAATAAGTTTATGTTAAAGTGATTTATGTTTGGCAATCTTTGCATTAAAATGAATTATAGTAAAATAAATGTTGTTTGGATTATACTATTCAAAATCACTTTTAAATAAAAAATTACTAAAATAGACATCAACTTAAATAATTTTTTATTATTTACAATTAATTTTTTGTTTAATTTACTTTACCTAATAGAATCAATAAATCATATTATAAAAAGATAATAAAAATAATACAAAAAATTATAATTATAAAAGTGTATAATATCAAATAAATAATTAATAAAAAATAATAAATAATAAATAATAAAAAAAGAGTTCATGTAAACAAAAATAATAAGAATTTCATAAATAATATAATAACATGCATAAATGATAAAGTTGGTAAAAGATAAATAAAGATGTAGTATTGATGGCTAAAAACCCGTTGTTAAAACGAAGAAGCTCAAAATTGTAGCTTCTTGTAAACGTGGTTTTGAAAGCAAAATCACTTCTGCGTTCATGAATAAAAAATTTGCCAAACCAAAAATTGAAGCTTTCAAGAAAGCTAAACGTGCTTCTTCTCTTGTAACGCGTTTGCCAAACACACCCGAAGTGTTGTGGAATGAAAGAAATGGTTATGAAATTGTTTTAAGTGTATTTAATGTTATTTTGGATTGTGAAATTTGGTTTGAAAATGAGAATTTGAAAAAATAAAGGTTTTGAACTTTTTTTGTAAAAGCATATTTTTAATGAACTTCGATGGTCCATAACCTGAGTCTCGGATACTGAATTTGAGTGAATTTTGATTCAAATTAAAGATAGTTTTAAGAGCTTTAAGATGGTATAAACTTTGTGAAAAACGGAATTTCGTAAAGGAAGTTATAGATGTCGGAAGTTATATGTAAAAACTGAATTTTCGAAGTTGTAGGAAAAACCAAAAACTCTGTTTAAGGTCTATTAGTTAGGTTTTGGGTTATGGAGTAAGGGTTAGTGAGTGGAAGAAGATAGAATTGGTGTCGAAGGAGTTGAGGAAGGGGATGCTTGATTTGATATGGATGATGAGAGTAATGATGAGGATTTGTAATTTAAAGAGATATATGTGACTAGGTAGTAGGCAGTGACGTTGTCCACTTGCTCCGAGTATGAGATGAGGAAGAAGAATTATGAAAACTGAGTTTAATTATGAAATTTTGACTAAATATGAAATAATTGAAATGTTTTAATGAAAGTAATAATGAATTTTGAATGTGATATATGGGCAGTAGTAAGGATTGTGGTTTGTCTCGCTTGCTTCAGGACAATTTTTGAGATTTGATAATAATGATGATTGTGTTTAGACTGAATAAATATATGTTTCAGATACCTGGGCAGTAGCAAGGATTGTGGTTTGTCCCGCTTGCTCCAGGTCAGTGATTGTGACGCCTGGGTAGTAGCAGCAATAGTGGATCATTCCGTTTGCTCCAGGTTGAGCTTTTAAACACCCGCCTGAGTAGTAGCCGCAGTAATGGTTATTCCACTGGTTTTGGGTTAAGCGGGTAGTAGCAAGGGGTTGTAGCTCAAACACACTCGCTCCGCAATGGGTGTTTCTATCCATGGTTAGCTACCAGGATGTGTTGGGGTGGCTATATAACCGACAGATGATATCATCAGCCATAGAACAGGCATGCATCATATGCATCTATGTGTTTGATTGGTGTGTTTTGTTTGGATTACCTAACTGATTGCATAAACTACTTGCTACTTATTTATCTGAATCTTAATTGTGATTTTCTTGATTGTAGTAATTGTGTTTGAACAAACATTCCAATGGAGGTTGGGAGGTTCGGAAGAGTTGAAAATGGGAGTATTAGAATAGAACGAAGATCCTTAGTTAGTTGCCTCATTTACTTTTGGTTTAGTTGTGTTTTCATAAGCTTTAATCACATGTTAGAAGTTCTAGAAATGCCTTTGACTTTTCTAGGACATTATATATTAGATATGTGGGTGCTGTTACCATACTGAGAACCTCTAATTCTCACCCCATACGTATTTTATGGTTTTCAGATGCAGGACGTGAGGCACCTCGCTGAGGTATGCTGGAAGCTTCTGATAGCGAAGATCTTTAATATCTTTTAGGGTTTATTTTGATTATGTATATAAGTAGATACTTATTATCTCCACTGTTTATGTATATACTTCCTCTTTGAGGTTATTTTAGAGAAACAGGTTCTGTAAACTCTGTATTTTGCGCTTCTTTTGGGTTCTCGTGTGTGTGTGTGTGCGAGCCGAGTCTTGAGTTTTGATATTTGTACCTTGGAACTCTCTTTCGTTTATATCCATGTTAGCTTACTTTTACGTCGCTTCGTTAACGTTGACACCTCGTGAGTGTTGCGCTTTTCAATATTTCACACACACACACACACACACACACACACACACACACACACACACACACACATATATATATATATATATAATTTTATTTTTAGAGGTCATAATATCTCACCACCTCTGTCTTATGACTTAAACATAAGATTTTATGTGGTAGGGTGTTACATGATACCTGTATATCTCATTTACAATGTAAACGAGATACGTGCAAGCTTATCTTATTTACACTGTAAACGAGATAAGACTAGGTAACGCCTATATATAGATGTCGTTTACAGCGAGGTTCTGGACCCCATTTTGAACCTTTCCACCACTTTCTCCTCTCTTCTACTCCTTTCTGACCATATTATCAAGTAAAACGAAGATGGTGCGTGAAGATGCACTGATCCAGATATCAATAGGCTGAACGCGACTTGGCACTACGCCGGGACAGCCGACTTTACGGTTAGTTTTCTTATCTTGACGTTTTTGTTATCACATATACGTATAGCCACTATTAGAATACTTGTCAATAACTAGAATGCAATTTGTATCGTTAGTAACAGGTCACCAATAGAATGCAATTTTGGTAGATATTTTCCAACCGTTGAAGATATTTTATTGGTTACACGTTTCTTAAGTTATTAGTTTAGTTATTAATTATCCAAGTAAAAGTTATTTTTTAAGTTAAGTGAACTATTATGTACTTTTGTATTTACCTAAATTAAATTATTAAGTTAAAATTTGATAATTAGATTATTAATTACTTTAATAAATGTCTTTATTTTAAGTAACATGTTGAGGAAATGTTTATGAATTAACTATGTAAAAATATTAACGTAAAAAATTTTATTGACATAAATTAAGTTAGTACATACGTATAAATTTCTATTAAACAAATGTATACTATAGTTAAGTCAGTTTGTTATGTTGATGCACGCATACATTTTTAATAATTGTGATCTTTTTTTTCAGAGGCCTCGCTTACTTCTGCTTCGACGAGTGAGTCACATGCTTCTATCACCGGACGTCATCGTCCCGTATTTGAGGGAGGCCGGCTTCGACGACACAGTGCTTCTCAAGGACTTCTTCCATGGATGTCAAACATGAGTCACATATGCTCGTCGCCACGGAGCCGAAACAAGTGAAACCGAAAAGCTCCGTTACCCAACGGTGCTAGAAACTTATACCCCACCTTCCGATTTCTTTTCTCCCTAAACCACCAAAGTTTCTCAATATCAGACTCTTCAACTCGGACAACGAACTTACTCACCGAATGCGCAACAGTAACGGATTATCACACTCAAATATCACCCAATTATCACTGTTTCTCATACGACAATTGGGATACACACAAATAACCACATATTCGCTACTACTGAACATTTTTGCTTATTTTTGAAAAGAAAAAACAGAGGAAAAAATATATGAAATGTATGTGGAGAATGCCAAGGCTTGCACATCCTTTTATAGTTGTTAGCAGTTTGTCTTACTGTATCTCGTTTACACTGTAAACATTATAATTTAACACGCATCTCATTTACAGTAAACTTGCATGTATCTCGTTTACACTGTGAACGAGATATACACGTATCACACTTACTGTCTTTTTTTGTTTTTACTGTAAACGAGATAAATAATCTTACGTATTTTCGTAATAATTTTTATAATTATTTATTCTAG
>NC_029789.2:107769317-107769953 GCF_000816755.2 Arachis ipaensis
TTGACGCAAAAAACATAAAAATATGCTCCTGCATCACATTACTTTTTATTTATTATTTACTTATTTATCTTTGAGGGATGACAACACACTTATTCATATACTAATGGCTTTTATTCCCAATCCTCATCGTCATATGCACTGCATATATTGAACACATGCATCAAATACCAAAACTACTTGCATGTAGCAACTAAGACCTTTCTAGGAGGAAGGGAAGGCCTTCTTCCATGGAGCAAAGCCAAGTTGTCAAGGAACAGAAGATCTCCCTTCTCCCATTTGAACTGGATGCTTTCTTCTTCGATGATTTGTGCACACCTTTTCACCACATTTTCTGGGATTTCTGTTCCGTCCGCCATCTTCGCCGAGCTAATCTCCCTCCCATGCATGCCTACTATTGTGTTAAACCACATTCTTCTTCCTTTTCTACCTTCAAATACCTTTGTTAAATTTCTTGGTCCAAGTATTGTTTTCAACCCACCATCTGGAAGCCACTCCAGTTCCATTCCAAAAGCTTTTGCCCTGCATCAGTTTCATTTGAACAAGTACTAAGGTTCTCTGAGCCAAGCCACAAATGATAGATTACACGTTATAGAAATTATATTAGATTATATTCCCATATATATATAAATGCATAAT
>NC_029789.2:107770076-107864396 GCF_000816755.2 Arachis ipaensis
ATAGCTACTAATTCTATTAGACATTTTATAAAATCAATAATTTGCATACTTCTAACCATAATCATAAAATTTTTAATTTAATTTAAAATTTTCAATTTTTGAATCACAAAGTGAAATAGAATCAAAATGTGTTTGTTTGTTGTACGATGATTAGAATTAGAGACTCAAATTATATAAATTTTGAATAGTCACGCTCTTATCATAAAAAAACATTGCTAAAACAATTAACTAGTATAATTTTTTAATAATTATAATACTATCTAAACTAATTTCTATATTAACAAATTAAACCACAAATAGAATAAAATTGTAACAAATTCAGCTTATTAATCTATCTGCTTTAATTTCTTTTGCTTCAATAAATAAGATTTATACTGCTACTATTTTAAAAGATAATAAGACTTGAATTAAATAGAAGAACGTTAAAGGATGTGCAGAACACTCCTCTTTCAGTAATGAGGGGCATGTTTATGTAAAAGCCAACCAAATTTGTTAGATGAATGTAGTTTGGCCGCTATAAGTCTTACTTTACTTCCGAAATCGAAAGTTCAGATTCTTGAACTTTTTATAAATGAATTTTATGTATAGAATGTAAAGTTGATAAAATACTAGTTTTGCAATACATAAAAGCTAGATGTTAAAACTGTTATGAACCTGTTTCTTTAAGAGTTAAAACCGTTAGATAGAAATATATGAGTAATTTTTTTTGTAAATATTTAGTAACAAAAAAATTAACTAAAAATAATTAGAATTTGTCTTATTTAACATTCATTAATTATAACAATAATTAATAAATATTAAATAAGGCAAATTTTAGTTATTTTTTTTCTCTCCTTAAATATTATTGTTTTTTTTCTAAATTTGAATAATGTATGAATTTATTTTATTTTATGCTACAATTTTATTTTTATTTAAAAATAAAATAGGAGTAATAAAAGTTGTACTTTAAACTTTTAGTTATAAAATCTTTAGTACCATGTTACTAACCTATATCTTCTAAAAATTTAAATTGCTAAATAAATACACAGAATTATCATATAGGGTTTTTGGAGGTTTAATAATACCTTTTCTCAACTTCTTGGGGATCTGAGGTCCCAAAGGCATCTTCCCACCCTCTTCCTCTCATGGAACCAGTGTTATTTTTACCAGGAGCTGTAAATGTGTACCTCAATCCCTTCTCCTCCATTTCCTTCACAGCCTCCGGGAACTCTTCCACCATCTTTTCTGTCACCTTGAAACTCGGCACGACCGGGGTCTGTCCTCCTTCTGGGGGTGGTATCTCACAAAACAGGATAACTTTCAAGGGACATTCCTTGAACTGCTCATTTAAAAACCACACTCAATTTTGTAAACATACATTATTATTATTACAGGGAAATTAGTAGACCACACAGAAAATGCATATAATTCTCCAAAATAATTTTTTTACTTGCAATTGGCCAAATTCAAAGTCAAAGATGATGTCAAAAGCTTAATTTAGAAAAAAAAAAAACTGATTCAATTAAGTTTTAGCATACAAGTTGAAATATAGAATTAATAAATCATTTTATCTATTTCACCTTGCATCATCATGGCTTTCTGCCAAAAATAGCATTTGCAAAAGCACAAGTACTACTAGTTATGACATAATCTGCATATATATTTTATAGTTACTAGAAAGGATATACCATGAATATTTGCATAACATATAAATTGTCTATCATATATTGTCATAAGCTAAGGCTATCTTTCTTGGTTTCATCATTAGATATTGACTCTTTGATTAATTAAATGATGAAATTCGTTCTTGACGAGCATCTTAAATTCAGTGAAGCTTCTCTAGTTTCTAATTTCTACTGTGCACAATGAAAAATTTGAAATGCATCTTTGATATTTTTGTTGGGTTTAAAGTGGCTAGGAGAATCCAAAAGGAGAAAGATTTTAAGCTTTGGTTAGGCAAAATTTTTGGAAGAAATACAATTATCTTATTATATTTAGTAACTAAAAAAGACTATATACTTGTGTTTGTAGTTTTTAAAAGATC
This sequence comes from Arachis ipaensis, assembly GCF_000816755.2. Classification (NCBI taxonomy): domain Eukaryota; kingdom Viridiplantae; phylum Streptophyta; class Magnoliopsida; order Fabales; family Fabaceae; genus Arachis; species Arachis ipaensis. The sequence continues at coordinate 107,772,100 of NC_029789.2, forward strand.
GGAATACTTTTGAAATCACATGAGGTTGAGCTTTTCAAAATTGATTCAAAAATTAAAAATCTAATATAACCTCATGTATTAACTAATTTTTAAATTTAACGCTTAAATTTATGTCATACAATATAATTATTATTGCTTGTATTTATTGAAATTTTGATTTGCCAAATATAAATTTTAAAAAATTATCTTTCAAAAATTAGTTTTAATAAGTTATTTTTAAAAAATAAAAATTTTACTAAACCAAGTCTTAAATCAATGGATCAATTGAAAAATAACAAATAAGTTAGACTTTTATATTTTGATGAAAATTGGTCTCTAGACAATGGGTTTAATGGTGTTTCTAAAGATATAACATAAGACTTACCAAAACCATTTCATGGTGATAGTATATGAACTCTGACAGGGGACCTTCATTGGCCGTCCAAACTCTCTTGTAAATATGAGTGCGCGGCGCCGGTCCGACATAACGAATGTCTTCCCAGCCACAGATCTCAACAATTTCATTGAATTCCTCAGCGTTCTTTACATCAAAGCCTCTTAGAAGAACAGCACTGTTCTTTATGATCATTTGTTCAAACCATTCCTTGTTGTTCTTCAGAGCCAACAACAATGATTCCAAGTCATTCTTGTTGGCCTCAGAAGGTTGTAGCACCAAAGGGATGGTTTCCCCGTCAACTAGTTTCTCTCCTTCACATTTCCCTACCTTAAAGTGTTTGCAAGAGAATTCCATGTTTTTATTACTTCCTCCTTCAATTCCCTGCCTCTCTTTTTATGTGGAATGTTTTTATACTGTGTTAGAAAGTTTTACTTTTGTGGGTTTTTAACCTTGGATGGGTTTATATATATGGGCCGGGGTTCACAATTGCTATATATATATATATATATGCTACAAATAATGACAAGAGGCAAGCTTCGACACCCTCTTACAATGATTACCATTGTCTTTATCTACCTGTTCATATGTTTTGGAAGGAATTTTAGTGTGTGTGTATATATATTGAAAAGATTTATTTCAAAAAAATAACAGATTTTTTAATTTTAACAAGATGAGTAGCATAATGAGACACACTGCTTAAATATATTTTAAAATGATTTATGCTAAAATTGATTTATATTGTGGATAATTTTCTTTTAAAATTTAAAATGTTTTTAGTTGAGTTTGGAAACTTGGATTATTATGATGATTAAATATTATTAATGTTAATTAGAAAATTGTTATTTCAATATTTAATTTCAATTATTTGTATGATGATTTTGTTAATGTGCAGGTTTTGATTATTGGGCAAAAGACAACATAAGCCCAATATGATGAAAAAAAAGTGATAAGCCTTTGTGCAAAAATATTACATGCAATATGGCTGAATTATTTAAAGAAAGAACAAAGCTAATTGGGCCAGGAAACCAATATGTAGCCCAATACAATCTTTTTGAAAGACCAACAAAGCCTTTGGTCTGAAATTAAAGAAAGAAGGAATGGAAAGAGAAATGGTTCGGTTACCCACTCTCTTTTGATGGTATAATTCAAATTTTAATTAAATTGAATGCATGCATTGGTTACTGGAATACAAAATTCAATTTGATTAAATGCTCACATAGGTGACCGAAGTCCACATTTCAATTTCATTTAATTTTACATTGAATGTTTTGTTTCTTCTCTCTCTTATTGTTTCGGTTGTCACTTCACTCAGGAAAGAAGAGTGAACAAGTTATCAGAGAAAAGAGAAGTACAGAGAAAATACCGAAGCTATGAAGAAGAAAAAGGCTAGGTTGATGATGGATTCTAAACAAGGAAGATCCGAAGCATGGTGTGGCTAAGATCTTTGCCGCTGAAGGCAAGATTTCAAGAAGAAGCTTCAAGATCTTCATGCCAAGAATAAAAGCAATTGGCCTCGGTCAGAGAAGAAGATCTCTGTGGTAAAGCTCGTTTCTATTTTTGTTCATCCAAGACAGAAGGTAGCTACTAGAGCTACGTAGAGGAAGAAGCAAATATGGAAAGGAAGGAGCTGTCAAGGATCAGAGATTCATCAAGGGTCAGAGTTCTTTCTTGGAGCCAAAGTCAAGATCAAGGACTCAGAATGAAGAAGCTTCATGAGAAGGGTTGAGAGAGGTACATGCATGTTGGTTTGCTTTCGGTTTTTCCTCTCTCTTCTCTCTGTCCGAACCGAAACTGCTTGTGTGTTGGAGAAGATGTTGGTGGCTTGGTTAAACCGGTTTCAACCTTGGAAGCTTCCCTTTCTATAATAAGGGTGAACGGTCAAGGATTGAAGGAAGGAGAGAAAGCACAGAGTTCTCATAGCTACCCTAAGCTAACAGAGTTCTTCTCCTTCAATGAGTTTCATTTTGTTTTCTTTTCTTTAGTTTTGTCTATCTGAGTCTTATGGTAAAAGGCAAACAGAGTGAGGTTTGTAAGAAAAAGCCAGTGAGAGGAAAAAGGCAGTGAGCAAAATTAAAGAAAAAGCTATAGATGTCTAAGAGTTCCTTTGTGCATCTGTATGTTGTGTTTCATGATCCTGTGGTGATTTCCTTGCAAGTTGGGTTAGCACTTTGCGGTTGAAAACTTGGTAGGTGTCCAAGTCAAGTTCAGATTTAGGGATAGAATCTAGATTTGTCCCAGATAGGAATGGGTAGTTCCTAGGGAAGAATTGGTATATGTAATCTGATGATTATAGTGAAATCCCATCACTGTTGTGATAGAGACTGGATGCAGATTGCATTGCACTTAGCAGCTGAACCAGGATACTTCTGGGTGTGATTCTCTCTCTCTCTTCTACTTCTATTCTATTTTTTTTGCACTGGAGACAAAATTAAAAAATATCTCCTAATCGGTTGCGAGACAAAAAGAAAATATCTCTTGACTAGTTATGAGACAAAAAGCAGAAATATCTCCTGAAGTTATTTGAAAAAATAGAAATTAATATACACCAAAAAGGGGCTAAGATTCAACCCCCATTCTCTTAGCCACTGATTACCATCATTTCTATACTGGAAGTTTTCGGTACGGGTTGTGAGATAGATCCGAGATTTGCTGGTCAAGGCGGTTGCCAGATCACCTGGCTGGAGCAATGGGGGGGTGGTACCTGCAAAGACACTCCGATGCTCAAGTCAGAGAGGATCTGAGAGGTATAAGGTGTGTGGAATGAGTGAGTACCTGATGGGGCCTGTGGCTCCCCTTATAAAGCTAGTGGTAGTTATCTCATGTTATCTTATTTGGTTAAGATAAGGGAGGTATTTGAATTCGAATGTTAGATAGAGATTGTAGGGCCGGTTTGGACCGTCAAAAGGAGGCTAACCTTGGGTAACCAGGTTGGAGTCCGTTCCGATGTGGGACCTGGATCTATAATAGTTGTCCTTGGAGCGAGAGAGTGAGCGTGTTGAGTCTCATCACTGGAGGAACCTTTTCCTAGCCGTTGTGGCTTGGCAAGGAGATCGTTGTTTGGTATTTCCAGTCGAGGTCGGAGATTCGGGGAATTCCTGGCCATTTCATGGTCTGGCGAGGAGCGCGTTCTTTGGGCGAGGTCGGTAGTCGTCGAGTGATTTGGGAGTCTCATCACATGCCGGGTTCGGTGACCGTTCCGAAGAAGGGCCCGAAGATCAAGTTTAGAACATTTGCCTCTGGAGCATGAGAGCATGCTTGCTTGGTCTCACCTTTTTTGTTATTTAGATATCCGTTCTGTTGGCCTCAGGGTAATCGATCCCCGGGTAGCCGTTTACTTATTTGGATATCTATTTGTTATTTGAATATCTGTTCTATTGGTTTCGGGGTGATCGATCCCCGAGTAGTCGTTTACTTATTTAGATATCCGTTTTGTTATTTGGATATCCGTTCTATTAGCCTCGGGGCGATCGATTCTCGGGTAGCTGTTTACTTTATTTGGATATCCGTTTTGTTATTTGGATATCTGTTCTGTTGAGCTCGGGGTGATCGATCCCCGGATAGCCATTTACTTATTTGGATATCCATTTTTTATTTGGATATCCATTCGTTGACCTCGGAGTGATCAATCTCTGGGTAGTCGTTTACTTATTTGGATATCCGTTTTGTTATTTAGATATCTGTTCTGCTGACCTCGGGATGATTGATCCTCGGGTAGCTGTTTTCTTATTTGGATATCTATTTTGTTAGTTGGGTATCCATTCTGTTGGCCTCAGGGCGATCGATCCCCGGGTAGCCGTTTACTTATTTAGATATCCGTTTTGTTATTTAGCTATACGTTCTGTTGGCCTCAGGGTGATTGATCCCTGGGTAGCCGTTTACTTATTTGGATATCCATTTTGTTATTTGGATATCCGTTCAGTTGACCTCAGAGTGATCGTTCCCCGGGTAGCCGTTTACTTATTTGGATATACAATTTGTTATTTGGATATCCGTTCTGTTGGCCTCAGAGTGATCGATCCCCGGGTAGCCATTTATTTATTTGAATATCCATTTTGTTATTTAGATCTCCGTTCTGTTGGCCTCGGGGTGATCGATCTGCGGGTAGGCGTTTACTTTTTTGGATATCCATTTTGTTATTTGGATATCTGTTCTATTGGCTTTCGGGGTGATCGATCCCTAATGGTAGCCGCGTTTTGTTCTTGCCGTTAGACGGGGCAATGCTTTTGAAAAGATGAATTTCATTTGAGATTTGGGCCTCGTTAAACCTCCCGATGTGGGTAGGAAAGAGTTCCTGGTAAGAAAATATACGATTAAACAACCAAACTATGCGATTAAACAACTTAAGCAATAAATAAAAGTGAAAAAAGAAAAAAAAAGGTAAAGAGATAGTCTTAAACGACCTCAATCTTGTTGCTTTGGAAGGATGTTTCTACATATAGTAGCACCGTAAGTTGGTGGCATTCCAGGATCTCGGGAGCTTGGTCCTGTCTAGTCTTTCGAGCATGTAGGCTCTTTTTTCAATTACCGTCTTGAATCAATAGGGACTTTCCCAGTTGAGCGTGAGCTTCCCTTCTCCAGGAGTGGGGAATTGATGTCCTTTCGTCGCAAGACAAGGTCTCTTGGTATGAAGTCTCGTCGTTCCGTGCTGCGATTGTACCTCTGGCTTATTCTCTATTTTTAGGGCTAGCTCCTATAGGTGTGCAATGCTCCTGACCTCGTCTGCGAGGTTGGTGCACGAAATTACAATCACACTTTTGCAACTCCAGACAACTAACCAGCAAGTGCACTGGGTCATCCAAGTAATATCTTACGTGAGTAAGGGTCGATCCCACGGAGATTGTCGGCTTGAAGCAAGCTATGGTTATCTTGTAACTCTTAGTCAGGATATCAATAATTCTCATATTTGATTGTAAAAAGTAAAAGAACATGAATAAATACTTGTTATGCAATAATGAAGAACAGGTTGAGGTTTTGGAGATGCTTTGTCTTCTGAATCTCTGCTTTTCTACTATCTTCTTCTTCATGCACGCAAGGCTCCTTCCATGGCAAGCTTTATGTTGGGCATCACCGTTGTCAATGGCTACTTCTCGTCCTCTCAGTGAAAATGTTCCAAATGCGCTGTCACCGCACGGCTAATCATCTGTCGGTTCTCGATCATGTTGGAATAGGATCCATTGATCCTTTTGCGTCTGTCACACGGCCAACAATCGCGAGTTTGAAGCTCATCACAGTCATCCCTTCCCAGATCCTACTCGGAATACCACAGACAAGGTTTAGACTTTCCGAATCTCAAGAATGACCGCCAAGAATTCTAGCCTATACCATGAAGGTTTCAATCTTAGATTAGAAACCCAAGAGATACACATTCAAGCTTGATTGCATGTAGAACGGAGGTGGTTGTCAGGCACGCATTCATAGGTGAGAATGATGATGATTGTCACGGATCATCACATTCATCAGGTTGAAGTACGAATGAATATCTTAGAATAGAAGCAAGCGTGATAGAATAGAGAACAGTAGTAATTGCATTAATTCATGAAGAACGGCAGAGCTCCTCACCCCAACAATGGGGTTTAGAGACTCATGCCGTAGAAGATACAATACGAAACGTATAGAATGTCATGAGGTACAAGATGAATTACTAAAAGTAGTTTTTATAGTAAACTAGTGACCTAGGGTTACAGAAAATGAGTAAGCTAGGGTGTTTAGTGTAAAAAATCCACTTCCGGGGCCCACTTGGTGTGTGCTTGGGCTGAGCATTGAAGATTTCATATGTAGAGACTTTTCTTGGAGTTAAACGCCAACTTTTGTGCCAGTTTGGGCGTTTAACTCTAGCTTTTATGCCAGTTCTGGCGTTAAACGCCAGAATTCTTAAGCTGACTTGGAACGCCGATTTGGGCCATCAAATATTGGGCAAAGTATGGACTATTATATATTTATGGAAAGCCTAGGATGTCTACTTTCCAACGAAATTGAGAGCGTGCCAATTGAGCTTCTGTAGCTCCAGAAAATCCACTTCGAGTGCAGGGAGGTCAGAATCCAACAGCATCTGCAGTCCTTTTTCAGCCTCTGAATCAGATTTTTGCTTAGGTCCCTCAATTTCAGCCAGAAAATACCTGAAATCACAGAAAAATACAAAAACTCATAGTAAAGTCCAGAAAAGTGAATTTTAAATAAAAACTAATAAAAATATAATAAAAACTAACTAAAATATACTAAAAACAGTGCCAAAAAGCATATAAATTATCCGCTCATCACAACACCAAACTTAAATTGTTGCTTGTCCCCAAGCAACTGAAAATCAAATAGGATAAAAAGAAGAGAATATACAATGAATTCCAAAAATATCTATGAAGATCAGTATTAATTAGATGAGCGGGGCTTTTAGCTTTTTGCCTCTGAACAGTTTTGGCATCTCACTTTATCCTTTGAAGTTCAGAATGATTGGCTTCTATAGGAACTCAGAATCCTGATAGTGTTATTGATTCTCCTAGTTAAGTATGTTGATTTTTGAACACAACTACTTTATGAGACCGTGACCCTAAGCATTTTGTTTTCCAGTGTTACCACCGGATACATAAATGCCACAGACACATAACTGGGTGAACCTTTTCAGATTGTCACTCAGCTTTGCTAGAGTCCCCAATTAGAGGTGTCCAGAGCTCTTAAGCACACTCTTTTTTGCTTTGGACCATGACTTTAACCGCTCAGTCTCAAGTTTTCACTTGACACCTTCACGCCACAAGCACATGGTTAGGGACAGCTTAGTTTAGCCGCTTTGGCCAGGATTTTATTCCTGAGGGCCCTCCTATCCACTGATGCTCAAAGCCTTGGATCCTTTTTATTACCCTTGCCTTTTGGTTTAAAGGGCTATTGGCTTCTTCTGCTTGCTTTTTCTTTCTTTTTCTTCTTTTTTTTTCGCATATCATCCTCTCTTTTTTTTTCTATTCACTGCTTTTTCTTGCTTCAAGAATCAATTTTTTGACTTTTTAGATTATCAATAACACTTCTCCTTTTCCATCATTCTTTCAAGAGCCAACAATTTTAACATTCATAAACAAAAAATTCAAACATATGCACTGTTCAAGCATTCATTCAGAAAACAAGAGTATTGCCACCACATCAAAGTAATTAAACTGTTTTAAAATTTGAAATTCATGTACTTCTTTTTCTTTTTCAATTAAAAACACTTTTTATTTAAGAAAGGTGATGGATTCATAGGACATTCATAGCTTTAAGACATAAACTTTAAATTTTATTAATCATGGAATGAAAATAAGACTCAAAAATAAATATAAGAGCAAACTAATAATAATAGAAGACAGAAAAGTAAAAAAAAGAAAAATAAATGACTCTTAAAATAGACTCTTAATAATAAAGGTTATTACAGAGTTAGGACTCAACAACCTTGATCTTGAGAAGTGGATGCTCCCTCAATCTGTGGGGTGCTTGGTCCTTCAAGGGAGAGCTTCTGGCGCTTCAGCTCCTGTAGCTCACGCCCCTGCTTCTCCTGTTCCTTCAGCAGTTTGCAGAGCATGCAGTTTTGATTCTGCTGTTCTTCCTTAAGTTGTTCCATAGCTTCTTGCAGCTTGGTAACAGATGCTTCTAGGCGGGTCCAGTAGTCAATTTCAGGAATTTCTGGGAGGAACTCCTGCGCCCTCCTTTTTATGAAGTTGTCTTGCACTTGTCCTTCCATTGACTTCTTGGTGATTGGGTGTTCGATTGGGATGAATTCATCTACTCCCATCCTCACCCCAGCATCTTTACATAGCAGAGAAATTAAGCTTGGGTAGGCCAGTTTGGCTTTAGTAGAGTTCTTGTTTGCAATTGTGTAAATCTCACAAGAAATCAGATGATGAATCTCTACTTCTTTTCCAAGCATAATACAATGAATCATCACTGCTCTTTTGACAGTGACCTCAGAGCGGTTGCTAGTGGGCAATATAGAATGTCCAATGAAGTCCAACCAGCCTCTTGCAACTGGTTTGAGATCTCCCCTCTTGAGTTGGTTTGGGACACCTTTTGAATTGGTTATCCACTTAGTTCCAAGGAGGCATATGTCCTCTAGAACTTGATCCAACCCCTTATCTACTCTCACCATTCTCCTATTAAAGGATTCTGGATCATCTTGTAGTTGAGGCAGTTTGAAGACCTCTCTTATTTTGTCCAGATGGAAGTAAATAAGCCTCCCTCTGACCATGGTTCGGTAGGTATGAAAGGCGGTTCCAGTTATTCTCTGCTTATCTGTTAGCCACAGATTTAAGTAGAATTCCTGAACCATGTTTCTTCCAACCTTTGTTTCAGGATTAGCTAGAATTTCCCATCCTCTATTTCGAATTTGCTCTTGGATCTCTGGATATTCATCTTCTTTCAGATTGAATTTAACTTCCGGGATCACTGACCTCAGACCCATTATTTTGTGGTAATGGTCTGCATGTTCTTTGGTTAGGAACATCTCTTGATTCCAAAGACTCTTTGGAGTATTCTCTTTCTTGCCTCTTGATTTGGTTTGCTTTCCCTTAGGTGCCATGATCTTGATGAGTCTTAGCTCAGTGATCACGGAAAAACACACCAAACTTAGAGGTTTGCTTGCCCTCAAGCAAAAGAAAGGAAAGGGGAGAGAGAGGAGAAGAGGCAAATTCGAATGGTGGAGAGGAGGGGATGGCTGAATGTGTATTTATAAGAGGAGGGGGGGATTTTGAAAATTTTGAAAGAGATATGCCATAGAGATATGATTGGTGGAAGAAAATAAAATCATGATATGAAAAAGATGAGATTTTCAATTGAAAAAGATATAAAGAGGTTAAATCTGATAATTTGGTTATGCATCTAAGAAATAAGAGATGATATGATGGGTTTGAAAAGATTTGAAAAGAAATTGAAAAGATACTTGAGTTTTTGAAGAAGATTTGGGAAGGATTTGAAAGAAAATTGAAAAAGAGATTTAGAGAATTGTTGAATTTTTGAAAATTGAGGGTGAATAATGAAAGTTTGAAACATGTTTATGCAGAAAATTATGAGTTAAAACATGAAAATTTGAAAAAAAATTTGAATTTGGAAACAAAATCTCCTCCCCCTGCCTTTCTGGCGTTAAACGCCCAAAATGGTATCCATTCTGGCGTTTAACGCCCAATTGTTGGCCATTATGGGCGTTTAACGCCTAGCCAGGTACCCTGGCTGGCGTTAAACGCCAGAAACCCCTTTATCACTGGGCGTTTTGCTGAACGCCCAGGATGCTGCAATTCTGGCGTTAAACACCCATAATGGTGCCAATTCTGGCGTTTAACGCCCAAAATGGTACCTTTACTGGCATTAAACACCCAGAATGGTACCCATTCTGGCGTTTAACGCCCAAAATGCCCTTTACTGGCGTTTTCTTATCAGCAAGCTCATTTTCTCTGCTTTTTGCACTGAATCCTTCTGTAACGCTTTGAATTCCTTCAATTTTGATGATTAACCTTTGAAGAAAGTGTATATCAAATTTCTACAAGTATTATTTAAAACAAATAACTTGCTAATGGCTGGGTTGCCTCCCAGCAAGCGCTTCTTTATTGTCTTTAGCTGGACCTTTACTGAGCTTCATTCAAGCCTCAGTTTTGAGCATTCTTGCTCAAAATTGCTTTCAAGATAATGTTTGATTCTTTGTCCATTAACAATGAAATTTTTGTCAGAATCAATATCTTGAAGCTCAACATATCCATATGGTGACACTCCTGTAATCACATATGGTCCCCTCCACCGGGATTTTAATTTCCTGGGGAATAATCTGAGCCTAGAGTTGAACAGCAGAACTTTTTGTCCTGGCTCAAAGACTCTGGATGACAATTTCTTGTCATGCCACTTTTTTGCTTTCTCCTTATAAATTTTTACATTTTCAAAAGCATTGAGTCTGAACTCCTCTAGCTCATTTAGTTGGAGCAATCTTTTCTCACTAGCTAACTTAGCATCCAGGTTTAGGAATCTGGTTGCCCATTAGGCTTTATGTTCCAGTTCCACGGGCAGATGACAGGCTTTGCCATACACATGCTGGTATGGAGAGGTTCCTATAGGAGTCTTGAATGCTGTTCTGTATGCCCACAGAGCATCATCCAAGCTCTTTGCCCAATCCTTTCTACGGGCAATTACAGTCCGTTCCAGGATTCTTTTTAGCTCTCTATTAGAGACTTCAGCCTGCCCATTTGTCTGTGGATGATATGGAGTTGCTACTTTGTGGCTAATTCCATATCGGACCATGGCAGAGTAAAGCTGTTTATTACAAAAATGGGTGCCCCCCATCACTGATTAGTACTCTGGGAACACCAAATCTGCTGAAAATATGTTTCTGGAGGAACTTCAGCACAGTCTTGGTATCATTAGTGGGTGTGGCAATTGCCTCCACCCATTTAGATACGTAGTCTACAGCCACCAGAATGTAAGTGTTTGAGTATGATGGTGGGAAAGGACCCATGAAGTCAATACACCATACATCAAACAACTCAATCTCTAAGATCCCTTGTTGAGGCATGGCATAACCATGAGGTAAGTTACCAGCTCTTTGACTACTATCACAGTTACGCACAAACTCTCGGGCATCTTTATAGAGAGTAGGCCAGTAGAAACCACATTGGAGGACTTTAGTGGCTGTGCGCTTACTTCCGAAATGTCCTCCATACTGTGATCCATGGCAATGCCACAGGATCTTCTGTGCCTCCTCTCTAGGGACGCATCTGCGGATCATTCCGTCTGTACATCTTTTAAAGAGATATGGTTCATCCCACAAGTAGTACTTTGCATCAGAAATTAGTTTTTTCTTTTGCACCCTGCTGTACTCCTAGGGTATGAACCTCACAGCTTTATAATTTGCAAGGTCTGCAAACCATGGTGCTTCCTGAATGGCAAAGAGTTGCTCATCTGGAAAGGTCTCAGAGATTTCAGTAGAAGGGAGGGACGCCCCAGCTACTGGTTCTATCCGGGATAGGTGATCAACTACCTGGTTCTCTGTCCCTTTTCTGTCTCTTATTTCTATATCAAACTCTTACAGAAGCAACACCCATCTTATGAGCCTGGGTTTTGAATCCTGCTTTGTGAGTAAATATTTAAGAGCAGCATGGTCAGTGTACACAATCACTTTTGATCCTACTAAATAGGATCTAAACTTGTCAATGGCATAAACCACTGCTAGCAGCTCTTTTTCTGTGGTTGTGTAATTTTTTTGTGCATCATTTAGAACACGACTGGCATAGTAAATGATGTGCAGAAGCTTGTTATGCCTTTGTCCCAACACTGCACCAATGGCATGGTCACTGGCACCACACATTAATTCGAATGGTAATGTCCAGTCAGGTGCAGAAATGACTGATGCTGTGACCAGCTTGGCTTTCAGGGTTTCAAACGCCTGCAGACACTCTGTGTCAAACACAAATGACATGTCAGCAGCTAGCAGGTTGCTTAGAGATTTTGCAATTTTTGAAAAATCCTTTATGAACCTCCTATAGAATCCTGCATGCCCCAGAAAGCTTCTGATTGCCTTAATATTGGCAGGTGGTGGTAATTTTTCAATCACCTCTACCTTGGCTTGATCCACCTCTATTCCCTTGCTTGAAATTTTGTGCCTAAGGACAATTCCTTCAGTCACCATAAAGTGACATTTTTCCCAGTTTAAGACCAGGTTAGTCTCTTGGCACCTTTTTAGGACAAGTGCTAGATGATCAAGACAGGAGCCGAATGAGTCTCCAAATACTGAGAAGTCATCCATGAAGACTTCCAGGAACTTCTCTACCATATCAGAGAAGATAGAGAGCATGCACCTCTGAAAGGTTGCAGGTGCATTGTACAGACCAAAAGGCATTCTTCTGTAAGAAAATACTCCAGATGGACATGTGAATGCTGTTTTCTCTTGGTCTTGAGGATCCACTGCAATTTGGTTGTAGCCTGAATAGCCATCTAAAAAGCAGTAGTATTCATGGCCTGCTAGTCTCTCTAGCATCTGGTCTATGAATGGTAAAGGAAAGTGATCCTTTCTGGTGACTGTATTGAGCCTTCTGTAGTCAATACACATACGCCACCCTGTAACTGTTCTTGTGGGAACCAGTTCATTCTTTTCATTATGAACTACTGTCATGCCTCCCTTCTTGGGGATAACTTGGACAGGGCTCACCCAGGGGCTATCAGAAATAGGATAAATAATCCCAGCCTCTAGTAACTTAGTGACCTCTTTCTGCACTACCTCCTTCATGGCTGGATTTAGCCGCCTCTGTGGTTGAACCACTGGCTTAGCATCATCCTCCAATAGGATCTTGTGCATGCATCTTGCTAGGTTAATGCCCTTAAGATCACTTATGGACCACCCAAGAGCTGTCTTGTGTGTCCTTAGCACTTGAATTAGTGCTTTCTCTTCTTGTGGATTTAAAGTAGAGCTTATGATCACTGGAAAAGTGTCACCCTCTCCCAGAAATGCATATTTCAGGGATGGTGGTAGTGGTTTGAGCTCGGGTTTAGGAGGTTTCTCCTCTTCCTGAGGGATTTTTAGAGGTTCTTTTATTTCCTCTGGTTCCTCCAGATCAGGCTGAACATCTTTAAAGATATCCTCTAACTCTGATTCAAGACTCTCAGTCATAATGATCTCTTCCACCAAAGAGTCAATAATATTAGTGTTCATGCAGTCATTTGATGTGTCTGGATGCTGCATAGCTTTGACAGCATTTAACTTGAACTCATCCTCATTAGCTTTCAGGGTCACTTCCCCTTTTTGTACATCAATAAGAGTTCGTCCAGTTGTTAGGAAAGGTCTTCCTATAATGAGAGTTGCACTCTTGTGCTCCTCCATTTCCAGCACTACAAAGTCAGTGGGAAAGGCAAATGGCCCAACCTTGACAATCATGTCCTCAATTATGCCTGATGGATATTTAATGGAGCCATCATCAAGTTGAAGACATATCCGGGTTGGTTTGACTTCTTCAGTCAACCCAAGCTTTCTGATAGTAGATGCAGATATTAGGTTGATACTTGCTCCAAGGTCACATAGAGCTGTCTTAGTACAAGCACCCTCTAATGTGCATGGTATCATAAAGCTTCCTGGATCTTGAAGCTTTTTTGGTAAGCTTTTCAGAATGACTGTACTGCATTCTTCAGTGAGAAATACTTTTTCAGTTTCTCTCCAATCCTTCTTATGACTTAAGATCTCTTTCATGAACTTAGCATAAGAGGGTATTTGCTCAAGTGCCTCTGCAAACGGGATCTTTATCTCAAGAGTCCTGAGATAATCTGCAAAGCGGGCAAATTGTTTATCTTGTTCCGCTTGGCGGAGTTTCTGAGGATAAGGCATCTTGGTTTTATATTCTTCAACCTTAGTTGCTGCAGGTTTATTCCCTACAGAAGTGGTTGGAGAAGCCTTCTTAGAGGGGTTACTATCAGCACTTGCAGGTGTCTGATCCCTCACTGGCGTTTGAATGCCAGGATTGGGTGCAGGATGGGCGTTTAACGCCAGTTTCCCACCCTTTTATGGCGTTTGAATGCCAGAACTGGGCAAGGAATGGGCGTTTAACGCCAACTTTTCTCCCTTTTCTGGCGTTTGAACGCCAGAATTATTCCTCTCTGGGCTCTTGCTGTCCTCAGAGGGATTTTGGACAGTGGTTTGATCATCCTCTGTTATTTGTTCCTTTCTTGACTTTTTGCTACTTTGAGCTGAATTATTCAATGTCTTCCCGCTCCTTAGTTGAATAGCTTGGCATTCTTCTGTTATCTGTTTAGATAGCTGCTGTCTTGTCTGATTTAATTGTGCTTCTATATTCTTGTTAGCATTTTTAGTGTCTTGGAGCATCTCCTTGAATTCTGCTAATTGTTTTGTCATTAGAAGTAATTGCTGATTTAGTTCAACAATCTGTTCTTGAGGATTATGATCAGTAGTTGCTACCATAGCTTCTTTTTCTTTGGAGGGCTCATTGCTTGAGTATAGATGTTGATTTCTAGCAACTGTATCTATGAGTTATTGAGCCTCTTCAATTGTCTTTCTCATGTATATAGATCCACCAGCTGAGTGGTCTAGAGACATTTGAGCTCTTTCTGTAAGCCCATAGTAGAAGATGTCTAACTGTACCCACTCTGAAAATATTTCAGAGGGGCATTTCCTTAGCATCCCTCTATACCTCTCTCAGGAATTATAAAGGGGATATGATTGAAAAGATATGATTGAAGAAATTAAAAAGATTTGATTTTTGAAAGAGATTTGAAAAGATCAATTTTTGAAATTAGAATTTTGACTTGACTAAAAAAAAGATATGATTTTGAAAATCTTTGACTAATTTAATGCAAAATTTCGAAATTTATGAGTAAAATAAGGAAAAGATAATTTTTTGATTTTTGAATTTTAATGAGGAAAGAGAAAACAACAAAATGACACTAAACTTAGAGATTTTAGATCAAAACAAAGAGAACAAACAAGAAAACTTTGAATATCAAGATGAACACCAAGAAGACTTTGAAGATCAAGATGAACACCAAGAACAAATTTTTGAAAAATTTTAAGTAAATAAAAGCACAAGGGACACCAAACTTAAAATTTTTAGAAAATCAAGCACAAATTTTTGAAAATTTAAAGGAAAACACAAAGAAGACACCAAACTTAGAATTTTTAAAGATCAAGAAGAACTAGGAACATGCAAATTCGAAAAATCAAAAGAAAATAAAAACATGCAATTGACACCAAACTTAAAATATAAAATTAAACTCAAATAAAAGACTCAAATTTAGTGACTCTAAACCAACAAAGATAAATTATTCCTAATCTAAGCAACAAGATAAACCGTCAGTTGTCCAAACTCGAACAATCCCCGGCAACAGCGCCAAAAACTTGGTGCACGAAATTACAATCACACTTTTGTAACTCCGCACAACTAACCAGCAAGTGCACTGGGTCGTCCAAGTAATATCTTACGTGAGTAAGGGTCGATCCCACGGAGATTGTCGGCTTGAAGCAAGCTATGGTTATCTTGTAACTCTTAGTCAGGATATCAATAATTCTCAGATTTGATTGTAAAAAGTAAAAGAACATGAATAAATACTTGTTATGTGATAAACCCATATTTCATGAGTTATTTTGTGCTTAGTTTGAGTGATTTATTCAATCCTTCACCCACTTATTCATATTAATTGCATGGTTTTACTTTCCCTTCCTTATTATGTGATGTATGTGAAAAACATGTTTCCTAAGCTTTAAAATTAATTATTTTAATTACCTTTGCTTCCATTCAATGCCGTGATTAGTGTGTTGAGTAGTTTCAGATTTTCTAAGGCAGAATGACTTAAAGGATGGAAAAAGAAACATACAAAAATGGAAGGAAGTGCGAAACGGAGTTTTGAAGAAACTGGCATCCACGCGATCGCATGGACGACGCAATCGTGTGCTAGGAGCGAAGAAGCAGCGACGCGGCCGCATGACTGACGCGACCCCGTGACTTAAGTAGAACACATATGACGCAGACGCGTGACTGACGCGACCGCGTGGCAAGGAAAACTCCGAATGACGCGACTGCGTGACCCACGCAGACGCGTGACAGAGGCCACGTATCAGAATTTACAGAATACGCTCAAAGTGGATTCTAAAGCCTTTTGGCCCAAATCCAAGTGCAGAACACATAAACTAGAGGCTATAAAGTGAGGGAATGCATCTATTCAAAAGGGAGCTCGCATTTTTACTACTTTCCATGATTTAGATGAGAAGGAGATTCTCTCCTTTTTCTCTTAGGATTAGGATTAGGATTAGGATTTAGGACTTCTCTTAGTTTTTAAGAGTGACTCTCGATCCAGGTTTAGCATTTACTTTAATTTATGTTTCTATGCTACTTTTACTTTAATGCTTTTATTCGTATCTATAAATGTTGCCAACTTGACTTATGAACCCTTTCCATGTTATGATTTGAATTAATGATTATTTGAGGTATTTCAGTTATTGATTGCTTTCTCTTTAATTTGTTTTACCATTGCTTTCCATCTAAGGACATTTTTATTCCAGCAATTTACTTTTTCCCCTTTTGGTCTTGGTTAAGAAATCAGTAACTCAACATTATCAAACTCAACATAACTGATAATCGCTATCTTGCTAATTGAACTGAACTTCAATAATCCCAACTTTTTCTTAGGAAATAAATAGGATTCGAAGGTCAAACTAATTAGTCCCTTGACTTTCCTTTGTTTTAGCAAAGGTTAACTAAGTGGAATTTAGATTCAACTTTCATTATTGTTGAGAGAGATAACTAAGTTGGACTTCCAATTTCTCTTATATTGCCAGAAGTTTGCTTTACAGTATTTATTTATTTTAATTATCATCTACTTTACTTGTCATTTAAATCACTTGCATCTCACCTTCTAAACCCCGATTACAACCTTTATAGCCAATAATAAGAACATACTTCCTTGCAGTTCCTTGAGAAGACGACCCGAGGTTTGAATACTCGGTTAACAATTTTTAAAGGGGTTTGTTACTTGTGACACCCAAAACGTTTGTACGAAGGGATTTTTGTTGGTTTAGAGACTATATCTACAACGCGACTGTTTTTATGAAATTCTTTACTGGCAAAAATCCCAACGTCATTATGCAGTAATGAAGAACATGTTGAGGTTTTGGAGATGCTTTGTCTTTTGAATCTCTGCTTTCCTACTATCTTCTTCTTCATGCACGCAAGGCTCCTTCCATAGCAAGTTTTATGTTGGGCATCACCGTTGTCAATGGCTACTTCCCGTCCTCTCAGTGAAAATGTTCCAAATGCGCTGTCACCGCACGACTAATCATTTGTTGGTTCTCGATCATGTTGGAATAGGATCCATTGATCCTTTTACGTCTGTCACACGGCCAACAATCGCGAGTTTGAAGATCGTCACAGTCATCCCTTCCCAGATCCTACTCGGAATACCACAGACAAGGTTTAGACTTTCCGAATCTCAAGAATGACTGCCAATAATTCTAGCCTATACCACGAAGGTTTCAATCTTAGATTAGAAACCCAAGAGATACACATTCAAGCTTGATTGCATGTAGAACGGAGGTGGTTGTCAGGCACGCATTCATAGGTGAGAATGATGATGATTGTCACGGATCATCACATTCATCAGGTTGAAGTGTGAATGAATATCTTAGAATAGAAGCAAGCGTGATAGAATAGAGAACAGTAGTAATTGCATTAATTCATGAAGAACGGCAGAGCTCCTCACCCCAACAATGGGGTTTAGAGACTCATGCCGTAGAAGATACAATATGAAACATATAGAATGTCATGAGGTACAAGATGAATTACTAAAAGTAGTTTTTATAGTAAACTAGTGACCTAGGGTTACAGAAAATGAGTAAGCTAGGGTGTTTAGTGTAAAAAATCCACTTTCGGGGCCCACTTGGTGTGTGCTTGGGTTGAGCATTGAAGCTTTCATGTGTAGAGAATTTTCTTGGAGTTAAACGCCAGCTTTTGTGCCAGTTTGGGCGTTTAACTCCAACTTTTATGCCAGTTCTGGCGTTAAACGCCAGAATTCTTATGCAGACTTGGAACGCCAATTTGGGCCATCAAATCTTGGGCAAAGTATGGACTATTATATATTGCTGAAAAGTCCAGAATGTCTACTTTCCAATGCAATTAAGAGCGCGTCAATTGGGTTTCTGTAGCTCTAGGAAATTCACTTTGAGTGCAGGGAGGTCAGAATCCAACAGCATCTGCAGTCCTTTTTCAGCCTCTGAATCAGATTTTTGCCCTGGTCCCTCAATTTCAGCCAGAAAATACCTGAAATCACAGAAAAACACACAAACTCATAGTAAAGTCCAAAAAAGTGAATTTTAAATAAAAACTAATAAAAATATAATAAAAACTAACTAAAATATACTAAAAACATACTAAAATCAGTGCCAAAAAGCGTATAAATTATCCGCTCATCAGAGGTCCCGCTCTGCTTCTTCATCGTTTCCTCCCATGGTTCTGCGTGGGCTGGGGTCTTGGCGTGCATCGAGGTCGGTGAGAAAGATGCCAGACGC
Organism: Arachis ipaensis; assembly: GCF_000816755.2. Classification (NCBI taxonomy): domain Eukaryota; kingdom Viridiplantae; phylum Streptophyta; class Magnoliopsida; order Fabales; family Fabaceae; genus Arachis; species Arachis ipaensis. The sequence goes on from NC_029789.2 coordinate 107,790,465, forward strand.
ATCTCGGGATCTTTTGCGGATGGTTAGGCTGGTATTATCGCATTTAACAGCGACTCCTCGGTCCCCGTGTATTGTTCCAATGGTGCCGTTATCCGCTTGGAACTTCATGATGAGGAACTTGGTGCAAATGACAGCGGATAAGTCGTTGATCGTCTTCCTTTCGAGGATGATGTTATAGGTGGTGGAGTCTTTGAGAACCACGAACTCGGAGAGGATGATTTTTCTCTAGCTTCTATTTCTAATGGTTAGCGGTAGTACTATGGAACTGTCTGGTTTGAGAAAGTTGTCTTCGAGTCTGATTACTCCATTGTGGTGGGTTTGCAGATTTTTGTTTCGAAGACTACGCTTGTCGAAGGCTCCTCTAAAGAGGATGTTGGAAACAGCTCCGGTGTTGACCAGCATTTTTTTCACAAGTCCGCTTCTGACTTTTTCCGAGATGACGAAGAGGGCATCTTCTGCCGAGGTGTCGTGTTGGCAGTCATCCAGGGAAAATGTGATCGCCATTGGAACCGAGGAGATGCTTGATTTCTTACGGTAGGACTTTGAGATCCTTTTTAGTGCTGATTTTGACTTTCCCGGCATGTCCTTTTTGTTGATGACATTTATGTTTATGGTGGGTTGGTTTTTGGATTTTCTTGAGGTTCTTGTCATATCGTCCTCAGGTTGCATCCTTTGTGTTTTGGTGATCTTTATCTTTCATTTCTCGTAGGTTCTAGGATGATTTTGGCAAATTTGGGGAGTTTGCCGTCTCGGATGGCTTGTTCGAGGGCGTCTTTTAGGTCGAAACAATCTTGGGTTTTATGTCTGTATCCTTGGTGGTAATCGCAGTATAAGCTCTTGTTGCCACCTGTTCGTTCCTTTAATTGTCGCACCTTCGGAAGGATGCCTCACGCTGCTGTTTAGTGGTAGATTTCTATAATGGGAGTGGGTAGGGGTGTAGTTTTTGAACTTTCCTACCCTAGGTGGTCGGTTGGGGACAGCGGGTCTGGGCTGTTCTTTCGGGGTACCTTTCGGTGGTGGGTTACTACGGGGTGCCATGTTGTCGTGCTGCCGTTTATTGGCAGCCACGACTTGGCTCACCTCTTTGTGGTTTATGTATTCTCTCATGATGCTTTAGATTTCGTGCATGGTCTAGACTGGCTTGGTGGTGAGGTGCTTTCAGAAGTCTTCGTTCATGAGGTCATTGGTCAGACTAAGATTGGCGACCGAGTCCGTGAATCCGTTAATTGTTTGGCACTCATCGTTGAACCTATCAAGATATTTTCTTGTGGATTCATCTTGCCTTTGGGTGATTTTGAGTAGGCTGATCTGGTGCTTTGCTTTGGTGTTCCCGGTGGTGAACTGGGTCATAAACATTCTAGAGACGTCGTCAAAACTAGCCATCAAACCATTCAGGAGGCCGTTGAAACATTTGATATCAGGGCCGGCTAAGGTTACTGGAAAGGCCCTGCATCGGATTGCATCGGCAGCTCCTTCCAGGTTCATCTTGGCATCGAAGGCCATTAGGTGTTCTTGGGGATCCTTGGTGTCGTCATACTTCTTGGCGGTGGGTTTGTGAAAACCTTTAGGGAGTTTGGACTTTAGGATTTTCTCGGTGAATGGGGTAGCTCCCATTGTCACGTGCTCGCTTCTTGTTTGTTTGGCCTCTCGATGGTGCCTTTGGTCATCCTCGTTGTGTCAGCGTTCCGGATCTCTGGATTGGAGGATGTTCTAGTGTGAGACCCGAAAATCGGATCCGTAACAATTTCTAATAATTTTTATTAGTAAATTTCTGTAACTAACCAGTAATGAAAGAACAAACATCAAAGGCTAATGGCTTTATTTGGATTTTAACCTTTTTAAAATAAATAAATAAGAGAAAAAAAAGGAGAGGGTGGTTGAAAAAAAAAGCGGGTTAATTTGGAATGTGAATTGAGTAGATTTATGAGGTTTAATAATTACTCTCCAATACGAATAAATTTTTATTTTATCCATGAACTACATTACATGAGTTATTACATAAATGGAAAATCAAATTAACGTGCAAAATATGGATAAGTACTTTTTTCGTCCCTAAGGTCTGGGGTCAAAATCAATTTCGTCCCTAATCTTTTTTTGTTATTAAAATCATCCTCAATCTTTAAAACACATTAAAATCATCCTTCCCCACATCTACAAAAATTTTCGGACATATTTACCCATGAGGGTCCCTAATGTTTCGTTTTCATTCCTGCGAAAGGCATTCACTATCTCATTTGTCATTACACACTTCAAAGGTGATGTTTCATGTTCAATGATGCCCTAGCAGTGGTCTGTCGTCACGGAGGAGTATCGGAACTGTATTTGGACGTTGTTAGCAAGGGTGAGGAAAGAGGTCGGTTCGACATTGTCATCGCTATTCAGGTATGTATGCAGCATTTGTTATGGTTTTGGTCGAGGTTGAACGTAATAATGTTTGAACAGATTCTTTTAGTTTCCTAAAACTAAGAGGGTTTGATTTACATTTTTTTGTCTCTTTAAGAAATGGGAAGCTTTACTCTGACTGTCTACCATGGGGATCGATTCGGATATGAAGATGGGACGTTGCGGTATTTAGGGGGACAAAAGACACTCATTGAAGATGTTGAGAGTGATTGCTGGTCTGTATTTGAGGTATATACAGAGCCAAGGCAGTTTGGATACACAAAAGAGAATATTTCAGCTCTGTGGTATAAGGATCTAGCAAATGAATGGTTAGAGAAGGCTCTAAAATTATTTGCTACGAATAAAGATGCACTTAAGATGTGTAGAATAGCAAAGTTGAGGGGTCATGTTGAGGTGTTTGTGGTGCATGTGGTTGAGGATGCAGAAGAATTTTCTGAAGCTGTGTTTATTGATGTTGGAGGCCAAACAGAGAACATTCCCAGTAATCAGTTGGTGGTTTATGAGGGTGAACAAGGTCAACATGTGGAAAATGATGATGTGCAACAAGTTATTGAAAGAGATAACTCAGAACCAGATGTGGCTACTGAAAATGAACGGGATGAGACAGATAGCGATGATGACAATGATGATGATGAGTTTATTCCGTCTGATCTTGAGGTTGATGGTGCAGACGACGTTCATTTTACAGACAGTGAAGAGGAATATGATTATGAGAGTGGGTTTGAGGAAGATACAAGTGCCAAGGATAGTGAGAGGGTTCATAAAGGCAAAGGGGTTATGAATGGTGAATTTAGTGATGAGGAAGGCTTCAATAGCGATGAAGTGGATTTGGAGTATGAGGTTGGTATTGGTTCAGATGATGAGGAAGGACAAGGGGAAGATAACTATGAGTCAAGGAGCTATCCAATTCATAAGGATATTAAAGACATGACGAGGGAAGTGGGAACAGTTTTTGCTTCAAGAGAGGAATTTAAAGACACTGTGACATTATATGCAGTACAAACAAGAAGGAGACTCAGGTATGCCAAGCTTGACTTATTTAGAGTGAGGGCTGTTTGTCAGTCTGGTTGTCTTTTTTGGTTATATGCTGCTAAGATGAGAGAGGAAGCAACTTGGCAACTTCGGTCCATGAACCTTAAGCATACATGTGGCCAGTCGCATAGGGTTGGGATAATACATACCTCGTGGCTGAGTAGAGCTTTTAAGAAGAAGGTGGAACATAATTCGAAGGTTAAGATCAAGGAATTGGTGAACAAGGCACAAAGGAAGTTGAATCTGACAGTTATAACCTCAATGGCAGCTAGGTCAAGGCAAGCTGCGTTGGATGACATACAGGGAGAGTACAGAAAGCAGTACAAGAGGATTGCTGATTACTGCTCAGAGTTGCTACATGCTAATTGGTGCACGAAATTGTGATCATCAATGGCGCCAACAACTTGGTACGCCCAATTGTAATCTCAACCCTTTGTCACAACTCCGCACAACTAACCAGCAAGTGTACTGGGTCGTCCAAGTAATAAACCTTACGTGAGTAAGGGTCGATCCCACGGAGATTGTCGGCTTGAAGCAAGCTATGGTCATCTTGTAAATCTCAGTCAGGCGGATTCAAATGGTTATGGAGAATTGATAAGTAAAAGATGAATAAAATATAAAATAAGATAGAGATACTTATGTAATTCATTGGCGAGAATTTCAGATAAGCGCATGAAGATGCTTTGTTCCTCATGAACTTCTGCTTTTCTATTGTCTTCATCCAATCATTCATACTCCTTTCCATGGAAAGCTGTATGTTGGATTTCACTCTTGTCAATGGCTACCTCCCGTCCTCTCAGTGAAAATGGTTCAAATGCGCTGTCACCGCACGGCTAATCATCTGTCGGTTCTCAATCATGTTGGAATAGGATCCATTGATCCTTTTGCGTCTGTCACTACGCCCAACACTCGCGAGTTTGAAGCTCGTCACAGTCATCCCTTCCCAGATCCTACTCGGAATACTACAGACAAGGTTTAGACTTTCCGGATCTCAGGAATGGCCGCCAATAATTCTAGCCTATACCACGAAGGTTTTAATCTTAGATTAGAAACCCAAGAGATACACGTTCAAGCTTGTTTGCATGTAGAATGGAGGTGGTTGTTAGGCATGCGTTCATAGGTGAGAATGATGATGAGTGTCACGGATCATCATATTCATAAAGTTGAAGAATGAGTGTATATCTTAGAGAAGAAGTAGGCGTGAATTGAATAGAAAACAGTAGTACTTTGCATCAATTCATGAAGAACAGCAGAGCTTCACACCTTAATCTATGGTGTGTAGAAACTCCACCGTTGAAAATACATAAGAACAAAAGGTCTAGGCATGGCCGTGAGGCCAGCCCCCAAACGTGAACATTTAAGTTCCAAAGATGAAAAAGTATCTGAAAAAGTATGAAACAATAGCAAAAGGTCCTATTTATAGAAAACTAGTAACATAGGGTTTATAGAATTGAGTAAATGATGCAAAATTCTACTTCCGGGCCCATTTAGTGTGTACTTGGGCTGAGCATAGAAGCTTCCATGTGTAGAGACTTTTCTTGGAGTTAAACGGCAGCTTTTGTGCCAGTTTGGGCGTTTAACTCCGGCTTTTATCCCAGTTCTGGCGTTTTGACGCCACAAATTTTATGCTGACTTGGAACGCCGGTTTGGGCCATCAAATCTTGGGCAAAGTATGAACTATTATATATTTCTGGAAAGCTCAGGATGTCTACTTTCCAACTCAATTGAGAGCGTACCGATTGGGCTTCTGTAGCTCCAGAAAATCCACTTTGAGTGCAGGGAGGTCAGAATCCAACAGCATCTGCAGTCCTTTTTCAGCCTCTGAATCAGATTTTTGCTCAGGTCCCTCAATTTCAGCCAGAAAATACCTGAAATCACAGAAAAACACACAAACTCATAGTAAAGTCCAGAAATGTGATTTTTATTTAAAAACTAATAAAAATATAATAAAAACTAACTAAAACATACTAAAAACTACCTAAAAACAATGCCAAAAAACGTATAAATTATCCGCTCATCACAACACCAAACTTAAATTGTTGCTTGTCCCCAAGCAACTGAAAATCAAATAGGATAAAAAGAAGAGAATATACAATGAATTCTAAAAACATCTATGAAGATCAGTCTTAATTAGATGAGCGGGGCTACTAGCTTTTTGCTTCTGAACAGTTTTGGCATCTCAATTTATCCTTTGAAGTTTAGAATGATTGGCATCTATAGGAACTCAGAATTTAGATAGTGTTATTGATTCTCCTAGTTTAGTATGTTGATTCTTGAACACAGTTACTTTATGAGTCTTGACCGTGACCCTAAGCATTTTGTTTTCCAGTATTACCACCGGATACATAAATGCCACAGACACATAACTGGGTGAACTTTTTCAGATTGTGACTTAGCTTTGCTAGAGTCCCCAATTAGAGGTGTCCAGAGCTCTTAAGCACACTCTTATTGTTTTGGACCACGACTTTAACCGCTCAGTCTCAAGCTTTTCACTTTGACACCTTCACGCCACAAGCACATGGTTAGGGACAACTTGGTTTAGCCGCTTAGGCCAGGATTTTATTCTTGTGGGCCCTCCTATCCACTGATGCTCAAAGCCTTGGATCCTTTTTATTTTACCCTTGCCTTTTGGTTTAAAGGGCTATTAGCTTTTTCTGCTTGCTTTTTCTTTCTCTTTTTTTTCTCTCTCTCTTTTTTTTTTATTTTTTGCCTCTTTTTTTTTCGCATATATTTTTTTCTGCAAGCTTTTCACTACTTTTTCTTGCTTCAAGAATCAATTTTATGATTTTTCAGATTATCAATAGTATTTCTTCTTTTTTCATCATTCTTTCAAGAGCCAACAATTTTAACATTCATCAACAACAAATTCAACAATATGCACTGTTCAAGCATTCATTCAGAAAAACAAAAAGTATTACCACCACATCAAAGTAATTAATCTGTTTTAAAATTCGAAATTCATGTACTTCTTTTTCTTTTTGCAATTAAAAATACTTTTTATTTAAGAAAGGTGATGGATTCATAGGACATTCATAGCTTTAAGGCATAGACACTTAGACACTAGTGATCATGTAGTAAAGACACAAGCATAAATAAACATAAAGCATAGTAAACGAAAAATAGAAAAATAAAGAACAAGGAAATTAAAGAACGGGTCCACCTTAGTGATGGCCGCTTGTTCTTCCTCTTGAAAATCTTATGGAGTGCTTAAGCTCCTCAATGTCGCTTCCTTGCCTTTGTTGCTCCTACCTCATGACTCTTTAGTCTTCTCTAATTTCATGGAAGATCTCAGGGATTTCTTGATGAGGAATTTCCTCATGCTCTTATCCATGAGTGGGCTCTCTTGTTTGCTCCATCCTTTTCTTAGTGATGGGCTTGTCCTCATCAATAAGGATGTCTTCCTCTATGTCAATTCCAGCTGAATTGCAGAGGTGACAAATGAGATGAGGGAAGGCTAACCTTACCAAAGTAGAGGACTTGTCTGCCACCTTGTAGAGTTCTAGGGATATAACCTCATGAACTTCTACTTCCTCTCCAATCATGATGCTATGGATCATGATAGCCCGGTCTATAGTAACTTCAGACTGGTTGCTAGTAGGAATGATTGAGCGTTGGATGAACTCCAACCATCCCCTAACCACGGGCTTGAGGTCATGCCTTCTTAGTTGAACCGGCTTCCCTCTTGAATCTCTCTTTCATTGAGCGCCCTCTTCACAAATGTCTATGTGGACTTGGTCCAACTTTTGATCAAAGTTGACCCTTCTAGTGTAGGGGTATGCATCTCCTTGCATCATGGACAAGTTGAATGTCAACCTTACATTTTCCGGACTAAAATCTAAGCATTTCCCCCGGACCATTGTAAGCCAACTCTTTGGGTCCGGGTTTACACTTTGATTATGGTTCTTGGTGATCCATGCATTGGCATAAAACTCTTGAACCATTAAGATTTTGACTTGTTGAATGGGGTTGGTGAGAACTTCCCAACCTCTTCTTCGAATCTCATGTCGGATCTCCGGATATTCACCCTTTTTGAGTTTGAAAGGGACCTCGGGAATCACCTTCTTCTTGGCCACAACTTCATAGAAGTGGTCTTGATGGATCTTTGAGATGAATCTCTCCATCTCCCATGACTCAGAGGCGGAAGCTTTTGCCTTCCCTTTCCTCTTTCTAGAGGTTTCTCCGGCATTAGGTGCCATAAATGGTTATGGAAAAACAAAAAGCAATGCTTTTACCACACCAAACTTAGAAGGTTTGCTCGTCCTCGAGCAAAAGAAGAAAGAAGAGAGTAGAGGAAGAAGAAATAAAGGAGATGGAGGGGATTAGTGTTTCGGCCAAGGGGGAGAAGGAATGTTTATGTTGTTGGAAATGAAGAAGTGAAGATAGATTTATATAGGAGTGGAGAGAGGGGTAGGGTTCGGTCATGTATGGGTGGGTTTGGGAGGGTAAGTGGTTTGAATTTGAATGGTGAGGTAGATGGGGTTTTATGATGGATGGATGTGGATTGGTGAAGAGATTATGGAGAAGAGGGTAGGATTTGATTGGTGAAGAGATTATGAAGAAGAGAGAGAGAGAGATGAGGTAGGTGGGGATTCTGTGGGGTCCACAGATCCTGAGGTGTCAAAGATTTCTCATCCCTGCACCATATTGGCGTGTAAACGCCCCTTGCTTGCCAATCCTGGCGTTAAACGCTAGGTTGCTGCCCATTTCTGGTGTTCAACGCCAGCTCTGTGCCCATTTTTGGCGTTAAACGCCAGTCTGGTGCCTATTTCTGGCGTTAAACGCCCAGAATGGTGCCAGACTGGGCGTTTAACGCTCATTCTGCTACCCTTACTGGCGTTTAAACGCCAGCAAGTTTCTCCTCCAGGGTGTGCTGTTTTTAATACTATTTTTCATTCTATTTTTGCTTTTTCAATTGTTTTTGTGACTTTATATGATCATCAACCTACAGAAAATATAAAATAACAATGGAAAATAAATAGATATGATTAAATAAAATTGGGTTGCCTCCCAACAAGTGCTTCTTTAATATCAATAGCTTGACAGTGGGCTCTCATGGAGCCTTATAGATACTCAGAGCATGATGATGGCCTCCCAACACCAAACTTAGAGTTTGAATGTGGGGCCTCTATTTGACTCTGCATTGAGAGAAGCTTCTCATACTTCCTCTCCATGGTTACAGAGGGAGATCCTTGAGCCTTAAACACAAGGGAGTCCTTATTCACTTGAAGGACCAATTCTCCTCTGTCAACATCAATCACAGCTCTTGCTGTGGCTAGGAAGGGTCTGCCAAGGATGATGGATTCATCCATACACTTTCTAGTGTCTAGGATTATGAAGTCAACAGGGATGTAGTGGTTTTCAACCTTTACCAAGACATCCTCTACAAGTCCATAAGCCTGTTTCCTTGAATTGTCTGCCATCTCTAGTGAGATTCTTGCAGCTTGTACCTCAAGGATCCCTAGCTTCTCCTTTACAGAGAGAGGCATGAGGTTTATGTTTGACCCGAGGTCACACAGAGCCTTCTCAAAGGTCATGGTGCCTATGGTACAAGGTATTGAGAACTTTCCAGGATCCTGTCTCTTCTGAGGTAATCTCTGCCTAGTCAAGTCATCCAATTCTTTGGTGAGTAAGGGGGGTTCATCTTCCCAAGTCTCTTTACCAAGTAGCTTGGTATTTAACTTCATGATTGCTCCAAGGTACTTAGCAACTTGCTCTTCAGTAACATCTTCATCCTCTTCAGAGGAAGAATACTCATCAGAGCTCATGAATGGCAGAAGTAAATTCAATGGAATCTCTATGGTCTCAGTGTGAGCCTCAGATTTCCATGGTTCCTCATTAGGGAACTCCTTGGAGGCCAATGGACGTCCATTGAGGTCTTCCTCAGTGGAAATCACTGCCTCTTCCTCTTCTCCAAGTTCGGCCGTGTAGGTTATGTTGATGGCCTTGCACTCTCTTTTTGGATTCTCTTCTGTATTGCTTGGGAGAGTACTAGGAGGAGGTTCAGTAACTTTCTTACTCAGCTGACCCACTTGTGCCTCTAAATTTCTAATGGAGGACCTTGTTTTAGTCATGAAACTTTGAGTGGTTTTAATTAGATCAGAGACTATGGTTGTTAAGTCAGAGTGGCTCTGCTTAGAATTCTCTGTCTGTTGCTGAGAAGATGATGGAAAGGGTTTGCTATTGCTAAACTTGTTTCTTCCACCATTACTGTTGTTGAAGCCTTGTTGGGGCCTCTGTTGGTCCTTCCATGAGAGATTTGGATGATTTCTCCATGAAGGATTATAGGTATTTCTATAGGGTTCTCCCATGTAATTCACCTCTTCCATTGCTGGGTTCTCAGGATCATAAGCTTCTTCTTCAGATGAAGCTTCTTTGGTACTGCCTATTGCTGCTTGCATGCCAGACAGACTCTGAGAGATCATATTGACTTGCTGAGTCAATATTTTATTCTCAGCCAATATGGCATTCAGAGTATCAATCTCAAGAACTCCTTTCTTCTGATTTGTCCCATTATTCACAGGATTCCTTTCAGAAGTGTACATGAATTGGTTATTCGCAACCATTTCAATGAGTTCCTGAGCTTCTGCAGGCGTCTTCTTCAGATGAAGAGATCCTCCAGCAGAGCTGTCCAATGACATCTTGGACAGTTTAGACAGACCATCATAGAAGATACCTATGATGCTCCATTCTGAAAGCATGTCAGAAGGACATCTTCTGATCAATTGCTTGTATCTTTCCCAAGCTTCATAGAGGGATTCTACTTCCTTCTGTCTGAAGGTTTGGACTTTTACTCTAAGCTTACTCAATTTTTGAGGTGGAAAGAAATTTGCCAAGAAGGCATTGACTAGCTTTTCCCAAGAGTTCAGGTTTTCTTTAGGTTGTGAGTCCAACCATATCCTAGCTCTGTCTCGTACAGCAAAAGGGAAGAGCATAAGTCTGTAGACCTCAAGGTCAACCCCATTGGTCTTAATAGTATCACAGATTTGCAAGAATTCAGCTAAGAACTGATGAGGATCTTCTAATGGAAGTCCATGAAACTTGCAATTCTGTTGCATTAGAGAAACTAATTGAGGCTTAAGCTCAAAGTTGTTTGCTCCAATGGCAGAGATAGAGATGCTTCTCCCATAGAAGTTAGGAGTAGGTGCAGTAAAGTCACCAAGCACCTTCCTTGCATTGTTATCATTATTGTTGTTTTCGGCTGTCATGGCTTCTTCTTGTTTGAAAATTTCTGTTAGGTCCTCTACAGAGAGTTGTACTTTAGCTTCTCTTAGCTTTCTCTTTAAAGTCCTTTCAGGTTCAGGATCAGCTTCAACAAGAATGCCCTTGTCCTTGCTCCTGCTCATATGAAAGAGAGAAGAAGAAAGTATGGAATCCTCTATGTCACAGTATAGAGATTCCTTGAGATGTCAGAGAAAAAGAAGAATAGAAGGAGGAGGTAGAGAGCGGAGAATTTGAACTTATAGAGAGAGAGTCTGAATTGCTGATAGTGGAGGAGTGTTAGTCCTTAAATAGAAGGATGTGAGAAGAGGGGAAGAATTTTCGAAACTAAATTAAAAAGATTTTGAAATAATTAAAAGAAATTTGAAAAATTGATTGATGATTTTCGAAAATTAGAATTGAGAAAGTAGTTAAGTGATTTTTGAAAAAGATTTTGAAATTAGAAATCAAAAAGATATGATTGAAAATTATTTTGAAAAAGATGTGATTGAGAAGATATGATTGAGAAGATATGATTGAGAATCAAATTTAAGAAAGAAATTTAAAATTAAAGTTGATTACTTGACTAACAAGAAATTTAAAAGATATGATTCTAGAATTTAAAATTTGATCCTTTCTTAATAGGCAAGTAACAACTTGGAAATTTTGAATTAAATCATTAATTGTAGCAAGGATTTTTGAAAATAGTAAAAAAAAAGAAAATGGAAAGAAATTGATTTTGAAAAGATATGATTGAAAAGATATGAATTGAAAAAGATTTGATTTTGAAAAATTATGAAAATTTGAAAAAGATTTGAATTAAAAACAAAATCTTCCCTCTTGTGCCATCCTGGTGTTAAACGCCCAGAATGGTATCCATTCTGGCGTTTAATGCCCAAAATACTACCTTTTTGGGCGTTTAACGGCCAGCCAGGTACCCTAGCTGGCGTTTAAACGCCAGTTTTCCTTCCTCACTGGGCGTTTTGAACGCCCAGTTTTTTTTCTCTGTAGTTCCTCTGCTGCATGTTCTGAATCTTCAATTCTCTGTATTATTAACTTGAAAAGACATAATTTTGAAAATTTTTTTGAATTTTTAATGATGAGAAATAATCAAAATGCAACTAATCATGAAAACTAAGATCAAACAAACAATGCATGCAAGACACCAAACTTAGAAATTTTTATATTAGAGACACTAACAAATTGAGAATGCATATGAGAAACAACAAAACACACAAAACAAGAGAATTTAAAGATCAGAGCAAGGAAATCATCAAGAACAACTTGAAGATTAATGAAGAACAAAATTCATACATTCGAAAGATGCAGGAATAAATAAAACATGCAGGACACCAAACTTAAAAATAAACACTAGACTCAAACAAGAAACACAAAATTTTTTTAGTTTTTATGATTTTATAAAATATTTTTTGTATTTTTTTTCGAAAATTATTTCGAAAAGAAAAATAAGGTTTTCAAAATTTTTAATAAGAATTTCAGGAATCATGCAATGTTAGTCTAAAAACTTCGGTCCAGGAATTAGACATGGCTTATTAGCCAGCCAAGCTTTTAGTGAAAGCTTCGGTCCAAAACACTAGACATGGCCAATGGCTAGCCAAGCTTTAGCAGATCATTACTTTCAATAGCAAAATTGATAGAAATCAACAAGCTCTTGTGATGATAAGTTGAAACCTCGGTCCAAAAGTTTAGACATGGTTTCACAACCAGCCAGACTTCAACAAATCATCATGAAACTCTAGAATTCATTCTTAAAAACTCTGAAGAACAGAATAGAAATATTATTTTTTTTTTGAAATTTTTCGAAAAATAAAAAGTAAAAAGCATAAAATAAAATTACCTAATCTGAGCAACAAGATGAACCGTCAGTTGTCCAAGCTCGAACAATCCCCGGCAACGGCGCCAAAAACTTGGTGCACGAAATTGTGATCATCAATGGCGCCAACAACTTGGTAAGCACAATTGTAATCTCAACCCTTTGTCACAACTCTGCACAACTAACCAGCAAGTGTACTGGCTCGTCCAAGTAATAAACTTTACGTGAGTAAGGGTCGATCCCACGGAGATTGTTGGCTTGAAGCAAGCTATGGTCATCTTGTAAATCTCAGTCAGGCGGATTCAAATGGTTATGGAGAATTGATAAGTAAAACATGAATAAAATATAAAATAAGATAGAGATACTTATGTAATTCATTGGTGAGAATTTCAGATAAGCGCATGAAGATGCTTTGTTCCTCCTGAACTTCTGCTTTCCTATTATCTTCATCCAATCATTCATACTCCTTTCCATGGCAAGCTATATGTTGGGTTTCACCGTTGTCAATGGCTACCTCCCGTCCTCTCAGTGAAAATGGTCCAAATGTGCTGTCACCGCACGGCTAATCATCTGTCGGTTCTTGATCATGTTGGAATAGGATCCATTGATCCTTTTGCGTCTGTCACTACGCCCAACACTCGCGAGTTTGAAGCTCGTCACAGTCATCCCTTCCCAGATCCTACTCGGAATACCACAGACAAGGTTTAGACTTTCCGGATCTCAGGAATGGCCACCAATAATTCTAGCCTATACCACGAAGGTTTTAATCTTAGATTAGAAGCCCAAGAGATACACATTCAAGCTTGTTTGCATGTAGAATGGAGGTGGTTTTCAGGCACGCGTTCATAGGTGAGAATGATGATGAGTGTCACGGATCATCACATTCATCAAGTTGAAGAACGAGTGTATATCTTAGAGAAGAAGTAGGCGTGAATCGAATAGAAAACAATAGTACTTTGCATTAATTCATGAAGAACAGCAGAGCTCCACACCTTAATCTATGGCATGTAGAAACTCCACCGTTGAAAATACATAAGAACAAAAGGTCTAGGCATGGCCGTGAGGCCAGCCCCCAAACGTGAACATTTAAGTTCCAATGATGAAAAAGTATCTGAAAAAGTATGAAACAATAGCAAAAGGTCCTATTTATAGAAAACTAGTAACCTAGGGTTTACAGAATTGAGTAAATGATGCAGAATTCCACTTCCGGGCCCATTTGGTGTTTGCTTGGGCTGAGCATAGAAGCTTCCACATGTAGAGACTTTTTTTGGAGTTAAACGCCAGCTTTTGTGCCAGTTTGGGCGTTTAACTCCAGCTTTTATGCCAGTTCTGGCGTTTTGACACCAGAAATTTTATGCTAACTTGGAACGCCGGTTTGGGCCATCAAATCTTGAGTAAAGTATAGACTATTATATATTTCTGGAAAGCTCAGGATGTCTACTTTCCAACACATTTGAGAGCGTGACAATTGGGCTTCTGTAGCTCCAGAAAATCCACTTCGAGTGCAGGGAGGTCAGAATCCAACAGCATCTGCAGTCCTTTTTCAGCCTTTGAATTAGATTTTTGCTCAGGTCCCTCAATTTCAGCCAGAAAATACCTGAAATCACAAAAAAATACACAAACTCATAGTAAAGTCCAGAAATGTGATTTTTATTTAAAAACTAATAAAAATATAATAAAAACTAACTAAAACATACTAAAAACTACCTAAAAACAATGCCAAAAAGCGTATAAATTATCCGCTCATCACTTATCAAGGTACAGAGGTCCCCTAATTTTGAGATTGAGCAGCAACACTCATCCTTGAACAACTTCTGCATATTTCAGAGAGTTTATGTATGCTTAGAGGCTTGTAAAAAAATCTTTGTGCACTGTAGGAAGTTCATTGGGCTAGATGGCTGCTTTCTCAAAACACCTCAAGGGGGGCAGCTGTTGACTGCTATAGGTTGGGACCCCAATGATCAAATGCTCTCTATCGCCTATGCCGTTATGGAGTTAGAGATGAAAGATACCTGGACTTGGTTTCTGAAGCTGCTAATTGATGATTTCAGGTCTGAGACAATTGGCAGGGCAACCTTCATGTCTGATCAGCAGAAGATAAATAATAATTGTGTTAAATTGAATTAATAAACTCCATTAATTTTGACTATTAACATACTTATGCATGGACAACTTTACCTCCCTTTGCTAGGGTTGACTGCCAGCTTTTGATGAAGTAATCCCAGGTGTAGATCATAGGTTTTGCGTGTGCCATCTCTACAGCAACTTTAGAAAAAAGTTTTCGGGACTACAATTAAAGCAATTGATGTGGAGGTGTGCAAAGGCTACATACTGAAAGAATTGGGAGAGAGAAATGGCAGTGGTCCGAGTGGTCAATGTGGATGCTCACAGGCATCTCAACTCTATTCCTCCTAGATTTTGGAGCAGGTCCAGGTTTAACTTCCATTCCAAATGTGATACTCTTGTAAAGAATATGTGTGAAAGCTTTAATGGTGCAATATTAGAGTCTAGAGAAAAGCCCATTATTACTATGCTAGAAGAAATTAGGGTGTACCTGATGAGTAGATAGGCTGTTAATAGAGAAAGAATTCAAAAGTTCAGAGGAACAATTTTACCTTGAATTAGGAAGAAGATAGAGAGAAGAGGCAGGGCAGCCGGTGAGTGGAGGCTTTACTGGTCTGCTGCACAGACTTATGAGGTTTTAAATGGGTTGAGCAAATATGCAATCTGCTACCAGAGGGAGGAAGAGGTCCAAACTGCAAGGAAACTCATCATTACAGTCCCAACCAGCCACCAGCATAGCACCCATAACCAAGTCCAAGTCATCCCATTCCCAGCCCATCCCCAAGCCCACAACACATGCATCTAGGCCCAAACAACACCAGCATCTACTCCCCAGCGAAGGCCCAAAATGAAGCCCATCAGAATTTCAACACAACCACCACCAGCTGCCAAGGAGAAGGGTACATCCAGCTCAAGCCAACCAATTATGAACAAAGTCTCCTTCAGTCACAACATTGCACTACATGTTTCTCCAAGAAAGTTGAGGCTGATGGCAAAACTGCCTCCAAAAGCTTGGGGAAAACTTTAAGAATTTTTAGGGACTACTTTAAGTTGTTAGCTTGTTAAAGTTAGAGCTACGTTGATCATACTATATATTTGTGAGATTTCATTTTGGTTGCAACTTATTACATACTCTTTATGGTTAATGTTGTGTAAAAGTGAACAGAGTTATTGTTATTTTGTTCTAAGTCCAACTGTCATCTGGTTTAATGAATGGTTTAAGCTTATTACCCTTGGTTTGTTAATGAATGAAGTCACATAGTTGTGTTTTGATGTATCTGTTTCTGGTTCCATTCTGATGTTGAGCAAGTATTGCATACTACATATTATGCATTATTAAACCAAGTCATACTTTACCATTTATGTTGACACAATTCTTCAGTCATAATTCCGAGCAACCAGATCCAGTTTCATTACCAATTTCTTGTGAAATTACAGACACACACCATCACTTACATACACATAGACTAACCTACAGAAACTAATTTCATTAACACAAATTCTATCCAGCTATAGCAGCAGATTTTAACTAAATAAAGTAGATTTCAATGCCTAAGTACAAACTAACTAAAATTGCCCTATTTTCTACCCTACTTTCATCAACCCATTTTCAGAGGCAGCAAACAAGGTAAACCCTGCTTGTGATTCAACGAAACCTGCAGCCAGCAAAATAAACAACCAACCCACCCAATCATGCCCAACACTGCAGCAACCTTCAACTTCCACTCAGATGCCTTCACGTTTGCCTTCAGGGCTACAACTTTCCTCTTCAACCTTGCAACATGCGGATCTTTGCTTTCAGCTTCTGGGTCTACCCAACGAAAAAACTGACACTCATCTTTAACCTACATGATCCCACCATAGTCCGTGCCCAGAAATAAAATGTTGGGGTCAGCTGAGAACAATAAAACATGAACACACCTCATAGTAGACGTAGTCCTAAAATCGGCGACCTGGGTTTTCTTTGGTTCCCGAAACTTGCAACACTGGTCTCTCTCCATGCCAACAAAAAAGCCCCCTCTTCTGCACAGACCCCCTGGTCCGAGACGACCTTGACCTTTCCGTGTAACACCCTAATACTCAAATCCTTATGCTTGAGTCATAAGTCAATGATAATAAGGTGGTACGACTCTCAAGGGGGATTTTTAATACATAAATATAAGTAAGATTGAAAGGAGTATTAATCGAGAAGCCTGAAAAAGAGTAAAAATAAAATCACAAAGTCATATCACTCACGTATCGACAACTAAAAGATAAAGCGTGAAGTCGAAAGCGATATACAGATAAAGGCATTAAGGAGAATAAGAGAAGGACATTATATAGATATATGACATCAGTAAATAGTGCGACCCGCGAAGTTTAGGACGGCTAGGATACAATATAATAGTAGTTGACAACAATATCTCCTATTCTCTCCTAAATGAAATATAAAAACCTCTATAGGCAAGTTCAAAAGAGTTCAATACATAATATAGGCATTTCAAAATAAAGGTGGAGAGATTCTAAGCAAAATATAAAGTAGAGAAAATAAAGATCTTCACCATCTCTCAGATGAACCACAGCTCACTTCTGAGCATCGGGTCCTGTATCTGAAAAACAAGAGATATATACAGAATGAGAACCCTCGACCCATGGGTTCCTAGTATGGTAAAAGTGCCAAATAAACACAATTCATTGTAATAAAAACTCATTAAGCATCCTAAACTTTCTTTCACTAAATATTCATCATATGTTCTTGCTAATCCATAAATAGGCAACTGTCATAAGGGAATGCTAAATCTGATTCATATTCCTCATGCTTTCCAACTTTCTAACTCTCCGACGATTCACAATCAGAATTATAAACGAAACCATCTCCATCCATTCTATCTCAGTAATTCTATATCGTTACCTCATTTTCTCACCTGGAGCAAGTGAAATTACTTCACTGTGTCTACTCAGGGAACTCAAATTATCTCATTCTCTACCTGGAGCAAGTAAAATCATGTCACTGTGTCTACCCAGGGAGCTCAATTACCTCATTCAATAATCATCATTATTATTCAATTACATCATCAACTCATCTCATCAAGAACAGCCCTCAGCATCCACCGACACCAGCATGAGAGACCTCTCATTTGTACAAATACAAGCAATAAAGGCAAGTAATACACAATTAAACTACAAGTAGAACAAGTAGCACATAATCAGGTAACATAGTATATATGATATATCAATCCAAAATAAATAGGTAAACCTAAACAATTCAAACATATGCAAATTATGTATGCCTGCCCTATGGATGATGATATCATCTGTCGGTTATATAGCCAACCCGACACGTCCTGGTAGCTAACCATTGGACTGTCCCCCTGTCGCGCATCCCCTACTCGAGTAATTCTCAACATAAACATATAACACCCTCACTGTGTTTATCCACGGAGGTGAGCTCGTCTGGAAATTTCACAGTGTCCAGCCATACTTACGACATGGGGTCAACAGAATCTCGGATCTCAACTTGGAGCAAGTGGAGCCGACCCACTACATCTACCCAAGAAAATCCGAAACTCAGATAGTTTCACCAATCTTAATCAACCTCGACTGGGAGCAAGTGGAGGCTAACCACTGCATCTACCCCAGGAGTTGCAAACCAAACCCGGAGCAAGTGGAATCAATGCCACTGCATCTACCCAGGAAGGTATATCTCACCACATCCCAGAGCAAGTGGATCAATGCCACTGCATCTACCTAGGCAGGTATTTAAAAGCTCAACCTGGAGCGAGTGGAACCACCACTACTGCCGCTACTACCCAAGCATCTTAAATATACATTCATTCAAGACTCCATAATTAAACTCATTTATCATAATCCTCCTTTCCCATCTCATATCCGGAGCAAGTGGACAACGCCACTGCCTACTACCTGGAGTCACACGTCACATTCAACATTTTCCATCATTATCCATTTACCACATTCATTAATCATATATGCATCTCCAGCATACTCGCCACATGTTCAAGCTTCCTCAATTAATCATAATCATTTAATCATTAATCATATACATGTACATACTCAGCCATATTTCAATGCTTGTCACAGCCATTCGGCTTATAACATACACAACACTCTCACCATCATCCTCAGCAACTCATACAATCATCATGACTCAACATTCATCATTAATTCTTACTTTACTTTATCCACAAGTTACCACATATCCAAGCTTCTTTTCATTACTAGGCATGCTATAAAGATTTAAGACTTAAAGGATGAAAATGGAGGCTTAGAAGTCTGAAATTCGATTTTAAAAGCTCAAAAATAAATTTTTTGCTGAAAAAGGGGTCACGCGTGCACGTCACCCACGCGCACACGTAGAAGGTGAAAAAGTAGAGTGACGCATGAGCGTCGCCCATGCGCACGCGTAGGAAGTCGAGAAGTAGGTTGATGCATGTGCGTCAGTCACGCATACGCGTGGATGCGTTTTATGCTCTTCTTACAAAACCAGCACGCTACCATCACAACTCTCTCGAATTCGTACCACGCACCTGCATCAATACACCGACGCGTACGTGTTGGACAGGCGCACGCTTGAGAGAGTAAAAATCGTGAGTGACGCGTGTGCGTCGGCCATGCGTGCGCGTCGGAGTACGTTTAACCAAAAATTTTACTAAGTTTAAAAAGCTGTAGGATCAAATTTTCAAACCCCAAACTTCCGACGGGCATAACATTTTCGTTTCAAATCATTTTCCACCCGTTCTTCAAATGGCACAAATATCTCGGATCCAATTATATTTCTAAATAAGTTTGGTATAAATTGGGGATCCGGGGACTGAGTTATGCTCCGTCAAATTAGGCCAAAATCACAACTTTCATAAAACCCAACAAAACCAAATTTTCAATACAAACCAATTTCAAACCTTTTCAAAACCATCCAAAACTTACCAAATCAACCTCAAGCCTACTCAAATCATATTTTTAACATTCTCATTAAATTCACAACCCACCAATCCACCATTTTGACCAATCTCAATCAAATAACTCAATTTCAAATAAAATACCATATCATATATTTCATTCCACATCTTAAGTTCCAACAATACCAATTTCATCAACCCCCAATACATATAAATCTATGTTATCATATACAACTCATGTGCATTATCAACAAAGACATTAATTCCTCCCTCAAAACCGATAACCGTATAATCCATACAATCCCTTGTAACCAAATAACAACAATCACAATTGTAAGAACCACAACTAATCAACCGGTTAGTTAAGTAATTAATATTGCCCAAATTAGATTCCAAAAAGTTAGAGTGAGAATTTGAGGATTTAAAGGTGATTTTTGGACTCAGTGGGTTTTTCTGAGTCAGAAAATGTGTCTTCTGCGAAAAATCGCGAAAAACCGTGAACTGGCAATTGAACCGATTGAACCGGTTCGAGTCTGTCTGGTCCTAGGGGTGAGCACGGGTCGGTTTGGTTCAGATTTATGATAAAATTAGAGCCAAACAGATCCAAATATAATTGGTTCGGTTTGGTTCGGATTTGCATTTTTTTGTACATGTATCCGAACCAAACTAAACTTATTAAGAACGGATTAGTTCGGTTCGGGTAATTGGGTACCCGATGACTTTGAAATTCATAAAAAAAAACAAATTTTTATCTTAAAAATTAAACAAGTACAATAAATATGAAACATCAATAGAAATAATCCAAACATGTTAAACACCAAATACATTAAAAACTAAACTCATTAAAATCCAAACATATTAATAATGAATAATCATTGTCTAATGGAAAAGCCATATATATATTTTTATTTTTTTTATTTAATTAATATATGATCGGGTTCGTGGGTTGGTTCGGGTTCCGCACCCCCAAAACCGATACCCAAACCAATCACTAACAAAAGCCATCGATTTGGTTCGGGTTGGACCCGATTACCCGTTGGTTTCAGAACCAATTTAATTGGTCCGGTTCGGGTTCGGAGGGGTAATCAGGTACCCGCTACCCGTGCTCACCCCTATCTGGTACCGCACGATAAAAAGTGAAAACCGACAAAAACCTTAGAAAAATATTAGAAGTTGAAAACCAAATGTTAATTTTAAAGGTTTGACCCGAAGTTGGGACAAAAGGGCTGAAAATGCTAACGGGTTGGACCGGGCCCAAGTTGGCCCCAAGCCAAACATCTAAAAGGTTCATTTAATGAACCAATTAGCACAAACACACTCAAACACACCCATCAGAAATTGAAAGAAGGAGAGGAGAAGAGATTGAGCACTATTCATCATCTTCTTCCCAAGCTCATATCTTGAGCTACAGAGCTCCGATCGTCGCACCGTTTACGGCTACGCATTCCTTGTGAAAAGCTCTACAAAACCTATACAAGAAACTGGAGAGATAACCATGAAATCGTTTCTATTCTTCTCTTCAAAATTTTGGTTCTTAGGGCTTTGGGATTAAGTGAGTTTTTGTGATTTTGGATGTTTAGGTTTGCTCTAATCCTTGCTTAGCCTTGGATTTTTGCTATCAAATCTGTTGGAAAAGGTAAGAGCCACCAAACCCTTGTGATTTTATGTTTAAATGGAACCCTAGATTGATTTGTGGTGATTTATATGTATATAGCTTGATTATTGTGAGTTTGGAGCTTGTTGGTCCTTGTTGGAGTTGCATTGGTGGTTGGATTTTGGTTAAAAGCTCATTTGGTGCTCAATTTTGAGTTAAGGGCATATTGGGAATCAGCCAAGGTATGGTTTCGATTTTCTCTATGTAGTATATAATATTCATGGACACTTAGGCTAGTGACCTATAGGATAGGTATGAATGATAATGGTTGATGAGTTGTGAATATTGATGTATGATGATTTATTGTGAATTGGCAATGATATAGTGATGATGATTGATTGTGTGAATTTGATAAGTGAATTGTGATAATATGTGTAATATTGGAATTGATGAATTAGTAAAGTGGTTGGAAAATATGAAAGAAGATTGATTAGAATGTGTATTATGTGATATATTGATGTTGAGAAGGAGGAGGATGATATGTGAAGAAAAATGTGGTAATGTTAGTGTATTAGGGTGCAACAAGTTAATTTTGATGAAAAATTGAGTTTTTGAATAGTTTGGTATGATTTGGAAAGTGTATGGTAAGAAATTGTGGAAATTAGGAAGTTTGGTAAAATAGGATTTTTGGTGAATTTTGTTCGATCATAACTTTTGCCTCAGTTTTCAAAATTTGATGAAACTTCTCTAGAATTAAAGATCTTTGAAAATCCTTTTAATCGATATAAAGTTTGTGAAAATTAAAATTTTGTAGAGGAAGTTATGATCATTTAAAGTTGGTGTTAAAAATCTAAAATTCTGCAAAGTTGCAGAATTTTATGATTTCTGATGTGTGTGCACGCACAGCCTTGGACGCGCGCACAACCCTGTGAAAATCTTACTCTGTGCGGACGCACACACCTGTGCACACGCACAGGCAGGGAAGTGCCTACTGGTTACAACGCTAGCACAGCTGGTGCGCGCACACATCAATGGAGAATTGCGACCTGTGCGGACGCATATACCCCTGTGCGCACGCACAAGTCGGGAAGGGGAGTCTGCTGGGGGCGCTAGCACACCCTGTGCGAGTGAACAGACCTTATGGATTTCAGTATCTGTGCGTACGCACGCACACTTTTAAAATCTCCTGGGTGTGCGCACACACACACCCCTGTGCGGCCGCACACGCCCTGTTTCTCAAAATTTTCTTTGTTTTCAAGTATTCCACCTTCCCAAAAAGGTTGTAAGCCTCTCTAACACTATTTTTAGACTCTTGGGTCTAGTTTTGAAAAGTTAAAACATGGGAAAGAATTTAATGGATCTAGGTGATATTATTTGGAAAACTTTAGAAAACGGAGGCCTAAGTTTCTGGCATGCTGAGGATGGTTTAACGTTATGTGAAGGATGATTGATATATGAGATGAGAAGTGATGAACTGTTGATATTTGGAAACTGAGATATGAATGGACAGTGGTTGAGATGAGTCGAGGACTCTGAATGAGATGATGGATCCATGTATACTGAAAATGTTTTCAAAAAAACCACTGAAATATTATTTTTACTGAGATTATGAGACACTATGCGCCTGGCAGGGACGGCAGTTAGATCCCGCCTGTCGAGGTAGCGGCGGTGGCATAAGGGCGGTAGTTCGTCCCACTTGCGTTGAGATGTGAGGTCTGTGGCAAGAGTATCCCGCTCGCATCCCTTTGGATCATTAGAGCGTGCAGGCGTCGGTACCTGGACAGTGATCCGAGAACTATATCTCGGGGGTTCCCATATGAGAATTCCGAAAGGTGACATCTCCATGGAGATGTGTTGGGTTGGCAGTTGAACCGAATGTGATATCACAGCTAGTAGGACAGGCATTCATCATGTGCATTTTCTACCTGCTTGTTTGCTTTGCCGACTTGTAATTGTATGCCTAATTGAATAACATGCCTATTTGCTTACTTGATCTACTTGCCTTATGTGCTTTTACTTGTGAATTACTTGCATTGCTATTAATTGTGCTTTCTACTGATTTTGAGGAGGTACGGAAAGTGGTAGCGATAGGATCGCATGGAGGATGGGTTGGTGAAGGCTGTGGAACATCGGTGTTTGATTAGAGTAAAAATTCTGTAAGATAGATTATCCGGTTCATTTATGTTAAGGATTATATATTATGCTTATTTGTTTTAGAATGCTTTAAGCTTGAATTCTTGTGATGGATATGGAGCTTAGGATTGCCTTTGGCGTCCCAGGGTCTTATATCCTACATCACTGGGCACTGTTACCATACTAAGAACCTCCGGTTCTCATACCATATTTTCTGTTGTGTTTTTCAGATGCAGGTCGCAACCCACCTCGGTGAGTTGTCTGGTTGGTGACAGAAGCAGAGGATCCGGATATCTTTTTGAGTCCTTTTGAGTTATTTTGTATATGTCTCTCACTTTTGTATTTTGTTTTGCCTATAGACTTGTAATTGAGAGAACAAAACTTGTATAAGCTGTTTTTATTGTCTGGTTCTGTATATCTGTATATGGCTAGCCGGCTTAAACTCCGTGAGTCGTGGCTAGTTTCCTATGATATTATATACTTATCTTTGTTATATCTTATCTGTTTCTTGTGCCTTAAGTTAGAATCTTTGCTAGTACGTTTTGTGCTTTTCAAATTCTATTGTTGAGCTATATCATTCATCGGGCTTCTATATTATACTATTCTTTCTATATATGTATTATGTATGAGCTTAGAATTGTCGTAATCTCTGATTAACCTTCGCTTTACGACGCGAGGTAAAGCTTAGGCTAATTAGGGTGTTACATTTAGTGGTATCAGAGTGGTTCGTCCTTGTGAGCCTGAGGGATGGACCGATTGTGCTTCATTGCATACTTTGTGTGTCTTTTCTGTGATGCTATTAGGTTATCTGACTGATATATGCATAGCATGCTTATTTGTGAGTGCTTGTTTGGGATAATTGAAACACTAGGCTTTTAATATTGAGACTGATCACCTTGATATCGATTGTTTGGTGTAGACAGGAACCCTACATGGCCACTCGCGGATGAGGTCAAACGCGTACACGAGAAAGTAGGAATGAGCAACCAGCTGACAATCATGCCAAATTCATGGCGGCTGTTCCGAGGGTTACCTGAAATTGTAGGTCAATATCGGACGAGATCTTCTGTACGGGTCAGAGATGACGTGTCCGGCTGATGGGTGGCGACCGGAGATGACGTGTCCGGCTGATGGGTGGCGACCGGAGCTGTCGTGTCCGACTTGTTGGATTGGCTGAACTGCTGATCCTTGATCATCGGAAGGTGGGGGGTACCTGCAAGAGACTCCGATGCTTAAGTTAGCATGGGTATTAAATAGGTTTTTAGTAGAATCAGAGTATGAGTTATACCTGGGTGCTCCAGTGTATTTATAATGGTGTAGAGTGACCTTTTTAGATAAGATAAGTTAGTTATCTTATCTTATCTTATCTTTGAGTTGAGGTCAGCTTATCTTCAAGAGAACCGCCCTTATCTCTATAGGCTTGGACTGCCTTTGGATTTGGGTCGTGTTCCTCTATTTGGGCCCCTTACTGGGCTTTCCTGTCGATTTGACCGACCTCTTTGAGAAGAGGTCGGATAGCCTGACCTGAGGAGGTCGGTCGCTTTATTACTGAACATCCCGGATCGGATAGCTCGACCTAGGGTGTGAACAGTGCCCCTACTTGAGCTCGGTCTTTTGCTTTGAGGTCGAGTCCTTTAACTTCGATCTTTCTCTAGTGAAGCCGAACTCGAGCATTTTGTCGATTCCTTTCTTTGTAGAACCTTTTTTGAATGTGGAACGTTTTCCTCTAAAAGCGCGCGCTTTTATATCAGCGCTTTGTTCTTGGGAACGTGCGAGGGTTTAATACCTTCATTAATTGGTATTAATTGTCCCATTTCCCTTGGCTTTTATTTTGAATTTTTGCAATCAGAAACGGTTTCTTTCCTTCATTTTTCTTTGTAACTTCTCCCTTCGTTTTCTCGCTTTCTGTTTTTCGCCTACATTTTGCCTTTCTTGCGTTGCGGCGTCATTCAACGATTTTGCCGGTGATTTTGTCTTTCCATCTTCAACCTCTCTCGAAGCTTCTTCATTCATTCAGGTTGGTTTTTCTTTCTTTGTGCCTCTTTCGTCGTTTTTGCCTTCGATTTTTGATAGGGTTTCGATTTTCTCTTGAAGTTTGAATCTTTTTGCATTACTGTGTGCCTGCGTGTTTGATGCTTAAGAGTTTTCTTTTTGCTTTTGAAATGGTCCCTTTGCATTCCTGGGGCTCACACTGCTTGTTTTCTTTAAAAGATTGTTCCTTTTGTCATGCTGATAGCTTCTACTGATGAATTCTGTCATTTTGCTTTTTCTGGGGGATTTTTATTTTCTTGGAAAAGGTGGCATCTTTGATGACTTTTTCTTTGATATGCTTTGCCATTGTGTTTGTTGATAAGCTAAGACTGTGAATTTGGAATATAGCTGTGTTGGCTTTATCTGATTTGTAGCTTTCTGGGATGCATGTTGCTTTCTTTTTTACTTTAAAGACTTTTTCTTGTTAGCTTTGTAGGTTTTTCCTGAATCCTTGTTCCCTGACTGCCTCCAAAGGACGCCCCTGGACCTTCTGTGCGGGTTCTGGGGTTTTCCTTTTGTTGTTTGTGTCGTCTGAATCATATTAGTCGAGTTGTTTTGTCCTTCGTCTGAGATGTTTTTTAGTAATCTGATCTTCTTTTCTTGTTGTAGGATTAGTTGGCCTCATGTATTCTCGCAAAAATATTGTTGAGACGTCTTCCCAAGTCCCTGAGGGCATGGCTGATTGGGTGGATTCTATGGTTTTGTTGTGTGTTTCTTTGGTTGACTCTGAGTTCTGTCAGCAACTTAGACAATTTCATAAGATCTGTGGTAGTGGTGGTGATGAAAAGAACTATGAACTTGTATCTTCGAGTTCTGAGGAGAGGGTTTGTTTCTCTACTCGGATTACCGGAGAGCGCCTTTTTTCTACGCCTACGACTTCTTTTTTAGTCAAATGAGTATTACTCTTCCTTTCACTGATTTTGAGACCAACCTGTTATGGTCATGTAATGTTGCTCCTTCCCAACTTTACCCCAATTTCTGGGGTTTCATAAAAATTTTTCAATTGTTGTGTCATAGATTTGGTATTCCTGCTTCACAATCTCTTTTCTTCTATCTCTTTGTTTTGACGAAGCCTGGGGTAGTAAAGAAGAAAGCCGCTTGGGTTTCTTTCCGAGCTTCCCAGGGAAAGAAGGTCTTCTCCATGTTTGATGAATCTTTCTGTGATTTTAAAAATTACTTTTTCAAGGTCCGAGCTGTTGAAGGAGCTCAGCCCTTTTTTCTGGATGAAAATGACGAGCCCGCCTTTCCCTTGGAATGGCAAAAGGATGTGAGAGTATCTAGATATACATGGGAAATGTTGGATGAGGCTGAGCAAGCTTTTGTGACTGTATTGGAAAAACACTGGGGTTAGCCTCCCCATCTCGACACAAAGAAATTTTTAACCAATCCCTCTCTCCTCCAAACTGAGCTGGGTAGTTATCTTTTTGATTTTCCTCTATTGTCTGCTCCTGTATTGTTCGCAAACTCTTTTCCGATTTGTGACTTGATTCCTTACTGTTGTGTTTTGCTTGCAGAGATGATTAAGAATAATGAATCTATGAAGGCCTTCAAAAGGGCGAGGAAAGCTACCGCAACCCAAAACGTCTCGGCCAAGGCGGCCGGGGAGGGATCATCCCAGGCTCAGTCAAAGCCGGCCATTCCGAGCTCACCTGGGGCGAGGAAGGTAATCCCGACTCCCCGGGTTCATTTGGTTGATCCTCCTCAAGCCTCTGTTGCCACTTCTGGTGCTCCTCCCAACAAAAAACAAAAAACAATTGAGCCTTTCAACCTTGATGCCCCTGATTTTGATGCAGTCGAGTTTGTAGATCAGCAGATCGGTCCTTACGGTGCCCTCTCTATGGATGATGTATCACTCCTTCGCCATTTGGACTTTATAACTTGGAGTAGTGTCAAGATGGCGCACATGGGAGCTGCCTTGTACCGAATTGCCCAAAATCTTCCTCTTCATGCCACCAAAGCCTTCATGGAGGAGGCTAAATAGGAGTTTAATCGGATGAAGGGCTTGAAGGAGGAGCTCGAAGTGAAAGTGACCAAACTGGAGAAGGAGCTGGAGAGCGAGAACGCTAGCTCCCTTGCCTTGGCAGCTTCTGTGAGGTTGGCCGAGGACACAACATTGAGGCATAAAGACAGCTATGTTACATCCTATCAGGAGGTAATGCGTCTGAAGGAGGAGTTGGAGTCTGCCCGAGTTGATTACTCCGAGCTCCAGGGTCATCTTGTCGGCAGCGTGAATGCTGCTTATGAGAACCTGAAGGAGCAGGTTCGAATTCTGGCTCCCGAGGTCGACCTTTCTCTCTTCAGCCTGGACAATGTTGTGAGGGATGGTAAGATTGTCCCTAACGACCCAGATGATGATGATGTCGAACCTCTCCCTGCGCCTACTGCCAAAGTGTCAATTTCTACAGTTCCTTCAGTTGAGGTTGGTCATCCCGTATCCGATCCGGACTGTCAAATCCTGAATCGGGATGATGGTACCGTGGATGCTGTGCCCATTCAGACTCGCCCTCCTTCACCCTGTGCTGATGCTACCGGGAAGGCTTTTGATGTTTAACTAAATTTTTTTATCTTGATTGTGTAGATAGCCTGGCTTGTGGGCTTTTAAACTCTTTATTTTGTAAATTTCATTTTGCTGACTGTTGACACTTGTTTAGTTGCTTGTTTAGCAACTTTAGGCTGAAAAACAAAAAATAGCTTCCGAGTTCTTGGGGCTGATTTGGGTAGCCCCTTTGAATTTATTTTTATCACAACTTCGTGCCTTTAGTATCATGTCGATCTTTATCTCGTCTAGGCACTTTTTCTAGGCTTTTGGTAGGGTTGGAGCCTTGTTGCTCGATCTCTTTGAGTTGCTTTTGTGCTTGTGGCTTTGATTCCTTTGAGGCAACAAACAAAAATCCTGTTTTGTTTGGACCTTTTGTGAGGTCTCTGCCAAGTATTACTTTTTGTAGCCTTCGCACTTTATATGGGTCGACTTCGTCATGTCGGGCCTTTCTAAGTTACTTTTGTAATCCTCTTTCTTGGACCTTGTTCAGGTCTCTTTCAGGGATTACATTTATAACTTTTATGTTTTGGGCCGACTTCGTCATGTCGGATAAAGTTATTTTGTAATCCTCTTTCTTGGACTTTGTTCAAGTCTCTTTCAGGGATTACTTCTATAACTTTATGTTTTGGGCCGACTTCGTTATGTCGGATCAAGTTATTTTGTAATCCTCTTTCTTGGACTTTGTTCAAGTCTCTTTCAGGGATTACTTCTATAACTTTATGTTTTGGGCCGACTTCGTCATGTCGAGCCCTTCTAAGTTAAAGTAATCCTCTTTTATAGGGTTGGCCAGACCTCTTTCCAGGGTTTACTTATAACTTGGTTTGACTTGGTCCGACTTCTTAACGTCGGCCAGTCTTTTAAGTTATTATTTAGCAATCCATCAGGACCTCGTTAGGTCCTTTCTCCGGATCACTTTCGATAACTTCTTGCATTATTCTATTTTTATCTTTGCCGATTTGTAGAAGGTGGGTTAAATCCTCGTTTAGTCGACCTTTAGATGAATTTGGTTTTCATCTTTGTTGGTCTTTATTGTGATCGTGCAGTGAATTTATTTTTCACTTTCTGCCAATTTGTCGCTTTATAATCGGACGATGAATGTTTCAGATTAATGCGTCTTGAAAACTTTGTAGAACATCTAATATATTTTATTTAAAAGAAAATGAAAATATGTACATATAGAGTTTTTATCCTTTTGAGTCGGACAATTTCTGGATCTCAACTTGGTGCCTCATTAAAAAACCTTTTCAGGAAAAAGAGTGCATCCTATGATGAGATCTTTTACCTTCTCTAGCTATAGTACCTGCTGAGCTTAAGTGTTGCACGTGCAGAGGCCATTTGTGGAGTTGAACGCCAGTTTTTGTGCCAGTTTGGGCGTTCAACTCTGGTTTTGGATCCTTTTCTGGCGCTGGACGTCAGATTTGGGCAGAGAGCTGGCGTTGAACGCCAGTTTACGTCATCTATCCTTGGCCAAAGTATGGACTATTATATATTTCTGGAAAGCGCTGGATGTCTACTTTCCAACGCAATTAAAAGCGCGCCATTTCGAGTTCTGTAGCTCCAGAAAATCTACTTTGAGTGCAGGGAGGTCAGAATCCAACAGCATCAGCAGTCCTTTTTCAACCTCTGAATCTGATTTCTGCTCAAATCCCTCAATTTCAGCCAGAAAATACCTGAAATCATAGAAAAACACACAAACTCATAGTAAAGTCTAGAAATGTGAATTTAACACAAAATCTATTAAAAACATCCTTAAAATCCCCCGAACCATTGTAACATAGTTCTTTGGATCCGGGTTCTTACTTTGATCATGGTTTTTGGTGATCCATGCATTGGCATAGAACTCTTGAACCATTAGGATGCCGACTTGTTGGATGGGTTTTGTTAGAACTTCCCAACCTCTTCTTTGAATTTCATGTCGGATCTCCGGATACTCATTTCTTTTGAGTTTAAAAGGGACCTCAGAGATCACCTTCTTTTTGGCCACAACATCATAGAAGTGGTCTTGATGGGCTTTGGAGATGAACCTTTCCATCTCCCATGACTCGGATGTGGAAGCTTTTGTCTTCCCTTTCCCTCTTCTAGAGGATTCTCCGGTCTTAGATGCCATCAATGGTAATGGAAAAACAAAAAAAGCTATGCTTTTACCACACCAAACTTAGAATATTGCTCGCCCTCGAGCAATAAACAAAAGAAATAGAAGAAGAAGAAGAAGAAATATGGAGAGGGAGAGGGAGATGTGGTTTCGGCCAAGAGGAGTGTAGAGGGGTGTGTGGTGTGAATTTGAAGAAGAATGGAGGGCTTTATATAGGGAAGGGAAGGGGGGGAAGGTTTCGGCCATATGGGTGGGTTTGGGTGGGAAATTGGTTTTGAATTTTGAAGGTAGGTGGAGTTTATGAGGTAGGTTTATGGGGAAGAGGAGATGGATGTGAGTGGTGAAGGGTTTTTAGGGAAGAGTGTTTATGGGGTTGTGTGAAAGAGAGTGGTGAGAAGAAGTGAGTAACACCAAACTTAGAGTTTGGTTGTGGCCTCCCAATCACCAAACTTAGAGTTTGACTGTGGGGGCTTTGGTTGCCTCTGCTTTGAGAGAAGCTTTTTCTGCTTCCTCCCTATGGTTGCAGAGGGAGATCCTTGAGTTTTGAATACAAGGGAGTTCTCATTCCATTGAAGGAATATTTCACCTCTATCAACATCAATCACAACTCTTGCTGTGGCCAGGAAAGGTCTTCCTAGGATGATGGATTCATCCTCTTCCTTTCCAGTATCCAGGACTATGAAATCAGCAGGGATGTAAAGGCCCTCAACCTTTACTAAAACGTCCTCTACTTGTCCATATGCCTATTTTCTTGAGCTGTCTGCCATCTCTAATGAGATTTTAGCAGCTTGCACCCCATAGATTCCCAGTTTCTCTATTACAGAGAGGGGCATGAGGTTTATTCCTGAACCAAGGTCACACAGAGCCTTAAAGATCATGGTGCCTATGGTACAAGGGATTATGAACTTTCCAGGATCCTGTCTCTTCTGAGGCAATGTCAGTTGATCCAGATCACTTAGTTCATTGATGAACAAGGGAGGTTCAACTTCCCAAGCATCAATGCCAAATAATTTGGCATTCAGCTTAATGATTGCACCAAGAAACTTGGCAGTTTGCTCTTCAGTAACATTCTCATTCTCTTTAGAAGAGGAATATTCATCAGAGCTCATGAAGGGCATAAGGAGGTTCAATGGGATCTCTATGGTCTCTAGATGAGCCTCAGAGTCCTTTGGTTCCCCAGAGGGAAGCTCCTTATTGATCACTGGACGTCCCTGGAGGTCTTCCTCCTTGGGATTCACGTCCTCTCCTCTCCTTTCAGGTTCGGCCATGGCGCTTATGTCAATGGCCTTGCACTCTCCTTTTGGGTTCTCTTCTGTATTGCTTGGGAGAGTACTAGGAGGGATTTCAGTGATCCTTTTACTCAGCTGGCCCACTTGTGCTTCCAGATTTCTAATGGAAGACCTTGTTTCATTCATGAAACTTACAGTGGCCTTAGATAGATCAGAGACTAGATTTGCTAAATTAGAAGCATTTTGTTCAGAGTTCTCTGTTGCTGAGTTGATGATGGAAAAGGCTTGCTATTGCTAAACCTGTTTCTTCCACCGACTATGAAGATTATGATGAACATCAAGAACATATTTTTGAAAAATTTTTAATGCAAAGAAAACATGCAAGACATCAAACTTAGAATTCTTTAATGCTTAGGCACTAAGAATTCAAGAATGCATATGATAAAATGAAAAGACACAAAATAGAAAATCATCAAGATCAAACAAGAAGACTTACCAAGAACAACTTGAAGATCATGAAGAACACTATGAATGCATGAAATTTTCGAAAAATGCAAGATGCACATGCAATTGACACCAAACTTATAATGTGACTCAAGACTCAAACAAGAAACACAAAAATATTTTTGATTTTTATGATTTTCTAATTTTTTTGGATTTTTATTTTATATTTTTCGAAAATTATATGAAAAAGAAAAATAAGGATTCCAAAATTTTTAATATGAATTCCAGGAATCTTGCCATGTTAGTCTAAAGCTTCAGTCCAGGAATTAGACATGGCTCACTAGCCAGCCAAGCTTTCAAAGAAAGCTCCAGTCCAAAATACTAGACATGGCCAATAGCCAGCCAAGCTTCAGCAGATACCTCTCATGCATACAACAGCAAATTTTATTGGCAACAACTAACTTGCTCTTGTGATGATGATTAGGAAGCCTCAGTCCAAAAGAATTTAGACATGGCTTTGCAGCCAGCCAGGCTTCACATGCTTCATGAAACACTAGAATTCATTCTTAAATATTTTGAATAAAATTTTTGAAAACATTTTTATTTATTTTTTTTTGAAAACGAAAATTTTTGAAAGATTTTTTGAAAAATTTTTGAAAACAAAAAATACAATAGTAAGAGGTCCTATTTATAATAAACTAGCTACTAGGGTTTACATAAGTAAGTATTTGATGTATAAATCCACTTCCGGGGCCCACTTGGTGTGTGTTTGGACTGAGCTTAAGTGTTGCACGTGCAGAGGCCATTTGTGGAGTTGAACGCCAGTTTTTGTGCCAGTTTGGGCGTTCAACTCTGGTTTTGGATCCTTTTCTGGCGCTGGACGTCAGATTTGGGCAAAGAGCTGGCGTTGAACGCCAGTTTACGTCATCTATTCTTGGCCAAAGTATGGACTATTATATATTGCTGGAAAGCCCTGGATGTCTACTTTCCAACGCAATTGAAAGCGCGCCATTTCGAGTTCTGTAGCTCCAGAAAATCCACTTTGAGTGCAGGGAGGTCAGAATCCAACAGCATCAGCAGTCCTTTTTCAACCTCTGAATCTGATTTCTGCTCAAATCCCTCAATTTCAGCCAGAAAATACCTGAAATCACAGAAAAACACACAAAATCATAGTAAAGTCTAGAAATGTGAATTTAACACAAAATCTATTAAAAACATCCCTAAAAGTAACTAGATCCTACTAAAAACATACTAAAAACAATGTCAAAAAGCGTATAAATTATCCGCTCATCAACCTTCTTAGGTTGCAGGCGTGCCACGACCTAGGAAGTTCTCGCCCGTCGAGTTCGGATAGTCTGTAGTAGCCCTTTCCAAGTACTTCTATGACTCGGTAGGGTCCTTTCCAGTTTGCTGCTAGCTTTCCTTCTCCGGGTCAAGTTGTTCCAATATCATTTCGGATTAGGATGAGATCATTCTCAGCGAAACCTCTTGGCACTACCTTTTGATTATATCTGGAAGCCATTCGACGTTTTATTGCTTCTTTCCTGATCCGAGCTCTTTCTTGGATTTCGGGAAGTAGGTCGAGCTCTTCCCTTTGAAGTTGGGAGTTGGCTTCTTCATTGTAATGGACCACTCTAGGCGACCCTTCCTCGATCTCTACCAGGATCATTGCCTCCGTTCCGTATGCTAATCGAAAGGGTGATTCCTTTGTGGTGGAATGTGGCGTTGTTCAATATGCCCATAGGACTTGTGGAAGTTCTTCGCCCCAAGCTCCCTTTGCATCTTGTAATCTCCATTTTAGCCCGGCTAATATGACTTTGTTAGCAGCTTCAGCTTGTCCATTGGCTTGGGGATGTTTGACGGAGGTGAACTGGTGCTTTATGTTTAAGTCGGCTACTAATTTTCTGAAGCCTGCATCTGTGAATTGGGTGCCATTGTCTGTGGTGATGGAGTATGGAACCCCGAACCTTGTCACAATGTTCCTATTTAGAAATTTTTGACTTCTTTGAGCAGTGGCGTTAGCTAGGGGTTCTGCCTCGATCTATTTTGTGAAATAGTCTACCCCTACTATGAGGAATTTAACTTGTCCCGATCCCTGGGGAAAGGGTCCGAGAAGGTCGAGTCTCCATTTCGCGAATGGCCAAGGTGAGGTTACGCTGATGAGCTCCTCTGGCGGGGCGATGTGAAAGTTGGCATGTTTTTGACATGGTAGACATGTCTTTACAAACTCTGTGGCCTCCTTTTGTAGAGTTGGCCAATAAAATCCTGCCCGAAGTACTTTTTTGGTGAGTGCTTGTGCTCCGGGATGATTGCCACAGATGCCACTGTGTATTTCTTCTAGAACTTCCTTCGTGTTGGCAGTCGGTACACATTTTAGAAATGGTATTGAAATTCCTCTTTTGTATAGAGTATTGTTTATGATAGTGTAGTATTGTACCTCCCGTTTTAACCTTTTTGCCTCCTTCTCATCTGTGGGAAGTGTTGATGTTTTGAGGTAGTTAATTATAGGAGTCATCCACCCTTGATCTAGACCTGTTATGGCTAGGATTTTTTCCTCTTCCGAGATTGACGGGTTCTGTAGTATTTCCTGGATGAGGCTTCTATTGTTGCCTCTTGGTTTGGTGCTGGCTAGTTTTGAGAGTGCATCAGCTCGGGCATTCTATTCGCGGGGTATGTGGCGGATCTCATATTCCCGAAATTGTCCGAGTTGTTCCCTAGTTTTACCCAGGTACTTTTTCATATTGGGGTCCTTGGCTTGGTAGCTCCCCGTTATTTGTGAAGTGATCACTTGTGAGTCGCTGAAGATAATGAGTCTTTGAGCTCCGACCTCTTTGGCCAGCTTTAAACCAGCTAGTAGTGCCTCATATTCCGCCTGGTTGTTTGAGGCAGGGAACCCGAATTTGAGAGAGGGTTCGATTTGGGTTCCTTGATTACTTTCTATTATCATACCTGCGCCACTTCCAGTTTTATTCGAGGAACCGTCCACGTAGAGATTTCATTCTGTGGGGTTTCTAGAGTATCTGTAAATTCTGCAATGAAGTTGGCTAAGTACTGTGATTTGATGGCTGTCCGAGCTTCATATTGGAGGTCAAACTCGGATAACTCGACTGCCCATTGTAAAATTCTGCCTGCTAGATCTGTTTTCTGCAATATCCCTTTTATGGGCTGGTTGGTCCAAACCTTAATGGTGTGAGCTTGGAAGTACGGGCGAAGTCGTCGAGATGTTAGTATGAGAGCATAGGCAAACTTTTTTATTTTTTGGTAGTTTAGCTCGAATCCTTGTAATGTTTTACTGATAAAGTATACGGGTTGTTGCTCACTGTTCTCTTCTCGAACGAGTGCTGAGGCTACTGCCCGACTTTCTAGCGCGAGGTATAATATGAGTGGTTCTCCTTCTTGTGGCCGATATAGGATAGGTGGCCGTCCTAAAAATATTTTGAAATCTTGGAAGGCTTGTTCGCACTCCATTGTCCATTCGAACTTCTTTCCTTTCTTTAGAGTAGCATAGAAGGGGAGAGATCTTATCGCTGATCCCGCTAGAAATCTGGATAAGGCTGCCAATCTCCCGTTGAGTTGTTGTACCTCTTTGACACAAGTTGGGCTCTTCATGTTGAGTATGGCCTGGCATTTATCCGGATTTGCCTCAATTCCTCTTTGTGTGAGCATAAAACCTAAGAATTTGCCTACTTCTACTGCAAAGGTGCATTTTGCAGGATTGAGTCGCATGCCATACTTCCTTATAGTGTCGAACACTTGGACCAGGTCGGACAATAATGTCTCTTCACTTTGTGTCTTTATCAACATGTCGTCCACGTAGACTTTCATGATTTTTCCGATATGATCTGAAAAGACTTTATTCATTAGCCTTTGATAAGTAGCTCCCACGTTCTTAAGAGCAAAAGGCATCACAATGTAGCAATAATTTGCATTTGGTGTTAAAAACGAGGTCTTTTCTTGATCTGGTGGATACATGGGGATTTGATTGTATCCGAAATATGCATCCATAAACGAGAGGTATTTATATCCGAAGGAGGCATCTACCAGAGCGTCGATGCTTGGGAGTGGATAAGGGTCTTTTGGGCAGGCTTTGTTGAGATCTGTATAGTCGGTGCACATTCGCCACTTTCCGTTTGATTTTTTCAACAAGACGACATTAGCTAACCATAGTGGGTACTTGACTTCTCTTATGAATCCTGCCTCCAGTAGTGCTTGTACCTGCTCTTCCACAGCTTGGGATCTTTCGGGTCTGACCTTTCTACGCCTCTGTTGTACTGGCCGAGATCCAGGGTAGACTGCTAGCTTATGACACATTAACTCGGGGTCTATGCCTGGCATGTCTGCAGCCTTCCACGCAAAGAGGTCGACGTTATCTCGTAAAAACTGTACGAGTGTTTCTTTTATGTCTTTTTTTAGAGTCGTGCTAATATTGGTTGTTTTGTCCGAGGTGTCTCCGATCTAAACTTTCTCCACTTCACCTTCGGGTTGTGGACGGAGTTCTTCTCGTCTCTGAACTCCACCAAGCTCAATTGTATGGAATTCTTCTCTTCCGCCTCTGAGATTTAGACTTTCGTTATAACAGCGGCGCGCCATCTTTTGATCTGCTTTTATTGTAGCTATTCCTTCTGCAGTTGGGAATTTCATGCATAGATGTGGAGTTGAGACTATTGCGCCGAGTTGATTCAATGTTGTTCGACCTATTAAGGCATTGTAGGCTGAACTCACGTTGACCACGATGTAGTCTATTTTGAGAGTTCTGGATTGGTTTTCTTTTCCGAACGTTGTGTGTAGTGAGATGTATCCAAGTGGTTGTACTGGGGTATCTCCCAGTCTGAACAGGCTGTTCGGGTATGCTCTAAGCTCCTTTTCTTCCAAGTCGAGCTTGTCAAAGGCAGTTTTAAATAAGATGTCAGCAGAGCTCCCTTGGTCTATTAATGTGCGGTGGAGATTGGCGTTTGCCAGGATGATGGTGATGACCATGGGATCGTCGTGTCACTACAACAAATATGGCCTTTAGCAACGCCAAATTTCGCAACGCCTTAAAACCGTTCTCTTAGATAGGTTTAGACAACGGTTTTTTAAAGTGTTACTGTTGAATTCAGTTTTTCATCAATTTTTAGCAACAAAATAAAACCGTTCTCTTTGACTATTTTAAAGAACGGTTTTATAACCGTTACCATGATTTGGCTTTAAACAACGGTTTTTTATTGTTGTTTAAAGAATTGTACAAAAGAAACGCATTAAAACCGTTGCCGAAATACTACACTTTAAAACCGTTCCATTAGATGGTCTTAGACAACGGTTTTTACAGTGTTGTTGTTGAAGTTCATTTTTTCATTATGCTATAGTAACAAAATAAAACCGTTCTCTTTGACTATTTTAAAGAACGGTTTTACAACCCTTACAACAATTATTTATGAAACAACTATTTTCTAATATTATTTAAATAATTATACAAATTAAACAATACTAATAAAAATAATTTTAGATAATTATATAAATTGAAACTATTTTTTAATAATTTTAATATAGTGTATTAGATTTTAAAATTATTATTTTATCCATCCATTTTTATCAATATATCTATTTTATCTATATCCTTTTATAAAATCTCTCATTCCTAACTAAATTCCCAAATTAAATAAAAAATTCTAATTTCCAAATTCTAAAACCCTAAACACCCCCCCACTGAGCACACAACCCCCCACTCATAAGCGTAACACATACACACACACGGACAAGAGAGGAGGAAGGAGAAGAGGACGGCGCCGACGGGTTAGGTGCCGCCGTCGCCATCGTTGCCAAGCCCGAAGGAGAAAGAGAGTCCACAAAGGGAGAGTGAGGGACGAAGAAGAGAAGCCGCGCTAACCCCGCAACGCCACTGCGTCGTCGCCTCCGTTGAGCAGTCGCCATCGTCGTGCGAGAAAGGAGAAGGAGCCGTCGAGGGGTCGCTGAGCCGCTGCCGTCGCCGTTGCGTTCGTTTCTGTCACAGAAGCTTCCATTTCTGTCACTTTCATGTTGCGGAGAGAAAGAACTACGCATGAGCCAGGGGCCAGGGAAAGGGAGCCACCGCCGTTGCATCCTGGCTACGCCGCCGTTCAATTCGTTGTTTCATCATGGCCATAGAGAGGAACGTGAATGGAAAAAGAAACAGGGAAGCTGCTACTTGGGATTTGAGGAAGACGGCTCTGTTCTGCCTCGCCTCTAGGTTCTGCAAGTTGCCGGAGTCTTCAGCCGCCGGGAACTAGTACTGAAGCTGCCCAGAATCACTACTGCTGCTGCCATGGGAGCTGGTATTGGAACCACTGATGGAGCTGCTGTGTTTAGTGATTTTCACGAGTTGTGACATCGAGGTAGGGAATATTTTATTAAATTAAATATTTTAAACTTTGAATGCCTGAAAAGTTTACTGGATTATTACGAATAGTTGAATGCTTCGTATGTAATGGATTTTGGTTGTAGATTAAATGTGTGACTGGTTGTGCTTCTTGTTTATTTTACGATAGTAAGGTAGAACATGTTGATATGTGTATGCTGTAGTCTGCAAGAGTGTGTTGAGAAGATACATGTCTAATGTTGTTCTGATTTTGATTTGGAAACTGGTTCTCTGAAAATAAAAAATTCCTATAGCTGTTTAGATGCTCTCTTTACTAACTTTGTTTCTTATATTCTGATTCACAGTTTAAGATAGCCCTTTTTTCTACTTTTCATTTTCTTCAGGATTGAAATTGTAGATAAATGCTTTTGCCATGACACAATAGAACAGATTGTTGATTCTTTGGTGAGCTTTAATGGCTGATTTCATGCCTTGTTTTGATTGAGCAATGATGATGATGGCCTTATTCTGAGCTGTTTTATTAGTGCTGATTTGATTTTAGTGAGTTCATGTGGGTTGATTTTGCTGTTTAGTGCTGCTTTATCCTTGTTAGTAGCTGATTTCATGCCATGTTTTATTTGAGCAATGATGATGATGGCCTTATTCTGAGCTGTTTTATTAGTGCTGATTTGATTTTAGTGAGTTCATATGGGTTGATTTTGCTGTTTAGTGCTGCTTTATCCTTGTTAATGGCTGATTTTATGCCTTGTTTTGATTAAGCAATGATGATAATGGCCTTATTCTGAGCTATTTTATTAGTGTGATTACTATGCTTTCTTCCTTCCATACGAAAAGCTGCTTACTATAATGTAAACCGTCTAACTGATGCAGATACGAGAGGGTAGATTTTAAACTCTTGACCAGTGCTTGTTGCGTGATTACCATACGACTTTACAAGCAAAATCTAAGCAGATTTCTGGTGACTTTTGTGAGGTAATGAACATTGCTAGCATTACAAATCCAACATCATTCAAAGATGAGGTTTCTAGGTGGTTTATAAATGTGAGACATTCTTTGCCTTTGAGCTAGCTTTGGGGTTGAGTTAAAATAGGTTATAGATTTCTTGTCTCTTGGCAATTTGTCCATCAATTGTTGTTACTTTTACGTTTACAGTTGAGTTAAAGACTCCTGATATTATTCTTAATTTCTACTATTTACTTTGATGTTGTCAAATGATGGCCTTATTCTGAGCTATTTTATTAGTGGTGATTTGATTTTAGTGAGTTCATATGGTTTGATTTGCTGTTTAGTGCTGCTTTATCCTTGTTAATGGTTGATTTCATGCCTTGTTTTGATTGAGCAATGATGCTGATGGCCTTATTCTGAGCTGTTTTATTAGTGCTGATTTGATTTTAGTGAGTTCATGTGGGTTGATTTTGCTGTTTAGTGCTGCTTTATCCTTGTTAATAGCTGATTTCATGCCTTGTTTTATTTGAGCAATGATGATGATGGCCTTATTCTGAGCTGTTTTATTAGTGCTGATTTGGTTTTAGTGAGTTCATATGGGTTGATTTTGCTGTTTAGTGCTGCTTTATCATTGTTAATGGCTGATTTCATGCCTTGTTTTGATTGAGCAATGATGATACCTTTGAGCTAGCTTTGGGGTTGAGTTAAAATAGGTTATAGATTTCTTGTCTCTTGGCAATTTGTCCATCAATTGTTGTTACTTTTACGTTTACAGTTGAGTTAAAGACTCTGATATTATTCTTAATTTCTACTATTTACTTTGATGTTGTCAAATGATGGCCTTAATCTGAGCTGTTTTATTAGTGCTGATTTGATTTTAGAGAGTTCATATGGGTTGATTTTGCTGTTTAGTGCTGCTTTATCCTTGTTAATGGCTGATTTCATGCATTGTTTTGATTGAGCAATGATGATGATGGCCTTATTCTGAGCTGTTTTATTAGTGCTGATTTGGTTTTAGTGAGTTCATATGGGTTGATTTTGCTGTTTAGTGCTGCTTTATCCTTGTTAATGGCTGATTTCATGCATTGTTTTGATTGAGCAATGATGATGATGGCCTTATTCTGAGCTGTTTTATTAGTGCTGATTTGGTTTTAGTGAGTTCATATGGGTTGATTTTGCTGTTTAGTGCTGCTTTATCCTTGTTAATGGCTGATTTCATGCCTTCTTTTGATTGAGCAATGATGCTGATGGCCTTATTCTGAGCTGTTTTATTAGTGCTAATTTGATTTTAGAGAGTTCATATGGGTTGATTTTGCTGTTTAGTGCTGCTTTATCCTTGTTAATGGCTGATTGCATGCCTTGTTTTGATTGAGCAATGATGATGATGGCCTTATTTAGAGCTGTTTTATTAGTGCTGATTTAGTTTTAGTGAGTTCATATGTGTTGATTTTGCTGTTTAGTGCTGCTTTATCCTTGTTAATGGCTGATTTCATGCCTTGTTTTGATTGAGCAATGATGCTGATGGCCTTATTCTGAGCTGTTTTATTAGTGCTAATTTGATTTTAGTGAGTTCATATGGGTTGATGTTGCTGTTTAGTGCTGCTTTATCCTTGTTAATGGCTGATTTCATGTCTTGTTTTGATTGAGCAATGATGATGATGGCCTTATTCTGAGCTGTTTTATTAGTGCTGATTTGATTTTAGTGAGTTCACATGGGTTGATTTTGTTGTTTAGTGCTGCTTTATCCTTGTTAATGGCTGATTTCATGCCTTGTTTTGATTGAGCGATGATGCTGATGGCCTTATTCTGAGCTGTTTTATTAGTGCTGATTTGATTTTTGTGAGTTTATATGGGTTGATTTTGCTGTTTGTTTAAATTCAGAAACGTCCTATTTACTGGCATAATGTTGCCGAAATTTCTAAAAATTTGTGTTAATTGAATTTCAATTTGTGAATTGAATTTGGTAATTTGTTTCTTTAGTTTTTTTTCAATTAAATATCTTATAAATCAATAAGAGGGATGGAATATAATTAGTATCTTTGTATAGAGACAACAGTGAAGAAAACATGAGGACCTACACAATGCTTGAAGATTCATGCAAGACAGTTGGAAGATAGAGAAGAAATTACTCTAGATATTGAAGGAGAGGCGATTGGTCCTACTGATGAAGCTGTAAACAACTTGTGCAAATTTTTGGGCACAATGGCAAGGAATTTAGATTTTGTCCATTAATTTACACAAATTGGAAGGGGATTAAAGATAAAGATGCCATTTGGGAATCTGTTCAAGTGAGAATATTATTATTGTTAGCTATTTCAAACTCTTCTTTGTTATATTTTTTGCTACATTAGATGATATAGTTCGAGGTTGTCATGATAGTATTGTGGTATTTTTAATGTGATTGTGGATCTTACAACAATTTTTGTAAGTCAAATTTGATGAAAAATATTCAATTATTTTTCTTTAGTGACTTTATTCAAATAGTTTAGATTATTTATTGACTCTAAATAATTTAAAAAAATAAAATTAATTTCATTCACGAGAAAACTACTATTATAAATAAAGAATTATATATTACGAAAAATCGTTGTCAAAAGTTACAAAGGACAACGGTGTTAAAACCGTTGCCAAAAAATGACATCAATGGTATTGCTTTAAAACCGTTGTCTTAGATGACTATAAAATGTCAAGGGTTTTAAAACCGTTGCCAAAAACATCAATGGTAACGCTTTTAAACCGTTGTCTTAGACAACTATAAATTGGCAACGGTACAAAAACCGTTACCAAAAAATGACACCAACGGTAATGCTTTAAAACCGTTGCTATTGTGGATAACAAAACTACTACAGTTTAAAACCGTTGCCTATCCAGGTACGGTTTTAAACTGTTGTACCATGAAAAAGAACGGTTTAAAACCGTTGTTTCTCGAGTAACGGTTTGAAACCGTTGTTTAAAATTTGTTTTCAAAACCATTGTCTATACCAGTAACTTTGGCAACGGTTTTTTGGTTACCGTTGTCTTAGGTAAAAAACCGTTGTCTTTGAGCATTGGCAACGGCCGCATATACCACAGGTCAAAAACCGTTGCCAAAGCGTTGCCTAAAGTTTAGGGAACGGTTTTTCAATATACGGCAACGGTTTTTGACCGTTGCGAAAAGCCTTGTTTGTTGTAGTGTGTCCTGAGATGATACCGGATGCGTCTTCTTTGGTGAACGTGATTGCAGGGATGTCGGGTGCTTCCTCCTTTCCTTCGACATGATATACTTCTTTAAGATATCTTTTGCAGGATAATTTGGAGATTTCTCCTCCTGCAAATCCTCCGTGTATCATATGAACATGTCTTTCTGGCGTACAAGGTGATCGCTCGGTTCGTCCGACCTCCTCGTCCCTCCTTTTTCTTTGCTCATCGTCTCGGGTGGC
Source organism: Arachis ipaensis (assembly GCF_000816755.2). NCBI lineage: Eukaryota > Viridiplantae > Streptophyta > Magnoliopsida > Fabales > Fabaceae > Arachis > Arachis ipaensis. Next base: position 107,832,647 of record NC_029789.2, read on the forward strand.
CAAATACCGATCTAGTTTTCCTTCTCTTACTAACTTTTCTATGACATTTTTTAGATCGAAACATTCGTTGGTGGAATGTCCATGGACACGATGGTATTCACAATACTCGTTTCGGTTTCCTCCTCCTCTTTTGCCTTTGAGTGGTCGAGCTGGGGGTATTTTTTCTGTATGGCAGACTTCCTTGTACACATCCACAAGAGACACCCGAAGGGAGTGTAATTATGATATTTTTTTAATTTTTCCCCTTGTCGATCTTCCTTCTTTTTGGACTCTTTATCTTTATCCCGGTAGGTGAATCCAGATTTTGAGGTTTCTCTTAGTCGAGAATTTTCTTCCATGTTAATGTATTTCTCCGCTCGTTCTTGCACTTCGTCTAGAGATGTGGGGTACTTCTTTGATATGGATTGGCTAAAAGGTCCCTCTCGTAGGCCATTGATGAGGCCCATGATGGCGGCCTCTGTTGGCAAGCTTTGTATGTCTAGGCATGTTTTGTTGAATCTTTCCATGTAGTTACGAAGACTTTTCCGATCTCCTTGCTTGATTCCTAGTAGACTGGGGGCGTGCTTAGCCTTGTCTTTCTGGATGGAGAATCTGGCCAAGAATTTTTTGGCTAGGTCATCAAAGCTTGAGATGGACTTCGGAGGTAGGTTATCGAACCATCTGATTGCTGTCTTCGTGAGAGTTGTTGGAAAAGCTTTGCAGTGAACTGCATCTGAGGCGTAAGTGAGGTACATCCTACTTCTGAAGTTGCTAATGTGATGGTTGGGATCTGTAGTGCCATCGTACAAAGTCATATCCGGAAGTTTGAAGTCCTTAGGAATTTTGGTCTTCATGATTTCCCTAGTGAATGAATCTTGATCTTTGCGTGAGTTGTCCTCAGGGGGTGGTCCGAGTAGCTTTTGCTTTGAGATCGGCTTCGAGTTTTAGAAGTTTATCTTCTAATTCTCGACGTCGCCTTACCTCTCTTTGTAGATCCTTCCCAACTTCTCGTTGGTGCTGGGTTTCATTTTCAAGTTGCTTTAAACGATCTTGAAGCGCTTCTATCACTCCCGGATTTGATGAGTTTTTGTCCCCGTTGGATTCCGGAGTATCTTTTAGCGTAGTGTCTGTGTTTTTGTGCGGTGTTCTATCCTCTAGATCCGAATCGTGGTCATTGTCATGATCGTCCGCCATGGTGATGGGAAGACTTCCAAGGTCCCCGGCAACAGCGCCAATGTTCCGAGGGTTACCTGAAACTGTAGGTCGATCTCGAACGAGATCTTCTGTACGGGTCAGAGATGACGTGTCTGGCTGATGGGTGGCAACCGGAGCTGTCGTGTCTGACTTGTTGGACTGGCTGCACTGCTGATCCTTAATCACCGGAAGGTGGGGGGTATCTGTAAGAGACTCCGATGCTTAAGTTAGTATTGGTATTAAACAGGTTTTTAGTAGAATCAGAGTATGAGTTATACCTGGGTGCTCCAGTGTATTTATAATGGTATAGAGTGACCTTTTTAGATAAGATAAGTTAGTTATCTTATCTTATCTTATCTTTGAGTTGAGGTCAAATTATCTTCAAGGGAACTGCCCTTATCTCTATAGGCTTGGACTGCCTTTGGATTTGGGTCGTGTTCCTCTATTTGGGCCCCTTACTGGGCTTTCCTGTCGATTTGACCGACCTCTTTGAGAAGAGGTCGGATAGCCTGACCTGAGGAGGTTGGTCGCTTTATTACTGAACATCTCGGATCGGATAGCTCGATCCAGGGTGTGAATAGCGGCCATGGGTAATTTAGCAAATACCATGGAGGCTAATGCTACTGCAACTCTGGAAGCTGTGCAGAGATTGGGCCAACCGGCCAAAAATGGAAACGGGAATGGTGAAGGGAATGCTAATGATAATGCTGAGGGAAACGGCGATAACACGGGTGGTGTTCCGATGACCTTGGCGACATTCCTCAAGATTCATCCACCAACTTTCCAAGGATCAACTAATCCTACTGAAGTGGATAACTGGTTCCAGGATATGGAGCGTGCTTTACAGGCGCAGCATGTTCCCATCAATCAATATGTCGAGTTTGCAGCTTATCAGCTAGCGGGAGAGGCCCAACCCTGGTGGCAAGCAGAGTGTCGCTTGCTATAGCTTCAGAACACCAACATTCCATGGGAGGTGTTCCAAACGGCCTTCTATAAGAAGTACTTCCCTGAGTTTGCAAGGGAAGCAAAGGAGATGGAACTAATGCAGCTGAAGCAAGGTTCCCTGTCTGTGGCAGATTACACTAGCAAGTTTGAGAAACTTTGTAGGTTTTCTAGGGTATGTCAGGGTGCCCCAGAGGCTTATGAGAGTTGGAGGTGTATTAAATACCAAAGGGGGCTAAAGGACAACATTATAACTGTTGTGGCTCCTATGGAGATCCGTGTCTTCTCCGACTTGGTTAATAAGGCAAGAGTGGTGGAGGAGTATGCCAAGACCGTGGCGGCGTCCAAGGACACTCATGGAGGGAGCTCTAGTCGGGGGCGTGGCAAGTATTTTCATCCGAGAGGACAAAGCTTCAAGAGAAGAGGATATGTGCTGCAAAATCTAGGAGGCTTAAGAAAGAACACCCATGATCAGATTCATCATGGCAAAGGGAGATGAAATCAGAGTAAGAATTCTCCGGATTTAGCTTGTGATCGTTGTGGACGTTTTCATCCATATGACTCTTGCAAGGTTGGTATAGGTGGGTGCTTCAACTGTGGCTTGCCTGGTCATTTTGAGAGGGATTGCACACGTGGGAAGAACCCAAGTGCGGGTCAGAGTCAGCACCAGGGGCGAGTTTTTGCTGTGAATGCCAAGGATGCTTCCAAGGCAGATCCGTTAATGAAAGGTATATGTTTAATTGGTGATAAGACTTTAGTTGCATTGTATGATATTGGAGCATCGCATTCGTTTATTTCGTTTGCTAAAGTTGAGGAATTAGGCTTGAAAGTGTCAGAGTTACTATTTGATCTGCATGTACATACTCCGCACCAGACAGTTATGACTAGGTCATGGTGTAGGAAAGTAGGTTTCAAGCTTGAGGGTAGAGACTTTGTGCATGATTTGATCTGTTTGCCATTGATTGGATTGGAAATGATTTTGGGGTTTGATTGGTTGTCAAAGAATCGGGTTTTGTTGGATTGCTTTGAGCGGTCAATTTGGTTTATGCCGGAAGGAGAAAATGGAGCAGTGGTAGCTACGGGATATTACTTGAACTCTATAATGGTGCACTGTAGTGGGGAGGAGTGTCAGGGTTATATTCTATTGGCTGCTAATGCGTTGGGGGATGCCCAGAGCTTAGGTTAGATACCGGTGGTTAAAGACTTTCTGGAGGTGTTCCCGGAAGATATCCCTGAGTTCCCACCTCAAAGGGAGATTGAATTTGCGATTGAATTAGTGCCGAGAGCCAGACCAGTGTCAATTGCGCCATATAGAATGGCTCCGATAGAGCTGGCAGAATTAAAGACTCAGTTGGAAGAGCTTCTGAACAAGAGGTTCATTCGACCGAGTGTATCACCGTGGGGAGCGCCAGTTTTATTGGTAAAGAAGAAAGATGGAGGAATACGATTGTGTGTGGATTACCGACAATTGAACAAAGTGACTGTAAAGGATAAGTACCCGCTGCCAAGGATAGATGACTTGATGGATCAGTTGTAAGGAGCTGGAGTGTTTTCTAAGATAGATTTGAGATCCGGTTACCATCAGATCAGAGTGAAGGAGGACGATATCCCTAAGATTGGATTTAGAACACGCTATAGACACTACAAATTTGCGGTGATGTCCTTTGGGTTAACGAATGCACCTGCTGTTTTCATGGATTACATGAACAGAGTCTTTCGTCCTTTTTTAGACAAATTCGTGGTGGTTTTCATAGACGACATCTTAGTTTATTCTAAGATGGTGAAAGAGCATGAGGAGCACTTGAGGATTGCGCTGCAAATCCTAAAGGAGCAAAAGTTATACGCTAAGTTGTCGAAGTATGAGTTTTGGAAGGAGGAAGTAAAGTTCTTAGGTCATATGGTGAGCAAAGGAGGAATAGCCGTAGACCCTTCGAAGGTAGAAGCGGTGATGGAATGGGAAAGACCGACGACTGTGACGGAAGTCAGGAGCTTTTTGGGCTTAACCGGATATTACCGGAGATTTATTGAAGGATTCTCCCGGATTGCACTACCAATGACTAAATTGAAAAGGAAAGAAGCGCCTTTTGTATGGACGTCAGAGTGTGAAGAGAATTTTCAGACTTTGAAGCAGAAGTTAACTTCAGCACCTGTTTTAATCTTGTTGGAACCGCATGAACCATTCGAAGTGTATTGTGATACGTCCCTGAAGGTTTTGGGTTGCGTGTTGATGCAACACCGGAATGTGGTGGCATACGCATCGCGTCAGCTGAGACCGCATGAGGTGAATTACCCAACTCATGACTTGGAATTAGGGGCGATTGTGTTTGTATTGAAGATTTGGAGACACCACTTGTACGGAGTGAAGTTTAGCGTATTTTCTGATCATAAGAGTCTCAAGTACATCTTCGATCAGAAAGAGCTTAACATGCGTTAGAGGAGGTGGATGGAGTTGCTTAAAGATTATGATTTCGAGTTGAGTTATCACCCTAGAAAGGCGAATGTGGTGGCAGACGCGTTGAGTCGAAAATCTTTAACAATAGCTTGGATGAGGAATAAGGAAGAGGAGCTAGTAGATAAGTTTGTGGATCTTAAGCTGGATATTGGTGAAGTTACCGGAAGAGCTTGTTTAAACCAGCTACAAATCTCAAACACGTTTAAATCAGAGATACAAAGGGCTCAACAAGATGAGCAGAAGCTTCAGCAGTTGTTTCAACCAGTTGGTGATAAGAGGTGTAGAGAATTCACTAGGAATGGTGAAGGATTTTGGAGATACAAAGGAAGAATTTGCATACCGGATGTCGGGAGTTTGTGGCAAGACTTATTGTCGGAAGATCATAACAGTGGGTTTTCCATTCATCCTGGAATTACGAAGATGTATTATGACCTAAAGAAGATGTTCTGGTGGCCTGGGATGAAGGGTGATATAGCAACTAGGGCTGGCAATTCATATCCTACCCGTGGATACCCAACCTGGTCCAATCCGTTTGAGTAGGGTAGGCTACCCGACCGCTGTGGGTAGGGTAGGGTACGGTCCGGATATGCATGCGGGTAGGGTAAGGTATGGGTTTAGGGTGTATCCTACCCTACCCTACCCGCACCTCATATATAACACATATTTTATAAAAATTAGGTATATAGCGAAGGAAGTGAGAGTTGAACCCACAACCTCCTTTATGTAATGACTTACAATAAGTGAACAACTACTAAAACTAGTTAGTTAATTTAGTAATTTAGAGCATTACTTTTTTATTTTTTATGTTATTAATATGTATAAAATTCGAAATGATTGAATTTTATATTTACTTTGAAAAAATTTGATATTTCTGTGGGTAGGGTAGGGTAGGGTTTAGAATTTTAGGGTGCGGGTAGGATTAGGGTAGAGAGATTCTCAACCTGCGGGTAGGGTAGGGTAGAGTTTTAATAAAATTTTCAACCCGCGAATAGGGTTAGGGTAGGGTTCAAACCCTACCCTACCCTACCCATTGCCAGCCCTAGTAGCAACAGTGGTATCAAAGTGTTTAACCTGTCAGAAGGTGAAGATAGAGCAACAGAAACCGTAAGGGATGTTACAGCCACTTGAGATTCCGCAGTGAAAGTGGGAAGGAATTGCAATGGACTTTGTGACCAGTTTACTGAGGACTAGGTCGGGATTTGATGTGGTTTGGGTGATCGTGGATCGCTTAACCAAATCCCGCTCATTTTCTGCCTATCCGAGTAAACTATTCTATGGAGGAGTTGACAAGATTGTACATCAAAAAGATAGTAAGGTTACATAGTGTGCCATCGAGCATAGTGTTGGACTGTGATCCCCGATTCACATCAAGGTTTTGGGGAGCTTTCCAAAGAGCTTTCGGTACGAAGCTATGTCTCAGTACCGCATATCATTCGCAAACCGATGGACAGTCGGAAAGGACTATTCAGACGTTGGAGGATATGCTGAGAGCATGTGTTTTGGATCAACCTGGGAGTTGGGATCGTTACATGCCATTGGTGGAGTTTGTGTACAACAATACCTTTCATGCAAGCATTGGGATGGCTCCGTATGAAGCCTTGTATGGACGGAAGTGCCAATCTCCACTTTGTTGGTATGAATCTGGTGAGGTAAGTGTATTGGGTCCAGACTTGATAGCAGAGACTACTGAGAACATTAAGAAGATTCGTGCAAGGATTCTAACTGTTCAGAGTCAACAGAAGAGTTATGCGGATCAGAGGAGGAAATCGTTAGAATTCGAAGTGGGAGAACATGTATTCCTGAGGGTTACACCAACAACCGGGATTGGAAGAGCAATCAAGACCAAGAAGTTGAATCCGAGGTATATAGGACCGTTTGAGGTTTTAAGGCGATTTGGGACGGTGGCGTATCAAGTTGCTTTGCCACCTCATATGTCTAACTTGCATGACGTATTCCACGTGTCACAACTCCGAAAGTACACATCGGATGTGGCTCATGTGTTGGAGCCTGAGTCTGTTGAGTTGAGGGAAAACTTAACTTTCCAAGTAACTCCAGTGAGGATCGATGACACTAGTGTGAAGAAGCTGTGAGAAAAGGAAGTCTCATTGGTTAAGGTTGCTTGGAAGCGAGTAGGAGTTGAAGAGCATACTTGGGAGTTGGAGACCAAGATGTGAAAGGATTATCCCGAGCTATTCTCAGGTAATTCAAATTTTGAGGGCAAAATTTCTTATTTGGTGGGGAGAATGTAAGAACCGCAACTAATCAACCGGTTAGTTAAGCAATTAATATTGCCCAAATTAGATTCTGAAAAGTTAGAGTGAGAATTTGAGGATTTAAAAGTGATTTTTGGACACAGTGGGTTTTTTGAGTCAGAAAATGTGTCTTCTGCAAAAAACTGTGAAAAATCGCGAATCAGTAGTTGAACCGGTTGAACCAGTTCGAGTTTGTCTGGTATCGCACGAGAAAAGTGAAAACTGACAAAAACCTTAGAAAAATATTAGAAGTTGAAAACCAGGCGTTAATTTTAAAGGTTTGACCCGAAGTTGGGCCAAACGGGCTAAAAACTCTAACAGGTTGGACCGGGCCCAAGTTGGGCCCAAGCCCAAGATATAAAAGGTTCATTTAATGAACCAATCAGCACAAACACACTCAAACACACCCATCAGAAATTGAAAGAAGGAGAGGAGAAGACATTGAGCACTATTTATCATCTTCTTCCAGTGCGCATTTTTATTTAGAAAACTATGTTTTCCGACTCAGAAAAATTCACTGAGTCCAAATATCATATTTAAATTATTAAATTCCGATTGTTAAATTTTCTAACCATATTCGCTCCTATTTAATTTACTATTTAATTAATTACGGTTTGACCGGGTTTTATATTCTACCCCCCAACAGAAATTTTTGCCCTCGAAAATTCCATCTGCCACCACGAGTATGTGAGCGTAGTTTGCCTTTACATCCAACGCATAGTAGTCCCAAGGTCTTTTTACTCTGCGCGCTTCTGTTGCCGCGCTCTAATTCCTTTATCTTCGAGGATCTCGCTCATTCGTCCAACGCTGACCAACAGCCTCGTTCATTACTTTCATCATCTCATCAACTCACATCTTATTAAATCTCAAATCATGTCATCAATAATATCACCATCATCATTAATCATGGTCATCATCCCACATCGCTATAATTAACCAAAAATCATCACCATACCTTAATCATACTCCATCACTATCCTATCATTTTCAAAACCATAACCAACAATCTTTCAAATTCTTGGGAAAATTTCGACGGCACCTCCCCTAAGAACTGGAGTTTGCCACTCGTCACGGGTTCCCTCAAACTAATCTCAGTACAACATCAGCATTTCAATTTAATGGTTTTGAAACTCGTCTTTCAAAACCAATCATTATAAATCTCAATCTAAATCCAAGGTCACTATGACCAAATATCATAGTACTTATCTCTCAAACACAGTGACTTGCACCCACTTATCATCTAAATCCAATTACACATCAACGATAATTTCTTCATTCAATTCAGAACTATCAAAGTTCATAGTCACAATTTATCCCAATTATCTAGAATCATTATCTGCATTAGTTCACTAACCTTTTAAGTACTTAAAGTATAAAGCATTTCTAATCATACCCTACTATTCCTTATTATTACCATACTATGTTAACACTCCAGCAAGCTTCCGCTATGTCACTCTAATTATTAACCACCAAGAATCCAATCATGAATCCATGTCATATTCTCCTATCGAATCACAAAACCTAGGCCCACTTCTAAGCTTTCTCAACCTGACAGAAATAATGCTTATGCTCATCGTGAGACTCAACCACATCCTCTTAAAAATCCTTGATCTCTATACTCACATTACCTAATCATTTAAAACCTATAATATCCGTTGCCTAACAATTTGTTATCCTCCAATTTCTATACAAGTGCTCGATTTTTACAAACTTTCATTCCCATTCAAATCCAACTATTCCAATGTCAATTTGAAGCCCCTTCTGCCCTAAATCATCAAATTCCAATCAACTCAAACCAAATTAAGCAAATCGTTCAAGCAACTATCCACCTCTAAGTGTTCAACTCATCGATCCAAAATCAACACACCATTCTCATATATATCACTGCCAAGATTCCTATCACGGCGTTCCCTCACCGGTTCGTTCTTGAGAATTTCTCTTTCCGATTACTTCATTCATGTCCGTGAGACACCCTTCGGGTCTTGTCCATACTGGCCAAGCGATATCGAGGTGATCAGACTCAATATCTCCAGTTAAGTGCTTTAAATTACCAAAGGTACACTCATGGATTTCATGCTAGATGGATCGATTAGATACCCTAACTAGCACAGGCATAGACTCTGAGTATGCATTGAAGCATAAGCAGTTCCATCCCTTAGGCTCACGAGGACGAACTGCTCTGATACCATAATGTAACACCCTAATATTCAAATCCCTATGCTCGAGTCATAAGTTAATGATAATAAGGTGGTACGACTGATAAACCCCATTTGGAGGGTTTATCTTGTGTTAAATTTAGAGGATTTTATAACCTTTTAACCCACATTTATCCAATGAAATAGCATGGTTTTATAACTTCTCTTTTAATTGTGCTTAAGTGTGAAAACATGCTTTTAGGTCTTAAAGTAGCTAAATTCAATTCACCTTGATTCCATTAGATGCCTTGATGTGTTTGATAAGTGATTTCAGATTTAGGAGGCAAAGATTGGATCAAGGGAATGAAGAAAAAAAGCATGTATAAATGGAGAACTCATGAAGAAATGAAGGAATCGCAAAAGCTGTCAAGCCGACCTCTTCGCACTTAAATGACCATAACTTGAGCTACAGAGGTTCAAATGATGCGGTTCCAGTTGCGTTGGAAAGATAACATCTGGGGCTTCGAAACGATATAAGATTTGTCATTGTTGCTATACGTATGGTGACACGTAAGTGCACTGTACGCGAACGCGTCGTTGCTACCATATGACCCACTTAAAGCAATACGTGGCCAGCGAATTCTAAAGCCTTGTGGGCCCAATCCAAGTTATTTCTGATGCTATTTAAGCCAAGGATTGAAGGAGAATTGATATACTTTCACACATTAGTTTAGTTTAGTTTAATTTTTGGAAGGAAAGTTAGTTTTAGAGAGAGAAGCTCTCACTTCTCTCTAGGATTAGGATTTTAGGTTTTAGATCTAGATCGAGTTCTTCTTCTCTCTTCTAATTTTCCTTTTCTTTCCTTAATTGTTCTCTTGTAGTTGTAGAATTCTTCTTTCCTTGTAATTCCTTTGTATTGTTAGTTGTAGCTTATGAACTTTCTTTTGTAGATCTACATTTCTTCTTCAATGCAATTGGTAAGTTCTTTGTTGTTTCATAATTGTTTTGCCTTTCTATTGTTAATCTCTTACTTTTTAGTTGTAGATTCCTTTAATTCTTGCAATTAATAGTGTTTGCCATTATTGCCTTCTATGTGTTTGTTGAAATGCCTCTTCTAGATATGAGTTAGATTTTGTTTCTCTTGGCTTGGGAAGGTAACTTAGGAACTCTTGAGTTACTAATGTCCAAGTGATTGACGATTGGAAGCCGTTAACTCCAGATCTCACTAATTAATTTGGTGTAGAACTAGGACTTATGGACTTGGATTGACATAGCTCATTTAACTTTTCTTTATTAGTTAGAGGATAACTTAGTGGGGTTGGTCCTTGCCAATTTTCATGTTGTGGTTAGTGATTAGGATAGAGATCCTTGACCACCAACCTTTGCCAAGACCTTTTTAGTTGTTAGTTTATTTTTATTGTCATTTATCTTTCATGTCTCTTATCAAAAACTCCAAAACATACCTCATAACCAATAACAAGACACTTTATTGCAATTCCTAGGGAGAACAACCCGAGGTTCAATACTTCAGTTTATAAATTTAGGGGTTTGTACTTGTGACAAACAAATTTTTGTATGAAAGGATTATTGTTGGTTTAGAAACTATACTTACAACGAGACTTCATTAGTGAAATTCTAACCCACACAAAAGTCCTCTCATCAAAATGGCGCTGTTGCCGGGGTTTTGCAATGGTGTTATGTTATTGGTTATTGTATATATGTGAATATTGTGAATAGGTTTGTCAATTGCTTGTTTTTAGTTTTTTTGTTAGATTTATTTTGTTTTTCCACTATAAATTCTCACTTTGGCTATGAGTTTGGTCCTAATTGTGTTGTAAGAAATGTGAACTCCAATGATGACACTCATTATGGATGGAACCAACAAAGATGGGAGAAGCCTCAAGGAATTGATCACTCCTATTGGCAACAACCTCCGGATGCATATAGGTATAATTTCCATCCTAATGCATGTCAATTCAATGGCTATGGTGAAACTTTTTGTGATAATCAACTACCACCATCATATGCCTATGACTCTTATCCTCAACATGAACCTCAACCATTCTTACAAGCCTCTCATTACCAAACACCTTCCTATGATCCATATCCATCACATGACCAATCACCCATACCATATTCTTATGACCATTATGAGCAAGAGCCTTTAGAACCACCACAATCCTACCATGATTATTACCAAGAACCACCTCAATGCACACCATCTCCATACCCTTACCAAGAAGAACCACCTTCCTACTATGAACCCTTTCTCCAAAATAATGAACCCTCTTATCCACCCCAAGCCCCAATAGATGACTCTCTCACCTTGCTACTTTAAGGACAAGCGGATATACATAGGAACACCCTAGAGTTTATGACTAATTTGACCAAGGTAGTGCATAATTTAGCCTACCAATTCTTAAACACTCAAGGTGCTTCCATAGCCACATGTAGAGAAACAATTGAAGAGTATAGCATGAAGGAGAGATTGGAAACTCCGGTGGGTGATGAGGGATACCACTTTGTGTTAGAACAATTGGAGGAGCCTATGATCATTGAAGAAAAGGAAGAAGTGGTTGAAGATTTGGAAGATGTTGAAAGTCCATGGGAATGTAGCATCATGGAGCACTCTTCCAAGAAGCTTGATATTGATGTTGATGAGGGTGCGCAACCTCCAAGGCATGTCATCGTTGGAGACTTGGAAGAGGCTTATCAAGAGATGGATTCAATCATGGATGAATTTCTCTCTACAATGGAATCCTCTCCCATTAGACATGAAGTTAAAATTATAGAAGAATGTGCACAACCTTCCATACCCTTGGTGAGTAATGATAAAGAGAGTGAATCAGAAAAGAGCTACCAAGGGAAAAAAGTTGAATTGGTGTATATCGAAATTGAAGAATATGAAGAGGTTGATCAAGAGATGAATTCATTCATCAATAAATTCCTATCCGAAATTGAATCACCTCTCATTGGGCAAGAAATTGAAGTTCTTGAAGACAACACCAAGCCACGTGATAAAGGGGAAAATGTTGAAATTGAAGAAGTTTGCGAAGTGGTGGAAACAACTAAAGAAGAGCCTAAAGAAATAGACCTTGCATTGTCTAAGTGTGGGGAGGTCTCCTTCCCCAAGTCACCATCCAACCCAACATTCAAGTGGGTAAAATTCTTATCCCTAAGCTTTGCTTTCTCACTTGAATATGGGTTAATTGAAAATGATGGTCAACTTAGAGCTCTTTGTGGAATTAAGAGTAAAAGGGAGTTGTGTAGTGGTTGGAGGTTTGGAATTAGGCTCATCAAGGTCAAAACCTCAAAGTATAGGGACTATGATTGGATGAATGCTACTTTACATGGGTATAGGAAGAGGACTTGGTGTGCTCAAGAGAATTCTACTTGTTCTACTTGTCAACCGCCCGAACGGAGAATTCATGGAAATCAACTTGAAGACTGGTGCGAAAATAAGATATGGGATCCCGGATCGAAGCATGAAGACCAACTAAGGGAGCTCATATCTTGGGTGGAACTCCATCCAAACTTGGTGAAGATGGTTGGAACCTCTGTTAACCATTTGAGGAGCAAGGATCCTTGGAGATTCAAGGATGAGTACAAGCATAAGCCACCATGACATGAGTTTCCCAAATGTCCAACTTAAGGACTTAAACTAAAAGTGCTAGGTGGGAGACACCCCACCATGGTAAACTCTTTCCATTCTCTTGTATGTATACCTAATAAGTGATTTGAGTTGCCATCATAGGTAGTTCTCTTCTTTAATATACTCTTATACATTTTGTTTTGATTGATAGGTTGTTATAGTGTGTTTTGATTAGTTTAAATTGTTGTTAAAATAGGTTACTTGAAGTGCAAGTTGTTGTTAAAGATTTTTGTTAAATCTGAATTTTAGTTACTTTAGAGTGTTTATAGGTTAGGAGAGTGTCAAATTCTATTTCTATGCTTCCAAAAAAAAAAAAAAGAGCGCCATGCACGCGTACGCGTGCATTAAGCATTTTCGCCAATCCGCGCGCACGCGTCATGTACGCGTACGCGTGGACTGAGAAATTCCACCCCAAGCCAAAAACCCGAGAGTTGTGCGAACGCTGCGCGCGCATTGTGCCTTTGGCACAAAACCATTGACGCGTATGCGTACATGACGCATACGTGTCACTCTCAAAAAAAAAAAAAAAAAAAGCCATCGACGCGCGCACCATGCGCGCGTACGCATGGATTTGCACCCTGTTTTTCTCCTTTTTCCTTTCTCCTTTCTTCTTCTTTCTTCTTTTCTTCTTCTTTCTTTCTACCTTTCTTCTTCCTCTCTTGAAAAAATTTTTTTAATAAAAAAATAAATAAATAAATAAATAAAATACTAAAAAAACAATTTTTTTCTCTTTTCTTCCATTTTCTTTTATTGCATTTGCTTACTTTCATTCAATGCATTTTAATTTTGATTTTATAGCTTGTTGTAATTTTTCTTTTTTTTTTAGTTTCTTATTTTAATAATGGTGTTCAATTTTCCTATTCAATCGTTGAGAATTTCTTGCATTATTTTGGTGCCTCTTGACTTGTTTGATATTGTTGGGTGATGAAACTTTTAAATCAATGCTTAATCTTGTATGACTCTTGTGTCTTTGTGCATTGATATGAGCTCATATTATCTTTCATGACCCACTCTTTCTTATTTAAACTTGATGCTCCATATGTTCTTCATGCTTTAATTTTACTCTTGCATCCAGTATTAGTTAATATGCCATTAGCTTATATTGCTTTCTCACTTACATGCGTAGCTAACATGTAGTGAGAACCCTACTTTTATTTGGCATTAGCCCCCACCTATGCTCTATTTGCTTTGATATATTTGTTATAGGCTCAATTTTTTTCTTTTTCTTTCCTTTTAGGTTGGCCACCGAGAAAGGAGGAAAAGGAAAAGCTTCAAAATGGGGCAACGAACAAGTCATCCGCACAACCTTTCGAAGAAGCTCATCAATTATAGCAACCCATCCACCTTGCTCTTCTTTGCATGCACCGAGAACGGTGCAATCTTCAAGTATGGGGAGGTCGTCTGACCGATCTCCGTGGGTAACAATTTCTTTTTCAACACCAAAGTTAGCTAGATGTTGCATTGCATGATAGGTTGCATGTTAGTTAGAATTTTTATATATTTTATCACTTTTTTTATGCTAGAACACAAGCTTGTGAGATTTGAGCCTAATGGCGTGGTTACATCTTATAACCACTTATTTTTCCTTCTTGTGTGCATTGTTCTCTTTCTATGATTGTGATTTTTGATTTGTTTAATTCTTTATGTCCATTATTTTGTGTATTCATGCATCTATATGATTGAGGCCATCGTTTCATTTAGCTCACTCACCCAAATAGCCTACCTTTTATCTTCCATTGTTAGCCAATTTGAGCCTATGCTTAACCCACTTTGTTCATAATTTTAGCACATTACAAGCCTTAAAGCGAAAAACAATAAATGTCCTTTATTTGGATCTTTGATTAGCTTAGGCTAGTGAGTTTGAGTATCATTCAAGTGTGGAAAATCTTGGGACATTGGGTGAATAAAAGGGTTGTTTTATATTTTTGTTGTAAATATTGGGAATTGGGTACATGCTCATGTGTAATGAATGTAAAACCTTATGCATTGATGATCTTGTATATATAAAGAAAAAATGAGAAAAAGGAAAAGAAAAAGAAGAAAAAAATTATGGAAAAGAAAAGAAAAGAAAAAAAATAGAAAAGAAAAAAAAAAGAAAAAGAAAGAAATAAAAGGGGACAAAATGTCCCAAAGCAAAGCTCAAAAGGGTCAATGCATAAGTGTTGTGAAATGAAAAGGAATACATGAGCATGTGAAAAAGTGATAAAAATGGATAGTTAGGTTGGCTTTGAAATTGTATAGGATGTCATAGGTTAGGTGGGAAGTTTAAACTTATCAAAGATTCAAATTTCAAGCTCACTTAACCAAATATGCATCCTACCTTGACCTTAGCCCCATTACAACCTATGAAAAGACCTCATGATACTTGTATGCATGCATTAAAATATATGTTGATTGTTAGAAGAAAAACAAATCTTAGAAAGCATGATTAGGGGAGAATTGAGAGAATTGACCCTACACACTTGAGCGACTAGAGTGCAAACACTTCCGGTGAGGGTTCGATACTCAATTCCTTGATTCCCAGCTTTCATGAGCATTCTTCTTGCAAGTCTACTTGAACTTCATTTTGATATTTAAATTGGTAGGATTCATGAGTCGTCATGGGACCTTAGCCCCACTTGTGCATGTATGTCTTGGAGATTAGTTTATTCTTAACCAAGTAGGTAGAATCATTTTGTATTTAGTTGCATTCATGTAGATAGATGCATTTAGGTTATTTGCTTTGAATAAATGTTGATACCCTTTGCTCTCTCTTGGTTTAAGCATGAGCACATGCTTGGTTTAAGTGTGGAGAGGTTGATAAACCCCATTTAGAGGGTTTATCTTGTGTTGAATTTAGAGGATTTTATAACCTTTTAACCCACATTATCCAATGAAATAGCATGGTTTTATAACTTCTCCTTTAATTGTGCTTAAGTGTGAAAACATGCTTTTAGGTCTTAAAGTAGCTAAATTCAATTCACCTTGATTCCATTAGATGCCTTGATGTGTTTGATAAGTGATTTCAGATTTAGGAGACAAAGATTGGATCAAGGGAATGAAGAAAAAAAGCATGTATAAATGGAGAACTCATGAAGAAATGAATGAATCGTAAAAGCTGTCAAGCCGACCTCTTCGCACTTAAACGACCATAACTTGAGCTATAGAGGTTCAAATGATGCGGTTCTAGTTGCGTTGGAAAGCTAACATCTGAGGCTTCAAAAAGATATAAGATTTGCCATCGTTGCTACCATATGACCCAGTTAAAGCAATACGTGGCCAGCGAATTCTAAAGCCTTGTGGGCCCAATCCAAGTCATTTCTGATGCTATTTAAGCCAAGGATTGAAGGAGAATTGATATACTTTTACACATTAGTTTAGTTTAGTTTAATTTTTGGAGGAAAAGTTAGTTCTAGAGAGAGAAGCTCTCACTTCTCTCTAGGATTAGGATTAGGTTTTAGATCTAGATCTAGTTCTTCTTCTCTCTTCTAATTTTCCTTTTCTTTTCTTAATTGTTCTCTTGTAGTTGTAGAATTCTTCTTCCCTTGAAATTCCTTTGTATTGTTAGTTGTAGCTTATGAACTTTCTTTTGTAGATCTACATTTCTTCTTCAATGCAATTGGTAAGTTCTTTGTTGTTTCATAATTGTTTTGCCTTTCTATTGTTAATCTCTTGCTTTTTTTAGTTGTAGATTCCTTTAATTCTTGCAATTAATAATGTTTGCCTTTATTGCCTTCTATGTGTTTGTTGAAATGCCTCTTCTAGATATGAGTTAGATTTTGTTCCTCTTGTCTTGGGAAGGTAACTTAGGAACTCTTGAGTTACTAATGTCCAAGTGATTGACGATTGGGAGCCATTAACTCTAGATCTCACTAATTGATTTGGTGTAGAACTAGGACTTATGGACTTGGATTGACATAGCTCATTTGACTTTCCTTTATTAGTTAGAGGATAACATAGTGGGGTTGGTCCTTGCCAATTCTCATGTTGTGGTTAGTGATTAGGATAGAGATCCTTGACCACCAACCTTTGCCAAGACCTTTTTAGTTGTTAGATTATTTTCATTGTCATTTATCTTTCATGTCTCTTATCAAAAACTCCAAAACATACCTCATAACCAATAACAAGAAACTTTATTGCAATTCCTAGGGAGAACGACCCGAGGTTCAATACTTCGGTTTATAAATTTAAGGGTTTGTACTTGTGACAAAGAAATTTTTGTATGAAAGGATTATTGTTGGTTTAGAAACTATACTTACAACGAGACTTCATTAGTGAAATTCTAACCGACAAAAAAGTCCTCTCATCAACGACTCTCAAAGGGGATTTTTAATACATAAATATAAGTAAGATTGAAAGGAGTATTAATCGAGAAGCCTGAAAAGAGTAAAAATAAAATGGCGAAGTCGTGTCACTCACGTATCGACAACTAAAAGATAAAGCTTGAAGTTGAAAGCGATATACAGATAAAAGCATTAAGGAGAATAAGAGAAGGACAGTATATAGATATATGACATAAGTAAATAGCCACTAGTCGCGACTCGCGAAGTTTAGGATGGCTAGGGTACAGTATAATAGAAGTTGACAACAGTATCTCCTAATCTCTCCCAAAGTAAATATAAAAACCCTTATAGGCAAGTTCAAAAGAGTTCAATACATAATATAGGCATTTCAAAAGAAAGGTGGAGAGATTCTAAGCAAAATATAACATAGAGAAAATAAATATCTTCGCCATCTCTCAGATGAACCACAGCTCACTTCTGAGCACCTGGACCTGTATCTGAAAAACAAGAGATATATACAAAATAAGAACCCCCGACCCATCCAGTACGGTAAAAGTGCCAAATAAATACAATGTATTGTAATAAAAACTCACTAAGCATCATAAACTTCCTTTCACCAAATATTCATCCTATGTTCTCGCTAATCCATAAATAGGCAACTGTCATAAGGGAATGCTAAATCTGATTCATATTCCTCATGCTTCCCAACTTTCTAACTCTCCGACGATTCACAATCAGAATTATAAATGAAACCATCCCCAGCCATTCTATCTCACTAATTTTATATCGTTACCTCATATCCTCACCTGGAGCAAGTGAAATCACTTCACTGCGTCTACCCAGGGAACTCAAATTATCTCATTCTCTACCTGGAGCAAGTGAAATCACTTCACTGCGTCTACCCAGGGAGCTCAATTACCTCATTCAATAATCATTATCATTATTCAATTACATCATCAACTCATCTCATCAAGAACAGCCCTTAGCATCCACCGACACCAGCATGAGGGACCTCTCAGTTGTATAAATACAAGCAATACAGGCAAGTAATACACAATTAAAGTACAAGTAGAACAAGTAGCACATAATCAGGTAACATAGCATATATGATATAGCAATCCAAAACAAATAGGCAAACCCAAACAATTCAAACATATGCAAATGATGTATGCCTGCCCTATGGCTGATGATATCATATGTCGGTTATATAGCCAACCCGACACGTCCTGGTAGCTAACCATTGGACTGTCCCCCTGTCGCGCATCCCCAACTCGAGTAATTCTCAACATAAACATATAGCACCCTCACTGGTGTTTATCCACGGGGGCGAGCTCATTCATAAATTTCACAGTGTCCGGCCACACTTACGACATGAGGTCAACAGAATCTCAGATCTCAACCTGGAGCAAGTGGAGCTGACCCACTGCATCTACCCAAGGAAATGAGAAACTCAGATAGTTTCACCAATCTTAAATCAACCTCGACTGGGAGCAAGTGGGGGCTAACCACTGCATCTACCCCAGGAGTTGCAAACCAAACCTGAAGCAAGTGGAATCAATGCCACTGCATCTACTGAGGAAGGTATATCTCACCACATCTCGGAGCAAGTGGATCAATGCCACTGCATCTACCTAGGCAGGTATTTAAAAGCTCAACCTGGAGCGAGTGGAACCACCACTACTGCCGCTACTATCCAGGCATCACAATCTCTGACCTGGAGCAAGTGAGACGTACCAAAACCCTTGCTACTACCCAGGCATCTCAAACATACATTCATTCAAGACTCCATAATTAAACTCATTTATCATAATCCTCCTTCCCCATCTCATACCTAGAGTAAGTGGACAACGCCACTGCATACTACCTGAGTCACACGTCACATTCAACATTTTCCATCATTATCCATTTATCACATTCATTAATCATATATGTATCTCCGGCATACTCGCCACATGTTCAAGCTTCCTCAATCAATCATAATCATTTAATCATTAATTATATACATGTATATACTCAGCCATATTTCAATGCTTGTCACAGCCATCCGGCTCATAACATACACAGCACTCTCACCATCATCCTCAGCAACTCATACAATCATCATTACTCATCATTCATCATTGATTCTTACTTTACTTTATCCACAAGTTACCATATGTCCTAGCTTCTTTTCATTACTAGGCATGCTATAAAGATTTAAGACTTAAAGGATCAAAATGGAGGCTTGGAAGTCTGAAATTCAGTTTTAAAATCTCAAAAATCATTTTTTTGCTGAAAACAGGGTCACGCGTGTGCGTCGCTCACGCGCACGCGTGGAAGATGGAAAAGTAGAGTGACGTATGAGCGTCGCCCACACGCACGCGTGGGAAATAGAGAGGTAGGGTGATGCGTGCGCGTCAGTCACGCATACACGTGGATGTGTTTTGTGCTCCTCGCACAAAACCAGCACGCTACCATTACAACTCTCTGGAATTTGTACTACGCACCTGCATCAATACACCGACGCGTACGCATCAGCCAGGCGCACGCGTGAGAGAGTAAAAATCATGAGTGACGCGTGTGCGTCGGCCATGCGTGCATGTCGGAGTATGTTTAACAAAAAAATTTACTAAGTTTAAAAAGCTGCAGGATCACATTTTCAAACCCGAAACTTCCGACGGGTATAACTTTTTCGTTTCAAATCATTTTTCACCCGTTCTTTGAACGGCACAAACATCTCGGATCCAATTTTATTTCTAAAGAAGTTTGATACAAATCAGGGATCTGGGGACCGAGTTTTGCTCCGTCAAAGTAGGCCAAAAGCACAACTTTTATAAAAACCAATAAAACCAAATTTTCAACACAAACCAATTTCAAACCTTTTCAAAATCAACCAAAACTTACCAAATCAACCTCAAGCCTCCTCAACTCATATTTTCAACATTCTCATTAAATTCACAATCCACCAATCCACCATTTTGACTAATCTCAATCAAATAACTCAATTTCAAACAAAATACCATATCATATATTTCATTCCACATCTTAAGTTCTAACAATACCAATTCCATCAACTTCCAATACATATAAATCTATGTTATCATATACAACTCACGTGCATTATCAACAAAGACATCAATTCCTCCCTCAAAACCAATAACCACATAATCCATACAATCCCTTGTAACCAAATAACAACAATCACAATTCCCTTCAATCTCATATGACATCACATAATACACACATCACTTACCTTCCTTACCTCTTTCCGGCCTCCGGCCCAAGATTCACGGCCTTCGGCCCAAATTCACAATTTAAATGCATATTCCACAAACTAATATTCATTATCTAATTTATCAATTTTTCAACACACCAAACATACAATTCACACAATTCTCAACCCAATCATGAATTTACATTGCATATCAACTATACATTTTAGTGCCGACCATTTACACAATCCAAACTTAATCCTAGGGGCATCTAGCCTAGGAATTCTCATCACACCACACGGTACTTAAATGAAACTTAAACCGTACCTCTTGTAGCCAAAAAAATTGAGCTTCTTCTTGAGAGTCTCTACCAACCCTTAACTCCGAGCCTCACCAAAGCTCCACAAGCAACACCAACCTCCCAATTGTGCACATAAATCAACCAATACTCTAACATAACCAATTTCACACTAATAATCAATCTAGGATTTATGAAATTGATAAATCACAAGGGTTAGAGGGTTTCTTACCTTAACCCACAAAATTGGTTGATGGAACTCACTAATGGCTCATACTAGAGCACTCCTAAACAACCAAAATCACAGGATTTTCTCAAAACCCAAACCAAATTCAAATTTAAAGAAAAAAATGAAATCTAGACAGAGGACAGTGGATTACTCACCACAAAACTTAGATAAAATTGTAGAGGATGAGAAGAGCGACGCGTGACCGCAAACGACTTGTCAATCGGAGTTCCAAAGACAAAGTTATGATGATTTAAAGTTTGATGAAGTTAGGATTTTCTCTCTTCTTCCTCTCTTCTCCATTTCAGCGCCCCTACCCTCTTTCTTTAGGGTAAATGAGCTGAAATGCTCATAACTAATATTTATATATGTTGGGTCTTGGACCCACTTGGGTCCGGTTCACTTGGTTTAGTCTGTTGGCCGAATTTTGGGCCAAAACATCTAAGATTAGAGTTTTAAATCGTATTTTAAATATTTCTATCTTCCCAAATTATAAATTCTTATTTCTTAAAACTATTCACTTCTAATTAATTTTCTCAACTACAGTACCGGACATATCGCAGCTGGTATTGCCGGTTAAATTTCCAGTGCGCATTTTTATTCAGAAAACTATGTTTTCCGACTCAGAAAAATTCACTGAGTCCAGATATCATATTTAAATTATCAAATTCCGATTGTTAAATTTTCTAACCATATTCGCTCCTATTTAATTTATTATTTAATTGATTACGGTTTGACCGGATTTTACACTTCGACGCCATGGCTGCACTGAAACCTGAACCCTAACACACGCTTTATGATTCTGGTTTGGGGATGAGGTTTTTAATTAAAAAAAAACTTAATTTTCTTAATCATTAAATGGTTCAACTACGGGTAACAACCTCAGGAATAAATGTGTCCAAAATTTTTTGTAGATGGGGGGAGGACAGTTTTAATGTGTTTATAAAGATTGAGGATGATTTTAATAACAAAAAATGATTAAGGACGAATTTGATTTTGACCCCAGACCTTGAAGACGAAAAAAGTACTTATCCCTACAAAATAAAAGAAAGAAAATGAGACTTTAAAACGTGTACGATTATAAATTGATCCTTAGATTATAATAGGATAAATAAATTAGACCTTACTTTTTCCAAAAAATAGTTTAAGAAAAGGATTATAACGTCTGACATTTTTAAAGGTTAAGATAATAGTATTTTCTTTTATTTTATTAGGCATTAGTTTCTCTAATATTTTAAAATAGACTGAGATAATATTCAGTCTTGATCTCGAAAATTATACTATGAATCGATATGATTTTTAACTTTGAAAATAACCAAACTAACTTTCACACTTTCATATACGTAGTTGTCATTAATACCCTATTTTACAACCGCTAATGTAACGCTTATGTGTATACCATCTTATAGCACTATAACGATTATTATTTAATGTTGATGCCTTATAATTGTGTTAGTTTATGGGGCTTAATTGTAATTATTGTCTACCACTTTTGATTTAATTAAGTCCTATGAATAAATTTTGAACACTGTTACCACAAGTAAAGATATTGACATCAAGTAAGTGTCAAAATATTTAAAAATTAACTACTCACATTAATGTTACACTAATAGATGTGAGGAGTTTTTGCCTACAGACTAATATGAGTTGCATTTTTAAACTGAAAAACGTAGTTGATCATTTTAAAAAATTAGGATCGGATTGACTAACTAATTTAATTTTAGAGATCAAAAGAAATATTAGCTTAGAGATTAAATTGTCAAATTTGATTTTGGAAGTTTTATTATTTGAGTGTTGTCAAGTAATGTAAAAAGAAAAGAATCGCGTTTGCTTTGTGTCCGGTAAAAAGAACAGAAAAATGATAAATTAGTATTGAGGCTCTCGATGTTACCTTAGCCTTGACACTGGTGACACTCCATTTTTCTCTTCCCTCAAAGTTGTCCCCTTTCCTTTTTCTCTTCTTCCTTATTTTTTCTCTCATCCTCTTTTTGTTTCTTCTTTTTTCTCTTTTTACCATTATTTTTTCTTACTCCACCACCACTTCATGCCCTCTTTGCCATCTCTTGTCACCCTTTTTCTCTCAATGCTTTCGTTTCCTACCCCTTTTCTTCATACTTTTCTATGTTTTCTTTTGCAATTTTAAATTTGTAGCTGTACAAGATGTCTCTGGTACGAGTTGAAAGATGGATCGGAAACCTGCGGGTCGAGGCGGATGCCGGATCGCTTGACTGGAGCAATGAGGGGAGGTACCTGCAAAGACACTCCGACGCTCAAGTCAGAATGGATCTGAGAGGTATAAGGTGTGAGGAATGAATCAATACCTGAGGGACTTGGGTCCTCATTTTATAGGTGTTGGTGAGCATCTTATCTTATCTTATCTTATCTGGCTAAGATAAGGGAGATGTTTGAATTCGAAAGTCGGTTAGGAGCTCTAGAGGGCCGGTTTCGGGCCTTCCGGAAAATGGAGATGGGTCGGACCCGAGGAACCGGGTTCGGGTTTAGCCATGGGTCCGGGAACCGTGGGCCGGATCCGTAACAGTTGCCCCCACAGCGGGAGAGCGAGCAAGGTCGGTCTGTCGCTGGGAGGTGTGGTATTTGACTGCGGGCTGGGTCTTTAGTTTTTCTTGGGTGTTCGTTTGATTCTCCGTTGTGAGATCGGTGTCTCGGCCTCGGCTTTTGCTGGAAGGTTCGTCTGACCGTTTTGGTTTGACGTGACTCTTCCGAGCCTACTGCGTCTGTTGCGTTCTTCGAGGCGCACTTTATTAGCTTCTATTTTCGAGGGAGGTGTTTAATGCGAGGGAGCATTTTCCTCTTTTGCCCCTACGAGCCTTACCTTGTTTTAGGGTTATTTGTGTATTTTCGCCCCCCTCCTTTTTTAACCGTTTTGGCCTTTTAATTCCCTCGTTTGTTTTTATTTTTTATTTTTTCGTTCTTTCTTGAAGAAATCTTCTCCTCTTTCTGTGTTACTGCTCTCTGGTGCTTTTTTGCTGCTTCTGCTTCTCAAGCTTCCCCAGGATCTTTTTCTCTGTTTCCAGGTTGGTGTGCTTCGCTTTTCTTCTTTTGTTGTTTTGTGCTATGCCTGTTTTGTATTTGCCATGCGTTGTACTTTGTTATTTCCTTGCTGCATTGTGTTTTCTGCGGTGGTATTTTGAGTTTTGGGGGAGGGGGCTGAGTGTGGTTGTGTTTGGTTAGTAGTGGCGGTGCACCACCGTGTTGGTTTTGGCAGTAGCGGTAGGTTTCTGTTCTTACTTCTGCGTAGGGTTGGTAGGCTGATGGTGGTGCTCTTCCCTGTTTTAGGTATGCATCGGCAGAGAAATGAGGGTGTTGGTGCTCCCGTGGCTCCCTCCAGGGGCGTCCCCGCTCGCTACACTTGGTTGACTAGCGACGTGTGGGGCGTTCCGTCACGGATGACGGAGGCCGATCTTCAACGCCTCCGTAATCAGGGGGCGATTTGTGGTGGCGGTGAGATGGAGCGGCAGTACGAGCTTGCCCTTCCAGATGCCGATGAGCGTGTCTGTTATTTAAATCTTCATTCGCCCACTGTTCCAGACTGGATGTGGGTTTACGAGTCGATGTTTACACGGCTCGGCGTGCGGTTTCCTTTCTCGCCGTTTGTTCAGGATTTGCTGAGTCGGTGTTCCGTGGCGCCGTCTCAGCTTCATCCGAATAGTTGGGCTGCCGTGCGGTCTTTTGAATTGGTGTGCCGGTATCTTGACCTTCCGACTTCTGTTCCTGTTTTTCTTTTTCTCTTCTTATGCACTCTCCCGACTAAAGAAGGGAAGCATAAGAAAGGATATATGTCATTCCGTGCTCAGCCTCATCGCCGAATTTTTGGGTTGTTTGAGGATTCCTTTCACTGTTTCAAAAGGGAGTATTTTAAGGTGCGTCCCGTTCAGGGGCATCATCCGTTTTGGTAGTCGCCGGAGGGCGTCCGCCGGTTTCCGACGTACTGGAATTTCCGTGCTGGCCCGTCGGTTTTGACTAAGTTCACCTATGATAACTTGTCCCAGGAGGATAAGGATGTCGCCAACATTTTGTGACATTTGTTTGGCGAGTGTCCGTTGAATCCTCGGGATGTCATGGGGGACCCCGAGGCTTGTCGGGCGTATATCGGTGTGTGCCCTGTCTCTTTCTTGATTTTTTATGTTTTGTTTTCCCGAGTTTGTGACTTGATTTTTTCTTTGGTTTCTTTCAGTTGAGATGGCTGGTGGGCTGACTTCTTTGGCTAGGTTGAAAGCCGCGATGGGTCGGGAGGAGGGATCTTCGTCTCCTTCTACCCCTGTCTCCAATCCTGCCGTGGATTCTCAGCCGGTTTCTCAGGAGGTGGTTTCCTCGGGTGCGCGGGCCGATGCTCAAGTTTCTCCTGGTCTTGCGAACTCTCCTGAAGTCGTCGTGGTGACGGCTACTGAGGCTTCTCGGAAGAGAAAAAGGCCTGAGGACCCGAGCAGCGAGACTTTTGAGGAGGAGGGTTTGGTGCCTAGTGTGATGGATCATCGTTTCGATGCCCCGGGTTTTATTGATCAACACTTGATGCCTGGTACGGAGCCGTTTTTTGATGGTTGCGATGTTTCGTTCCAGGCCAAGTCGGTGTTCAGTGCCCTCCTTCGGTCTGCTATCGTTGTTCGGAAGGTTGAGCCCGTGATGGCTCAAGTTGGTTTGCTGGATAAGAAACTCCGTCACTCTCAGGCTGAAATGGTTAAGCTGAAGGAGAAGCTTGAGGCTGCCGAGATTGCGAGGGAAAAGGCAGTGAAGTCTTCTGAGGAGGCCGGGGCAGAGATTCTCCGGCTTTTTGAGGTTGAAACTTCACTTCTTTCTCAACTGGGTGAGGAGCGGCAAAAGGCTTCTAATGTGGGTTCCCAGGCTGCCGTGCTTCTCGGTGAGACGGAGGCTTTGAAGGCCGAGGTTGCTGCCTTGAAGAGGGAGAAAACGGAGTTGTTGGCTGATGCTAAGGATGCGATTGCTGCTACCGAGGAGACGATGAAGGCACAGGCCCTGGTGCTGGCTCCGGGCGTGGACGTGTCTGTGATTGGAGCGTTCAAGACCGTTCGTGATGGTCGGATAGTCGACCTCGAGTAGCTTTATCTCTTGTAATTTTGTATTTTTGTCTTGAGACTTGGCTTGTTTTTTGGATATTTTGGTTTGGCCGTGGGCCGTGTAACCGTGACTTCGTAACTCCGGATTTCGTTAAATGACTTTTTCGGCCGTTCGGGCCTTTTTGTATATTCCGTTTAAGACTGTTCCATTTTTTGGTTTATTTCATTCCCTGTTTGGGATGAGCGGACCGTCGTGTGGTCGTATTTTCGTGGATATCCGTGTGTTGGGCCTGGGGGGTGATCGGTCCCCCAGTCGTGGCCATAATTTTGTTCCGTATTTGGGACATCTTAAAATTGAAGAATTTAGGGATAGCTTTTTAATGGAATTTTATTGATGGGTGGGCCTCGTTAAAACCCTCCGTCTTTGGGGAGAAAGAGTACCCGGGATTGATACTTAAGAAATTTCAAGAGTTGTAAAATGGGAAGATAAGCAAATTCGAGAGTTGTAAAATGGGAAGATACATAAACAAGTAAAAAGGGGTGACCTAGTTAGGTCGGCCTAGGTGTAGTATCGCCGTAAATTTGCGGCGTTCCAGGTCCTTGGGACTTCATCGCCGTTAAGCTGTTCGAGTTTGTATGCTCCTTTTCCGATTACCGCCTTGATTCTGTATGGTCCTTCCCAGTTGGGGGTGAGTTTCCCTTCTCTTGGGGTCGGGGGACCGATGTCGTTTTGTCGTAGGACGAGATCGTCAGTTGCGAATTCTCGTCGGATGACGCCATGGTTGTATCTTAAGCTGATTCTCTGTTTTAGGGCTAGCTCTTTGATATGAGCTATGGTTCTTTCCTCGTCAATGAGGTCTCGTTCTGCTTCCTCGTCGTTACCGCCGACCATTTTTCTGGGGCTTGGGTCTCCGATTTCTACCGGGATGACCGCTTCCACACCGTATGTTAATCGGAAGGGTGTTTCTCCTGTGGTCGTTTGCGATGTGGTTCGGTATGACCATAGGACCGATCCGAGTTCGTCGGCCCATAGTCCTTTGGCTTCGTCGAGCCGCTTCTTGAGTCCTTTGACGATTATTTTGTTTGCGGATTCCACCTGTCCGTTTGTTTGGGGGTGTTCTACCAAGTTGAAACGGTGAGATACGTGTAATCCTTCTAAAAATTCTCTGAACTTTTTGTCAGCAAATTGGGTTCCGTTGTCCGAGATAACGATCTCGGGGATCCCGAATCGGGTGATGATCTGTCGCCAGAGGAATTTTCGGCATTGGGCTGCCGTTTTGGAGGCTAGGGGTTCGGCTTCGATCCATTTGGTGTAGTAGTCTATGGCGACGATGAGGTACCTAAGTTGACCGGGTGCCGTAGGGAAGGGCCCGACGAGGCGATACCCCAGGTGCCGAACGGCCGTTCTGCCGATATGATGCTGAGCTGGTGAGGGGCGGCTTGGTGGATATTGGCGTGCCTTTGGCATTTGTCGCAGTTTTTAAATATTTGTATGGAGTCTCGGATAATTGTGGGCTAGAAGTAGCCTGCCCTGATGACTTTTTAGGCTAACGTTTTGCCTCCGATGTGGTGGCCGCAGCAGCCTTTGTGGATTTCGCGGAGTATGTACTTCGTGTCCCCGGGTTCAATACATTTGAGCAGGGGTTGCGAGAATCCGCGTTTGTATAGTTGTCCTGCGACAATAGTATAGTTGGCGGCTTCCCTTTTTATTCGCTTTCCCTCTTTGGGGTCTGGCGGCAGTGTTCCCTCGAGGAGGTACTGTAGGATAGGATGGGTCCAAGACCCCTGATTTGACAATGTCAGATGAGCGTTGGTTGTCGTTGACACGGAAGGTGACTTGACGACTTCCTGGATTAGTGATTTGTTACCGTGTCCAGGTTTGGTGCTGGCTAGTTTGGAAAGTAGGTCTGCCCTTGTGTTTCGTTCCCTAGGAACGTGCTGTATGGTGACGTGCTCGAATCCTTTTTTTAATTTGTTTACCTTGGTGAGGTATTGTTGGAGTAGGGGATCTCGTGTCTGGTAGTCTCCGTTAATTTGGGAGCTGACTACTTGGGAATCGGTATTTACCTCTAGGACTTCTGCTCCGACTTCCCGGGCTAGGGCTAGGCCTGCTAAGAGGGCCTCGTATTCTGCCTGGTTGTTTGAGACCGAAAATTCATATCGTACTGACTGTTCGATCACGACTCCATTTTGGCTTTCAAGAATGACTCCGGCGCCTCCGGAAGTGATGTTCGAGGAGCCGTCAACGTGTAGCTTCCATGATTCGGGGGTGGAGTTTCCTGGTGTCATTTCGGCGATAAAGTCGGCCATGGCTTGTGCTTTGATCGCGTATCGGGGTTCGAACCTGATATCGAACTGGGATAGTTCGATGGACCATGCTAGCATTCTGCCTGCTAGGTCGGATTTTTGTAGTACCTGCTTAACCACTTGGTCGGTTCGGACCGTCACGGAATGGGCCTGGAAGTATTGTCGTAGGCGTCGGGAGGCTGTAAGGAGTGTGAAGGCTAGTTTTTCTAAGCGTGAGTAGCGAGCTTCCGCATCCTGTAAGACTCTGCTTATGAAGTATACGGGTTTTTGTTCTTTTTTCTCGTTTTCACGGATGAGCGCTGCTGCGAGTGCCTCCTCCGTTATGGAGAGGTATAGGTAGAGTGTTTCCCCTGTTTGGGGTTTGGCGAGGATTGGTGGTTCCGCTAAGACTCTCTTGAAATGTTGGAATGCTTCTTCGCATTCCGTCTCCACTTGAAAGGGGCTCCTTTTTTCATTAATTTGAAGAAGGGGATCGCCTTTTGGGCCGATGCCCCGAGAAAGCGTGATAACGCCGTCAATCGGCCGGTGAGCTTTTGGATATCTTTAAGGTTTTTTGGGCTCGTCATTTCGAGGACGGCGCGACATTTCTCCGGGTTTGCTTCAACTCCGCGTTGCGTGATCATAAAGCCGAGGAACTTCCCTGCCTCCATCCCGAAGGCACATTTTGCCGGGTTGAGTCGCATTTGGTGCTTCCGTAGGGTGTTCATTATGACCTTGAGGTCGTCGGTGAGTTGCTCGCCGGATTCGGTCTTGACGAGCATGTCGTCTATGTAGACTTCTAGTTTGTTTTCGGATAGGTTTTGGAATATCTTGTTGACGAGTCTTTGATAGGTGGCTCCCGCGTTCTTCAGGCCGAAGGGCATCACTGTGTAGCAGTATGTCCCGTCTGGGGTGATGAACGCTATTTTTTCTTCGTCTGGGCAGTGCATCGGGATCTGGTTGTAGCCGGAATACGCGTCCATGAAGCTGAGGTATCGGTGGCCGGATGCGGCATCTACTAGTCCGTCGATGTTTGGTAAGGGAAAGGCATCCTTTGGGCAGGCTTTGTTGAGGTCCGTGTAGTCGAACAAGTCTCTATTTTGCTTCAGGAGTTGGGAGAGTTCTTCTTTAAGATCGTATGGGAGGTTCCTATTAATGAAGGTGTATTTTTCCTTGGTTGGCCCTATTTGTAGCTTTTCCATGTCTTCTTCTGGTTCTAGCTTGGGTTGGTCGGCTAGGCTGGTGTTGTCGCATTCAGCTGCGACCTCTCGGTCCCCGTGGATGGTACCGATGGATCCGTCCTCGGTTCTAAACTTCATGAGGAGGTATTTTGTAAAGATGACTGCGGAGAAGTCGTTGATTGTTTTTCTTCCGAGAATCACGTTATAAGCTGTGGAGTCTTTTAGGACTACAAATTCGGATAGGATTGTCTTCTTCTGGCTGCTTGTTCCTATGGTGATGGGAAGGGTGATTGAGCCATCTAGTTTGAGGAAGTTGTCCCCGAGTCCCGTGACTCCGTTGCGGTGTGTTTGGAGGTTGTCGTTGTGGAGCCCGAGCTTGTCGAAGGCTCCTCGGAAGAGGATGTTCGAGTCTGCCCCGGTGTCCACCAGTATCCGTCGTACCAGTCCTGTTCCGATTCTGGCCGAGATGACGAAGGGGGCATCTTCGGCCGAGGTGCCGTGCTGGCAGTCCTTTGGTAAAAAGGTTATCGTGTTGTCGGCTGTAGTGGTTGGAGTCTGGTTTCTGACCGCCATTACTTTGAGATCTTTTTTCATTGTTAGTTTTGACTTGCTCGATATGTCTTTGCCCGTGATGACGTTTACTATGATGGTCGGGTCGTCTTCTGGGCTTCCTCTGGGGGGTTGCTTCTGGGTTCTCGGGTTACGCCTGTCTTTTTCCGGTGACCTGTCTCTTTCCGCGCGCCTTGGTTCTCTGATGATTTTGGCAAATTCTGGGAGCTTGCCGTCTCGTATGGCTTGTTCGAGGGCGTCTTTAAGGTCAAAACAATCTTGTGTTTTGTGACCGTAACCTCGGTGGTAGTCGCAGTAGAGGGTTTTGTTGCCTCCCGTCCTTTCTTTGAGTTGTCAGGCTTTCGGAATGATGCCTCGGTCTGCTATTTGGTGGTATACTTCCGTAATTGGTGCTGTCAGGGGTGTGTAATTAGAGAATTTGCCAATTCTCGGTGGTCGGTTTGTATTTGTCGGCCTGGGGTGGTCTCTTTGATTCTCTCTGGGTGGTGGATTTTGGCGAGGAGCTGAGTTGCCGTGTTGGGTGTTGCCGTGCTGTCGTTTGTTGGCGGCGACGACTTGACTGACTTCTTCGTCATTGATGTAATCTTTGGCGACATTCTGGATCTCGTGCATAGTCCATACTGGTTTGGTGGTGAGGTGTTTGCGAAAATATTCGTTCATGAGTCCGTTGGTTAAGCAGAGGCTCGCGACGGAATCCGTGAGCCCGTCGACCGTTAGGCATTCGTCGTTGAAGCGGTCGAGGTATTTCCTTGTGGATTCTTCTTGTTTTTGCATGACCCCTAGCAGGTTGATGGGGTGTTTGGCTTTGGTGATTCTAGTTGTGAACTGGGCCATGAACTTTCATGTTATGTCGTGGAAACTGGCTATGGATCCATTTGGGAGGGCGTTGAACCATTTGATTGCCGGCCCCACAAGGGTTACCGGGAAGGCTCTGCATCGGACCGCGTCGGCCGCTCCTTCCAGGTTCATCCTGGCCTCGAAGGCCGTTAGATGTTCCTGGGGGTCCTTGGTCCCGTCGTACTTCATGTCGGTAGGTTTGTCGAAACCTTTGGGGAGTTTTGCCCTTAAGATTCTTTCTGTGGAGGGTGTAGCTCCCATTATTGTGTGGTCGTTTCTTGTGCGCTTGGTATTTCGGTACCTCCGATCTTCGTCTGAGTCGTGTTGACGACTTAGATCTCGGGAAGCGCTGCGGTTGTGTTTCTTGTTGTACCGCCGTTCCGGCGATTTCTCGTGATCGTGGTCGCGCGAGGTGCTGCGACCGTCTCTCCTATCGCGTCGTTGGGTCGGCGACCTGCCGCGGCGAGATCTTGATCTGGAAGTTGCCTGGCTTCCGTGTTCGTTGTTGTGTTTTTCTCTGTTGCTCAGTTTGCCTTCAAGCTCTTGGACTCGGAGGCAGAGATCCTGGATGGTCTGTGCCGCTTTGTCCCTAGCTTTCTCAGGATGTCGTTGGTCCGTGGCGACGTGGTTGTTCGCGTGGTGGATAGTGCTTGCTATTCTTGCTTGGTTCGTGACCTCCCGGTGTTCTGGGGTTGGATGAAGCTGTCGAGAGTCATCCTGGCTTGAGGGGGTTTCCTCCAAGGCGTCCCCCATCCGGCTCGGCTAGCGCAAAGGTCCCCACAGACGGCACCAATGTACAAGATGTCTCTGGTATGGGTTGAGAGATGGGTCGGGAACCTGCGGGTCGAGGCGGATGCCGGATTGCTTGACTGGAGCAATGGGGGGAGGTACCTGCAAAGACACTCCGACGCTCAAGTCAGAATGGATCTGAGAGGTATAAGGTGTGAGGAATGAATCCATACCTGAGGGACTTGGGTCCTCATTTTATAGGTATTGGTGAGCATCTTATCTTATCTTATCTTATCTGGCTAAGATAAGGGAGATGTTTGAATTCGAAAGTCTGTTAGGAGCTCTAGAGGGCCGATTTCGGGCCTTCCGGAAGATGGAGATGGGTCGGACCCGAGAAACCGGATTCGGGTTTAGCCGTGGGTCCGGGATCCGTGGGCCGGATCCGTAACAGTAGCTTTTTGTTTATTTTTCTTGCAACAAAAGTATTAACTCACTTAATTAATAGAATATATCCATAATAAAAATTTATAT
>NC_029789.2:107864428-107869615 GCF_000816755.2 Arachis ipaensis
TTTTGTGTTATATATAAATATTTATATATAATGTGTAAAAATTTTTGTACTATATCAATAAATTTGTGTTACATGACAAATTTTTGTGATATATTAATAGATTTTTGTGCTTTCTAACAAAAATTTATGTGCTTCAGAAGCATGAAAAAAAGTAATAATATATGCTCACATTTTTTTTGTTGGAGTTATATCAATTTAGTTGAATTTAATTACAAAAATACTTATACATATAGGATTACCGTTCTATATAATTAAGGTTGATATTGAAGTTCAATAACATAATAAAGTCAAATTTAATTATATAATGAGCGCAAATAAATTTTAGGGTAAAACACTATAATAAACCAAGGAGAATGAAATTTTACACAAATAAGCCAAATGGAAAACTGGTTCATGAATTCACCAATGCACATTACTATATAGTTCGAATCAGGTTCATTCGAACTCTATTCACACATAATTCGAATCATGTTGATTCGAATTATACACAAACATACACACACTAATTCGAATCATGTTGATTCGAATTACACTCACACATGCTGCACATAGTAATTCGAATTGACCAGATTCGAATTACTCATGATTTAATTCTGCCCATTTTTTATTAAAAAATTAATAATTGATTAAAAAAATTAATAATTTAAAAATTAAAAAATATATATTTTATTTCATGCATTAAAAAAAAGCTAACAAAATATTTTATTCTATATAAAATAATTTTAAAAAATGGCTTAAAAGATATTAGGAGTACTATAAAAATTTGTAATGTCCTAATAATTTAGGACATTAAAGAAATACTCTACATAGTCAATAATAATTTAGAAATTAAAAAAATATAGTTATAACCAGTATTTACCTAAATTACTAGAATATTACAAACTTTTATAGTACTCTTAACATTTTTTAAAAATTATTTTGCATAGAAAATGGTTTAAAATGACTTAAAATTCTCTTTGTTCTAGGCAAAATAATTTAAAAAAAATGGCTTAAAAAAATGTTAGGAGTACTATAAAAATTTGTAATGTCCTAGTAATTTAGGTAAATACCGGTTGTAACTATATTTTTTTTTAATTTTTAAATTATTATTGACTATGTAGAGTATTTCTTTAATGTCCTAAGTCATTAGGACATTACAAATTTTTATAGTACTCTTAACATTTTTTTAAGCCATTTTTTTTAAATTGTTTTGCCTAGAATAAAGGGCATTTTAAGCCATTTTAAGCCATTTTCTATGCAAAAAAATTTAAAAAAAATAGCTTAAAAAATGTTAGGAGTACTATAAAAGTTTGTAATATTATAATAATTTAGGTAAATACTGGTTATAACTATATTTTTTTTAATTTCTAAATTATTATTGACTATGTAGAGTATTTCTTTAATGTCCTAAGTCATTAGGACATTACAAATTTTTATAGTACTCTTAACATTTTTTTATGCCATTTTTTTTTAAATTATTTTGCCTAAAATAAAGGGCATTTAAGCCATTTTAAGCCATTTTCTATGCAAAACAATTTATCATGAGTAATTCGAATCTGGTCAATTCGAATTACTATGTGCGTGTTAGTGTAATTCGAATCAACATGATTCGAATTAGTGTGTGTGCGTCTGTGTATAATTCGAATCAACATGATTTGAATTATGTGTGAATAGAGTTCGAATGAACCTGATTCGAACTATATAGTAATGTGTATTGGTGGATTCATGAACCAGTTTTCTATTTGGCTTATTTGTGTAAAATTTCATTCTTCTTGATTTATTATAGTGTTTTACCCTAAATTTTATTACGTTGTATTGGTAAAAAAAATTTTAAAATTTATTGAAAGCACCTGCTCCAACATCTATAAATATGAATTTGTCTTTGTGATCTGTTATCTGTAAATTTTGGATAATTATTTTATGAATAAACTTTTTTTTTCTGTAAAAAAAATTGCCATGATTAAGGATTAATTTATCTAAAATAAAATATTAATAGACAAATATAGATATTTACTCAATATTTATTTGGCTTAAATATTTTTACTTAAACTATTACATTAAACCTTTTCAATTTTTCACCGTTATACTCCAAAGTAATTAAAATTAAGAGTTATGTAAAATCAGAGTAAATTAAAAATACAAAACATGATTTAAATTGTGGAATTGTATAATCTAATAGAATTTATTAGAATCGATTAAATTATTCAAAAATCATAATATAAATTAGAATTAAATCAATATTTTTACTGCTTATTTTACCCGACATTTAGTATGTGTTTGGATTGTCGTTTGTCAAACTGGAGTTTGAATGAAAGTAATTTTAGTGAATTGATTTTGGGTAGAAGTAAGTTTGTGTTAACATAATTTATGTTTGGCAATTCTATACTAAAATTGATTTTGATAAAATAAATATTGTTTAGATAATATTAGTTAAAATCACTTTTAGATAAGTAATTATTAAAAAGGGTTAAGTACGATTTTGGTCCCTAAGGTAGGGGCTGAAAATTTATTTCATCCTCGACCTTTTTTTTCGCTACAAAATGGTCCTAAATATTTAACTTAGTTTTAAATCATCATTCGAACTAAAATACCCTTCTCCTTTACCTTCTCTTTCCCCTTCCCTTCTCCTTCTTCCTCAAATTCAACCAAAAACAAAGCAGAAGCAGCAGCAACAATGAAACAACAACAACAACTAGAAGTAGAAGAACAAAAACAACACCAACAGTAACAATAATAAAATCAGAAGCATAAATAGAATCAGATTAGAGAAGCATAAACAGAAGCAAAAACATAAAGAAGATATGAAACAGAAGCATAAACACAAAGAAAGACCCAATGTAATCAGAAGCATAAACAGAAATAAAATAAGATGACTATCTAGTGGTACACGATAGCAAGAGTAGCTCCAATGAAAGGCTCAACCCAAAAAATCTACTGCAATGAAGAAAAGGAGATATGAAATTCATAAAGAAATGAGTGAGAAAAAAAAGCCAAAAATAAAGAAGACATACCTGATCACTCCATGCATGGTCCTTGTTGAAGATAATGGTAGCACCAAGGTTCTTAGCTGGGTTAATCCCAGTTCCAGTGATAGGAATGATTGTCAAGTGGACCAAGAGGATAGCAAATCCGATCGGAAGCAGCGGCGACCGGCGACCGAGCAAGGAGGAGAAGCAGAAACGGCGAGCGGCGAGCGGCGCATGACGTCCACCCTCCCAGATCTGCTGGCGTCGACGTCGAGGAGCAGCGGTGAGGATCGAACGACGAGGAACAACGACGAGATCCAGCGATCGAACGACGAAGAGTAGTGGCGGCGGCGGCGAGGAGCAGCAGCGGCGAATTCCCTTCCCCACCTTCTCTTCCCCCTCTTCTTCCATTAAAAACCCCTTCCCCTGTTCTCCAGCCTTTAACCCGTTTTTCTTTTTCTTTTCTTTTTTTCTTTTTTTAATTAGGGATAATTTGGTAATAAAAATTAAAATTTTGTTTAAAAAGATGATTTTTAAAACTAAGTTAAACATTTGAGACCATTTTGTAGCGAAAAAAGGGGCTGAAGACGAAATAAATTTTCAGCCCATACCTTAGGGATCAAAATTGTACCTAACCCTTATTAAAAAAGACATGAGATATAATATTATTATTATGATTATTATTATTATTATTTATAGTTAGTTTTTTTGTTTAATTTACTATTTTTTTACTAAAGATAGGAAGATTCGAACTCGCGACCTTCAGGTGAGTATGGGAAGACTATGTCATTTGAGTTATAACTCATTAGCTTTGTTTAATTTACTTTATTTAGTGGGATCAATAAATCATATTATGAAAAGATAATAATAAATATAATATACAAAAATTACAATTATAAAAGTGTATAATATCAAATAAAAAGTTAATAAAAAAATAAAAATAATAAATAATAGAAAAAAGAACTCATATGAAGAGAAATAATAAGAATTCTGTAAATAATATAATAACATGAATAAAGGATTAAATTGATGAAAAAGAAATAAATATTGAGTATCAATAACTAAAAGTTCGTTTTTAACATAAAAGTTAAGCATTGTTACTTCTTGTAAATATGATTTTGAATACAAAATCACTTCTGCATTTATAAAATAAAAATTAGCCAAACTAAAAATTAAAACATGTTTTTTCTCTTCTAACAGATTTGTCAAATACACCCTTATTCGATGGAGCAACATTATTATCAAGTGGGGCGTGGGGGATTAAACTATCCTAGATTGTTTTTTTCTTACAACTCTATATAATTAAGACCAAAATAGTGGGCGCTATGCCGCTATGTGCCAGCAAGAATCAACAAAGTATAAACTGTTTTTAACTTTTAACGGAAATTGACGAAACTTGTACACATGCCAAAATTTGGACATGACTCATGGTATAATTCCTACAGGTTTTAATTCTAGTAAACTCCGATACACAAAGTTCTTAGTAAATAATTATTTCTAAAACTTGCAGATCCTGAGAAACTCCGAAGTTACTTTACACAATTTCCACGGCAAAGCAGAGGTTAAAATTACAAAGTCTCACCGTAATGTGCCAAACAATGAATTAGTATACTATTACAATTGGAAAACATCGTATATGTATCTGACTTTGATAAAGTATGCAATGTCGTAGTCTAATTAGTTTGAATGTTTCATCAGTCACCACTTCCACTATGTTCATGTGAAATCACAACTTCAGATTCATGTACACTTGTCATTCAAATGCATGGGGTTTGCCTACCAAGAGTGTAATATTTGTTCAACAGCTTAAAGACAGAAGCAGGGGACAATTGAATAATTCGGCTTATTATAGAGACATCTTTCAAATAACAATATATTTAAATTGGTGTAATACGCAAGAAAGCACAATAATTAAAGGAAAAATGCTACTTAGCCTTTAGTGTTTCTTTTTAATCTAATAAAATAATTTAATTTTTTATTAAGTTAAATTTTTATTTTTTAGATAAACACATTTTCAATCAAATGAATTTAATATTTGGACTTAAAATTTCTCTAACTTCCTTCCTTTAAAATTAAACAGCTTTTCTTTAAATAAACAAAAAAAATATAATTTTAAGTTAAAAATTCAAATTTTTTACAATTTTAGACATTATTTCTTTATTTTGCAGTTAGGTACTAATGTACTATAACACATTATAACGCATTCACTAGTATAATAATACGAGTATTTATTTTTGTTGAA
>NC_029789.2:107869646-107915420 GCF_000816755.2 Arachis ipaensis
AAGTTCTATACAGGTTTTGAAAAACTATGCAGCTATATTACAAAACCTATAAATTTTAAAATATTAAATTATAAACTTTTTTAGTTTAAAAAATTTAAATCGTTAATTTTTTTTCAAATGGAATATTTAATTAACCATACAAGTGCGTAATATTGTAGTTAAATCGTTACAATAATACAAGTATTCCGAGAGTACATTGGCATTAAACTCATTATCACACTATTACACTGCTAGCAACTGCGCTATTGATCTAATGCGCTGGTAGCGGCCGCGTTATAGTTTCTTAACTTATTTCGCAGTCAATGCCTGCACTATAGCTGCTTGCGATATAGTTATAGAATGTTCAAATCTGTAAAAAATTGAAAAATTGATTAAAAGAGTAAATATGATTATTTTTTAGAGTAAAAGACAAATAAGTCCTTAACCTTTTCAACTACGGACATTTAAGTAGAATTGAAAAATACATTTAAATTTCTCACCTTTTGAAACGCGTGATAGTTATACCCCTCCGTAGAGTTGGGGTTAAAAAACGTAACGAATAATATTGATCTGAAGGGGAGAGTGATGATGTGTCTACTACGGTAATGATATAGATGATTGGCAAAAAGTTGAGGGACAAATAGGTCCCTGTGCATTAAAACGACGCCGTTGCAGTTCTCCACCTCACTTAATCTCTTCATAATCCCATAATACCCGTAACCCATTCCAACAATTACATCAAATCCTACGAAAAGACAACCAATGTCTTTCTCACTCCAAAAAAATTGCCTTCTAGTTTAAAGTGGTGCTGTGCTAAGTTGAAGTTGTGATTGACGAAGGTAACGCAAAGCATCGTTGGTGAAGAAGCTGGCATCTTCTACAGAGGTAAGGAAAATATTTGATACTATGTGCGTTGGTGTTTAAATGACTGTGGCAATGCATGGTGTTGGATTTAGTTAATATTTCATGTTTTCATTCCGGTACAAGAATAAAAAAATTGTGTCATGTTTAATAATTTCAAAATTTCTATCACTTGATCTATGGTTTGAATATGATTTGTGAGGTTTAATATGTGATTGTGTATCTTTATAAGGGGGTTTATGTTAGGATAGTTGTAGTGATGATATTGATTAACTGTATTTGTGGAATAATGATGAGTTTCCTGATTTATTTAAGTTTGTGTTGATAATGTAGATGAATGATATATATGTTGTTCCTACTTTCATCATGGAGGTCATTTTAGTAGAACACCCAATGAAACTGTAACAATATAATTTTTGACATGTCATGACTAATGCAAAACGTTTAGGCGTTACTTGTCGTATGAACCTAATCGACTCAAAACTCAGAATTTCATTATCAGGTGTTAATATAAGCCTTTGTTGGATTAGTGTTATTAAGCTATTTTTCGTAAAATTCGTTTATTTTTTCGCAAGTTAATACTTAAAGCAACATCACAGATAGATACATGATAACAAAAGATATATATATAAAAGATGAGTTTTGGAGATATATGCCAAAGATCAAAATACTAAGTACTACATCAAGGTATATATATATACATACAAAAAATAAGAAAGATAGTCCCAACCCTCACATGAGTCTCCTAAGCTGGAATTGGTCTACTGAAAGGTCGTATCCCTCTAAATACTACAAAAGTGAGGAAATGTAACACTACATATCACCATAAGGAGTAGAGGATCGGCTATATCAAACTCTAGGATGGTCTCAGAACAATTCCTTGATAAGTGGTCCAAACTCCTCAGGAAAAGGCTCCTCATCGGATTCCATATCCTCCTCTAACTGATCAACCCAGGTGGGTGAATCATCAGAAGGGTCGGCCTCGGCGAGATTAGAAAGTGCGGCCTGAACAACTACTGTCTGGTGTTCCCAGGGGTCGTTGGGCATATGCTGGACTTGAACTGCGGTAATAGGAAGGCGCTGAGCAAGATCTAGGTCTGTCTCGTATACGTACGGAGAATCCAGTTAAGGTACATCGTGGTGCGATCCTACCAAAAAGAGAGGGCGGAAAAGGGGGACTGGTCTCTAGCTAGATGTAACTCGGATAAGGTAAATACGTATGGCATGCCAGGATCAAAGTGTGGACGATGTACAGAAACTCGAAACTCGTGTTTGCATGAAACATAGATACGGATCCGAAGTGTCCTCCATATGAAGACTCCGCCCTACATATGGTCTTCGTAGCTCAAGACAAACCAAAACTCAAAGAATACCTCTGCTGATCCCATCTGGGGAGGGGGGAAAAAGAAAGAAAAGAAGGGTGAGAACCTAAAATTCCCAGCAGGGTGAAAGGGGTACTAGGGTCTTGTCTCTAAGTTTTCGTTGAACGGAAATAAAACACCACGCGGAAATACAAAGTACAAAAATATATAACAGATAAATAGAATCAATCATAAAAGTTAGGAAATAGCAATAAACAATTCACAAGAAATTCACATGCACAAACAAGATGATGCACGTCTATTCCTAGCGCAGGCCATGAGCTCATGCGTTAGTTGTCTACCCGCAACCCGACGTTACTCGGAGCAAACTCCGAATATGGTTTTTCTACTGTGTCAGTCAAGCACAATGGTATCATCATGGGTGAACCCATGTCAGTCAGGATACCTTAGCATCATAGGTTATCCATGTCAGTTAGGGCAAATCACAATAATATCACTAGCATTTCTATGTGCATCATAGTAAGAAACAGGCTATCAGTTAGGCGGACATTCCTGCATTAGCAATCTTAAGCTATCAGTCAGGCGGGCGCTTCCGCATTAGTGGTTTGTAACAAAGGCCCAGTCAAATAAACAATTCTCAATTATCTTTTTTCATTCATTGTTTCCATTTCCTTTCTTTTTATCATGCCTCCACATCACCTTATAAATACGCATACCTCCCCATCACCGTTTAACTTTAAATATCCTAGGGATAACTTACACATTTTCAGTTAACTAAGTTCATATACTTTTACAAAATTTGGACATAATTTTTAAGTTGAATTAAGTTTTACTGCATTTAGATTAGAATTGAATTTTATACGATGTTTTGAAAGTCTGCTACTGCACTTATAAAGATTTTAAGAAAATAGCAAGTGGCAGTGTTAGGTTACACTCAATACCCTTAAGTTTCAGAACAAAAAAGTTTTAGGTTCATATCACTTCATTTGATTAATTAATTTTTAATTGAAAGTGATGCCCTCTTTCATGGTGTGGAATTTATAACCCACAAACTAACCGGCAAGTGCACCGAGTCGTACCAAGTAATACCTCAGGTGAGTGAGGGTCGATCCTACGAGGATTGATGGATCAAGCAATAATAATTGAGTGATAGGCTTAGTCAGACAAGAAGAAAATAGTGTTTGAGAGTTCAAAGAACATTAGATAGTAAATTAAGAGTTTAAAAACAGGCAGGTGAATAAGTTGGGAATAAAATATAGAGAAACAGTTAAGGTTTCAGAGTTATCTATTTTTCCGGATTAACTTTTCTTACTAACTATTTTAATCATGTAAGATTTAATTCATGGCAAACTATATGTGACTAGACCCTAATTCCTTAGACCTTTCTACTCTCCTCTAATTCTCATTAACTGCCAATTCCTTGGTCAATTAATTCCAATTAAAGGGTAAAGTTTAATTCTAGTTATTATGCCACAAAAATCCTAATTATCCAAATATAAGAGGATTATATGTCATGTATCTCGTTAAGTCCAGATAATTAGAATTTAGGAGAAATTGTTTTCAAGCTGTTGTTCAAGTAAAGAGCTTTTCCAAGTTATACAAGAACTCAATTAGAAAGAGGGTCATACTTCCATTCCACCTAAATTCATAAGATAAAGAGCGAAAACAATTCTTAAATTATAAATCAGTACATGAAATAAAATAGAAAAGCAATAGAATCAATCCATACAAATAGACAGAGCTCCTAACCTTAACAATGGAGGTTTAGTTGCTCATGATTCAGAGAAAAAAAACTAGGATTGTAAATTGGGCTAAGGTGGAATGAAAAGTTAACTAATGTGGGGGTCCCTAAAAAGGAAGTTTCTTTTCCCTTTTATATCTAATCCTAATAAATTTAAAATCTAATTTCTAAAACTAAAATAATATCTTTTCCTATATAAAAATTAAAGTTTAAATCAAAATTAATTGTAACAATCAGCAAGTCTTCAATTGATGGATGGGGACCACTTGCTTCGTAGGATCCACGCTTGACTTGGGAAATAACTAGAAGTGTTCGCATGATTCCTCCATTCTGAAGCCTCTAATATGTGTTTCCTGGGCTGAAATCTGGGTCAAAAACAGCCCAGAAATCGCCCCCAGCGTTTTCTGCGTTTTCTGCACGTGGTGCATGTCACGCGTACGCATCAGTCACGCGTACACGTCGATGGTCTTCTTCGTGTGTCACGCGTACGCATCAGGTACGCGCACGCGTCGCTGTGCAACTTCAATTTTCACGCGTACGCATCAGGCACGCGCATGCGTCGCCATGGAAAGCTCCAAATCACGCGCACGCGTCACGTACGCGCACACGTCATTCCTCGCTGTCATCTCCTTTAATTCTTGCGCTGCAGAAACTCCATCAAATCCAGCCGAATGCTACCTAAAATAATCAGAATTGCACAAGACTCAAAGTAGCATCCATAGTGGCTAAAATATAATTAATTTTTTATTAAACTTAACAAATTAAATGCAAATTCACTAGGAAAAGATAGGAAAGATGCTCACGCATCACAACACCAAACTTGAACTGTTGCTTGTCCTCAAGCAACCAAAACTCATATAGGCTTAGGATGTGAATTTGTATGAGAATGAGAGTTCGGTAAAGCTCAGGTCTCTTCTTATAGTGGGGTTTACAACTGCAATCTTGAATAATTTTGGCATCTCACTCTCCTTTGAATCGGAAGGATGTCACTGTCATTCGGAATTAGAATCCGGATAATATTATGAATTCTCTAATCTTTTGTAACTCAATTTAACCCTTGAATGCAGCAATTTTTCTTTTATTCTTTTTTTTTCTTTGGTACTTTGCACCTTGAGCCTAGCCGTGATTTTAAATGTTTTGTCTCAAACTTTACTTGACACAGAAACACCACAAGCACTTAACTGGGGAACTCTCTTTAAGTTCTGATTTTCCTTTCAGTTACTCCGAGACAGTGGTGCTCAAAGCCTTTGGCATACTCTGTTAATTGCCTTTGATCTCGACTCTAAGTGTTCTGTCTCAAGGATTACTTGACATAATCACACC
Organism: Arachis ipaensis; assembly: GCF_000816755.2. Taxonomy (NCBI): domain Eukaryota; kingdom Viridiplantae; phylum Streptophyta; class Magnoliopsida; order Fabales; family Fabaceae; genus Arachis; species Arachis ipaensis. Next base: position 107,874,873 of record NC_029789.2, read on the forward strand.
ACAAGCATATGACTAGGGAAACAATTATTTGAGCTTTTAATCATGTCTGACCTCCCTAGTCATTGATGCTCAGAGCCTTGGACCTTGCTAATTATTATTATTATTATTTTCAATGCTGTTTCTTTTGCTTCAAGGATTAAACTTTTACTTATTGCAGAGACTTCATAATAGTTCTCTAAATTCCTGTTCCTTGTACATCAACATTCTTTGATTCAAATTCAACTATGCACTGTTCATTTCATACATTCAGAGTCACAGAAAATACCACCACATTTGAATCAATGAGACTATTCTAAAAATTAAACTCAATTTCTCATGCACTACATCTTTTCTTCTTTCTTTTTGATTTCAAGCTTAGTGTGCAATAAATGAGACATCTTTCAGAATTAAAGCAACTAACAGAACTAAACTAAAACCTAGGAATTTATCTAATAAAGGATCATGCAATAAACGAGACAAAATAGCAGAAAATCGGAACATAACATAGAAAAAAGGGAAGGAATATAGAATGAAAGGAACTCAACCATCTCAGTTATGTTGGCGGCCATCTCATTCCTCCGGCTATGCTCCTCAATGAAGATGATTCGCCTTCCTTTGGTCCCATAGAAAAGCCATAAGCGAAGCGACAACACCGAACTTAAAGGTTTGCTTGTCCTCAAGCAAAGAAGAACTGAAAACAAAAAGAAATAGGATGATGAAAGAAGAAGAAAATGATAAAAGAACAAGAAAGAATTAGGATTTGGGAGAGAGAGAAAGAAAATTAAAACTGGGCGGCGAACTAGTGTAATTGTGCGGCGCTGGCGACGCGTACACGAACAGCACGCGTACGCGTGGGTTACGCAATTTTCATAGTGACGCGTGAGCGTCAAGCACGCATACGCGTGCCCTTGGTTTGTGCGAGTCGTGTGAAGGCGGCCACGCGCACGTACAACTCTCTGTTCACGTGGCTTGGGAACTAAATTTCTCATATGACACGTGCGCGTCATGCACGCGCACGCGTGGATGGCCATTTGTGCAAAGGACGCGCACGCGTCAGGGAGGCGTATGCGTGATCAAGTTTGTGCCTTTAGCACACTTCCAGCCCCAAGCCATCACAACTCTCTACCCAAACACTAACTGACGCCGATTTTTAGGGTCATGCGTACGCGTCAGGGTCGCGTACGCATGGATGGCGAAAAATGCAAACGACGCGCACGCGTGAGGTACGTGTATGTGATGAGAGGTCTTTTGACGGTTTAGAAATTCACAAATGAATTCTCATTGCAAGTATAGTTTCTAAACCAAACAATAGTCCTTTCATGCAAAAATTTGTTTGTCACAAGTACAAACCCCTAAAATCTATAAACCAAAGTATTTAAACCTCGGGTCGTTCTCCCTAGGAATTGCAACAAAGTGTCTTGTTATTGGTTATGAGTTATGTTTTGGGGTTTTTGATAAAAGACATGAAATGTAAATGGCAATGAAAATAAACTAATAACTAAAAAGATCTTGGCAAGGTTTGGTGGTCAAGGATCTCTATCCTAATCACTAACCACAACATGAGAATTGGCAAGGATCAACCCCACTAAGTCATCCCCTAACTAATAAAGGAAAGTCAAGTGAGCTATGTCAATCCAAGACCATAAGTCCTAGTTCTCCACCAAATCAATTAGTGAGATCTAGCATTAATGGCTCCAAATCGTCAATCACTTGGACATTAGTAACTCAAGAGTTCCTAAGTTACCTTACCAAGCCAAAAGCATAGAATTCTACTCTAAAATCTAACCAAGCATTTTATCAAACACTTGGAGGGCATAAAAGAAAAACATAGTAGAATCGTAAGGAAAGTAAATCTACACTACTCAATTGTAAGGAATTAAACAACAACAAATCAAATGAACAATAAAGGAACATGAATTATAAATTGCATTAAAGGAAAATGGAAGAACAAAGGTGCATCAACATAAAAGTAGAGAATTACAAGAATTAAATGCTAAACTAGAGAGAGGAGATGTAGAAGAAGAAGAAATTACAAAAGAAAAGTAAATCAAAGCATGAATTAAACCTAGATCTAAGAACTAAACCTAATCCTAATTCCTAATTCTAGAGAGAAGAGGGAGCTTCTCTCTCTAGAAAACTAACTAAAGGTTCATGTTGGCTAAACTAATTGCTCCCCCTTTGCTTGGACTTCAATTCTGCATGAAATACACTCAGAAACAAGTTGGATTCGGGCCTGGGCAGCTCAGAAATTGCCCCCAGCATTTTGCCTTCAAGTGGGCCATGTGAGAGTATTGGCGCGTGCGTGCCATGTGCGCGTGCGCGTCGATTGGCAAAATCTTCACCCGCGCGGACGCGTCATGTACGCGTGCGTGTCTCTATGTAAAACCACTTTTGCACATGCACGCTTTGTACGCGTGCGCGTCCATTGATGCATTCCCAATCTTTGTTTCTTCATGCATTCTCCACTTTGCATGCTTTTCTCCTCATTTCTTCCATCCAATACTTGCCTTATAAACCTGAAATCACTCAATACACACATCAAGGCATCGAATGGAATTAAAGTGAATCAAAATCACCAATTTAGGGCCTAAAAAGCATGTTTTTATACTTAAACACAATTCAAGGGAGAATTACAAAACCATGCCATTTTATTGAATAAATGTGGGAAAAGATGGTAAAATCCCCTAAAATAAGTACAAGATAAATCACGAAATCGGGGTTTATCAAATCTCCCCACACTTAAACTAAGCATGTCTTCATGCTAAAATCAAGAAAGAAGCAAAGTGGTATCAACATTTATTCAATGCAAATTAACTATCTACAATCTATCTATATGTAATCTATCTTCGTGAATGCAATTGCTTGGTCAAAATAAATCAATCTCCAAGAATACGTGTACAAACACAAGGGCTAAGGCAATAGCAATAAACTCAACCCACAATTGAATTGAATCATTGAAAGACTTTACAAACTTGCAAGAAAAAATGATCATGGGTGGAAATATGTAATTGAGCGATCGAACCCTCACCGGATGTGTATCCGCTCTAGTCACTCAAGTGTATGGGGTTGATTCACTCAATTCTCCCCTAATCATGCTTTCCAAGATTTGTTTTTCATCTAACAATCAAAAATTATTTCATGCATGCATACAAATATCATGAGGACCTTTCCATAGGTTGTAATGGGGCTAGGGTCAAGGTAGGATGCATATGGTCAAGTGAGTTTAAATTTGAATCTTTGATCAACTTAAACTTCCCACCTAACTTATGACTACCTATACAATTCTAAACAAACCTAACTACCCATCCTTCACTTTTCTACACACTCATGTATTCTCTTTTGATCACCACACATATGCATTGATTTTTATTGAACCTTGACTTTGGGGCACTTTGTCCCCTTTTTATTGCAATTCTTTTTCTTTCTTTTCTATATATTTTCTTTTTCTTCTTGTATATATATATATATATATATATATATATATATATATATATATATTCTTTTTATTTTTCTAATTTTTTTCAACTAAAATGTATACAAGAACATCAATGCATATGGTTTACACATGATTAATACATGAGTATGTACCCAATTCCCAAGATTCTCAACACAAATACAAAAACACACTTTTATCTCTACCCAATGTTTCCAACTTTCCCAAAATCAAATGATGAACACTCTCACTAGCCTAAGCTAATCAAAGATTCAAATTAAGGACATTTATTATTTTTCACTTAGGCTTGTAATGTGCTACAATTATGAACAAATGGGTTAAGAATAGGCTCAAGATTGGCTAACAATGAAAGATAAAAGGTAGGCTATTTGGGTAAGTGAGCTATTTGAACAATGGCCTCAATCATATAAATGCATGTATACACAAAATAATGGACATAAAGAATCAAACAAATCAAAGATTACAATCATAGGAAGAGAATAATGCACACAAGAATGAAAGTAAGTGGTTATGTATGATGTAACCACACAATTAGGCTCAAATCTCACATGCTTGTGTTCATAGCTCAAAACATGATCCACAAAGTATATAATTCAAGCAAGTTCTAAAAAATTTTTTTTCTTCAATCAATTGGGGTGCCCTATAGATAAAATCCTTAGAAAATATCATGATTTTGACTAAGCTTAATATATACATATGCAATGCAACCAAAAATCCTAAAAGACCTAAAAATGAAATGCAAAAGTGTTGGGATTAGAAACTTGTCACCTAAAAATGCCAAGCGGTCGGACGACCTCCCCATACTTAAAAGTTTGCACCGTCCTCGGTGTATCCAAAGATGAGCAAAGGGGGTACGGTGACTTTCCTAGTTGCTACCTTCAGCTGGTAGGTCAACCGATGCTGCGTGTTCTTCTCCCGCTTCCATTTTTGCTTATGATGACTCATCCTTAACATAGAAAATAGGAGATAATAAGACAAGTAAATGCACAAGCAAGGAAGCATGGATTGTTGGAATGAGGTAAATCACTAGAATTAAGTGAGTGAATTAGTGTGACATTAATGAAAAATAAGTGTGTGGGTCCTAACTTGCATGCAGTTTAGAACTCATACTCTAGTATTTAGAAACCATGTCACAAATATACAAAAGAAGGCACACATTTCACTCATTCTAGTGTGCTTGAAAGCATTCAAGCAATTAATCAAGCAATTGTGAAATTGGATAATGCATGGACATTGATTGATGTGTAGGTAGACTTAGTGAACAAAATGGTATATGAAACTCACACAACAATCAATGACAGATATTGAAGTTGTTGCAACACCTAAGTGACATAGAGGTGAAACACATGGATGCTATGGAACTTAGAAAAAAGAAGATAGAAGTGGAAATCAATCACATAGCAAGCATGGCCCACAAAGCTTTACAAAGCTCAAAAATATGTCACTAGGTAAGCTTTTGATCTAATTTCACAATTCCACAATCTCAATACATGAAATAAGTGATGTGAATAAGGGTAAACCATAAACAAGCATCACCTAAAAAAAATGCAATGATAATATACAGTTGCCTAGCAGTGGGTGATGAATGCATGGTGGCTAAAACATGCAATTCAAAGAGGTAAGATGTATGAAGGCAATGTAACAAGTACTTGGTATTCAAAAGTGTTAAGCATGAAAAGTTCCGAACCAAGTAACCAAATATAACCTCAACAAAGAATCCAACAATGACAATTAACATCAATGATGTTAGACTAACATCCTATTAGTAATAAGCAGCATTAACCAGTAAACAAGATTAGTAATCCAACACTTATAATGGAAAACAAAAATTAAACTAACTAACTAACTAAAAGAAATGGTGTTACATGATATTTGGTAGTGTTGGATGAAGAGTAGGAGAAGGGAAGGAGAAATGAGGGGGAAAGAAATGGAAAGAGGAGAAGAAAGGAAGTGTATTAAAAGAAGGGTATCCGCGCGTATGCGTGCAAGGCGCGAGCGCGCGGATGGTGGTGCAATGGAAACGGTGCGTACGCGTAAATGGCGCGCTCGCGTCGATGGCTTATTTCAAGAGGGGCGTGTATGCGCAAGGTGCGCATGCGCGTGCCTTGGGCACAAAGTTGGCACACTTCAGTCACAACGCTCGGGTGAATGTATGGAGGGCGAAAAAATTCAATCCATGCGTACGCGTACATGACGCGTGCGCGTGGATGGCCAAAATTGCTTGATTCACGCGTACACGTGGAGTGCGCGTGCGCGTGGGTGGTGCTCTATTTTTTCAAAATTTTTCTATGTTTTTGCACCAAACCAAGCATTCCAAACCTCTAGACAGCTACCAAAACATCATAAAACCTTATTTAACCTACTAGACTCCCAGATAAACTCAACTAAGCAATCAAAACATGAAATTAAACCTAAATTACCAACATTTACAAAGAGGAAAAGGGAAAGATGTTACCATGGTGGGGTGTCTCCCACCTAGCACTTTTGTTTATTGTCCTTAAGTTGGACTTATGGGGAGCTCCTCATCAAGGTGGCTTGTGCTTGAATCCATCCTTGAACATCCATCAATGCTTGGACTTCCATTGTGCTTCATCATTCAAAGTTAATAACTCCAAGCTTTGATGGAATTCTTCACAAACCATGGGCTCCCAAAGTTGATCTTCTTCTTATAATCCGGGGTCCTACACTTTGTTTTCACACCCGTCTTGAAGTTGACTCTTATTATTAGCCCATCCGGGTGGTGAACAAGGTAAATTCTCTATAAAGTGATCAACAATCCTTCTAGACCTATCTAGGTGAGCACTACTCCAACCTTTATATCTCATGTTTGATGCATCAACCATAATGAGCCTTGATTTGCAACGCCAACCACGAAACATCTTTCTTTTATGCTTCATCCCACAAAGCATCCTAAGTTGGCCATCCGTTTCAAGCAAACCATATTCAAGTGGGATAATAAACTTAATAGAAAAGAGTTTCACCTACTCAAATGAAGGTGTAGATGGCAACCTAGGCAAAGGTGATTCCAAGGGTCTTGACAAAGCGTATTCAATTCCCATCCTCCTTTTTCTAAGGACTTCCACCTCTTTATAAGATTTCTCAAATGTAATCCTTTGTTCAACAATATTATCTAAGCCTTTTCCCATACTCAAGTCATAATTAGGAGGGTGAGAAAAATTTATCTCCACAACGCTTTCAAACACAACGGGAGAAGGTTCTTCATGCTCAAAGGATTCTTCACCACTAAGACTTGATGCTTGATCTTCATCACCAAGGGGACTCAATTCTTGCTCTATCCTATCCGATTCTTCATAAGGGATATGCCCTGGAGGTTGTGCACATTCCTACTTAGCATCAATTTCAATCATCTTGGAGGGGTTTTCTTCAATCCTAGACTCCCAAGGTGGTTCCGCATCTCCTAAGTCTTCAACCACTTCTTCCTCTTCTTCAACAATTGTAGCTTCCTCCAATCATTTCAATACGAAGCGACTTTCCTCATTTCCCACCAACCTCTCCTTCATGTTATGCTCTTCATTTGTTTCTCCACATGTAACCATGGGAGTTCCTTGAGTATTCAAGCATTGAGATGCTAACCAGTTTACCACCTCATCCAAGGCGGCCGTGAATTGTTGCACATCCCTTTTCATCTCCTCTTGTCCTTGAACAAGAACATCAAGGATGTCATCCATTGGAGGTTGGGGTGGATGGAAGGGTTCATCAAATTGGGGACATAATTCATAGTAGGAAGGTGATTCTTTTTGGTAGAGTTGTGGTGGTTCAATATTTCCCATTCTTTCTATTTGTTGCATAACACACTCCATGGTTACTTAAAATTGATCCAATGCTTCTTTGAGACGATCCCTTGACTCTTGTTCCGCTTGGATATCACGAGTAGGATCATATGGCTCTTGGATTGAAGGACCTGAGTATTCTTCCATCAGAGGTTGTGGTGGAAAGTAGAGTTCATCTTGTGGTTGAAAGTTTTCATATATTGGAGGTGGTTCATCTTGGTAATAATATGGAGGGGGTGGCTCTTGAAAATGTTGATGTTGGAGTAGTGGTGGCTCTATGTGTGGTTCATATGGCTCATATGATTGTTGGTAGGATGGATATAGATTAGGGTCATATGAAGATGGTTGGTAAAAAGGGGATTGTGAGTATGGTTGAGGGTTATGTTGGGGATATGGCTCATAGGCATATGGTGGTGGTTCTTGAAAGTCACAAGGGGATTCACCATAGCCATTGGATTGATATGCATCATAGAATGGCTCTTCTTCATAGTGCATTGGTGGAGGTTGTTGCCATGAAGATTGATCATATGCATATGGCTCCTCCCACCTTTGGTTATCCCATTCTTGATACACATCTTCATTGTAGTCCTCATTTCCTACAACATAGTTAGAACCAAACTCATAGTCAAAGTGAAAATTCATGATAGCAAGAGAAAATGAAAACAAAATCAAATAAGAAGCAAGAAAATAAAATCCTAAAACTAGCAAAAACTAACAAAGAAGCAAAAAGGTAAACCTATTTACAATATTCACATATGTACAATAACCAATAACACAACACCATTGCAACTCCCCAGCAACGGCGCCATTTTGATGAGAGGTCTTTTGACGGTTTAGAAATTCACAAATGAATTCTCGTTGCAAGTATAGTTTCTAAACCAAACAATAGACCTTTCATGCAAAAATTTGTTTGTCACAAGTACAAACCCCTAAAATCTATAAACCGAAGTATTTAAAACTTCGGGTCGTTCTCCCTAGGAATTGCAACAAAGTGCCTTGTTATTAGTTATGAGTTATGTTTTGGGGTTTTTGATAAGAGACATGAAATGTAAATGGCAATGAAAATAAACTAATAATTAAAAAGACCTTGGCAAGGTTTGGTGGTCAAGGATCTCTATCCTAATCACTAACCACAACATGAGAATTGGCAAGGATCAACCCCACTAAGTCATCCCCTAACTAATAAAGGAAAGTCAAGTGAGCTATGTCAATCCAAGACCATAAGTCCTAGTTCTCCACCAAATCAATTAGTGAGATCTAGCATTAATGACTCCCAATCATCAATCACTTGGACATTAGTAACTCAAGAGTTCCTAAGTTACCTTCCCAAGTCAAGAGCATAGAATTCTACTCTAAAATCTAACCAAGTATTTTATCAAACATTTGGAGGGCATAAAAGGAAAATATAGTAGAATTGCAAGGAAAGTAAATCTACACTACTCAATTGCAAGGAATTAAACAACAACAAATCAAATGAACAATAAAGGAACATGAATCATAAATTGTATTAAAGGAAAATGGAAGAACAAAAGTGCATCAACATAAAAGTATAGAATTACAAGAATTAAATGCTAAACTAGAGAGAGGAGATGTAGAAGAAGAAGAAATTACAAAAGAAAAGTAAATCAAAGCATGAATTAAACCTAGATCTAAGAACTAAACCTAATCCTAATTCCTAATTCTAGAGAGAAGAGGGAGCTTCTCTCTCTAGAAAACTAACTAAAGGTTCATGTTAGCTAAACTAATTGCTCGCCCTTTTCTTGTACTTCAATTCTGCATGAAATACACTCAGAAACAAGTTGGATTTGGGCCTGGGCAGCTCAGAAATTGCCCCCAGCATTTTGCCTTCAAGTGGGCCACGTGAGAGTATTGGCGCGTGCGTGCCATGTGCGCGTTGATTGGCAAAATCTTCACCCGCGCGGACGCGTCATGTACGCGTGCGCGTCTCTATGTAAAACCACTTTTGCGCGTGCGCGTCCATTGATGCATTCCCAATCTTTGTTTCTTCATGCATTCTCCACTTTGCATGCTTTTCTCCTCATTTCTTCCATCCAATACTTGCCTTATAAACCTGAAATCACTCAGCTCACACATCAAGGCATCGAATGGAATTAAAGTGAATCAAAATCACCAATTTAGGGCTTAAAAATCATGTTTTTATACTTAAACACAATTCAAGGGAGAATTACAAAACCATGCCGTTTCATTGAATAAATGTGGGAAAAGATGGTAAAATCCTCTAAAATAAGCACAAGATAAATCACGAAATCGGGGTTTATCAGTACGCGTGGGCGTGTTTGTGCGAAAGGCATAGTTCCAGCGCCACTCCTGCTCAACTCTCTGTTCACTTTTATTTTTTTCACGCACATACATCTGACGCGTACACGTCAGCGACGCTTGCGCGTTGTGTGCACTTTTTTTTTGAAGTGTCCGGTTCCTGTTCTAAAATAGCTGCATGATCAGAAAAGCAGTAAAAACTCAATAAAAATCAAATAAGTAAGAAAATTACTACTACAAAAAGTAACTAAGGATACGAAATTATCAGGTTGCCTCCCGACAAGCGCTTCTTTAACGTCATTAGCTTGACGATCAGTTCTGCTAATTCAGCAGATGAGCAGACCTCTGGCGATCGATTTTGCCTCCCAGATAACCCGCCCCTGCGGGTACCCGCCCCTATAAAAATTAAATATTTTAATTTTTACCTATTCATATTTAAATTAAGACAAAAATTTAAAATTCATAGACAATTTAAAATACAAACATAAAATTCATACAATGTCATTAGCTAAAATAACTTGAAATTAAAAAAAAATATATTGTTAGATCACGACAAATGTAACACCATAATAAAAAATTACAATATTAGATATAAAAGGAACTTCAACCCTTAATCTTGATCACTTTTAACATCTTCATCATCAGTAAAAGTTTGCAAATCAAGATTTAAACCTGAAAATCAAAAGAGATAACAATTAACAATTTAATTGATACTATGTAAAAAATTAACATAAATGAAGATTAATCAATATATCACCTTTACTTCCCAAAGGTGCCCACAACCAACTTTGGCCACACATCAAAGCTTCAATTATGTCTTGTTTGAGCTTTGCACGATGAGGAGAAATTACACGACCACTTGTACTAAAAGCAGATTCAGATGCAACAGTGGACACCGGAATAGCATATATATCCTTAGCTATTTTTGCAAGAACTTTAAATTTCATTTGATTGTTCTTCCACCATTTCAAAACATTAAAGTTAGGATCATTTGGAGGATGAATTTCCTCCTCAAGATAATGATCTAACTCAACATTCACATATGAACTCCTTGTCATTTTTCTTCTTTTAAGATACACCATATAATCATCACCCCAAATAAACTTGCATTTCCACTTTCATTACTTTCTTTTGTACCAACACCAACACCAGCACCAACATGTGACACATTAGAACTCATTTTTTGAGTGTATTCATTAACCAACTCATTACACAACTGATGAATTCTATCAACTTGCTTGGAGCATTCTGTTGGATCTGGATACATTTTTTCAAATTGAAACTCAACCCCAACCATCTTGTACCTAGGGTCTAAAACAGCAGCAACACCCATAATACCATGAATTTCATCCCAATACTTTTCAAATTTCTTCTTCATGTTAGATGCCATATTAGCAATTAACGGATTAGTAGAAATTTCCCATTCATCCAATGACACTTTTATTTTACAAACCAGAGTAAAATAAAGATTAGTAGTCGGAAATTTAGACCCAGAAAACAGTTGAGTAACATCATAAAACAACTTCAATCTATCACATATTTCCTTCGCAAGTTCCCACTCCTCATTACTTGGCACAGTTTTATATTGGGGTTCCTTCTGCCTTAACCTAGGAAAGACAGCTTTATACAACAAAGCAGTTTCTAACATCAAATAAGTTGAGTTCCATCTAGTTGGGCAATCAAGAACTAATTTCCTAGTAAATGAGATCGCTGTTTTAGCACACCAACTCACAAAAGTTTCGTTCCTTTTCTGTGTCGCAGTCCAATACAATACACTACTACGAATCTTTTCTATACTTTCCTTAACAATACTTAAGCCATCCTTCACAATCAAGTTCAATATATGAGCACAGCAACGCATATGTAACAATTTACCTCCCAACATCAAGAATGAAGAATCTAAACGCCCCAACAATCCATCTATCATAGCATCATTAGTAGAACAGTTATCCAATGTAACTGTGGACAATTTTCTATCAATGTTCCATTCTAACAATATTTTCATCAACGTTTCAGTGAGAACTTCACTTGTATGGGGACAAGGAACATAACAAAAGCTGAAAAGATTAACAAACATGCATGCATTTTTAGATTAACGAAACTCAACATATGAAAACAACACAATGTATAAAAGTTTATAAAATTTTTAAAGTACCTCAATATGCGCATATGCAACTTCCACGAACTATCAATATAGTGAGCCGTGACAACCATGTATCCTTTTTCTTGGTTGGAAGTCCACATGTCACTTGTTATTGCAACTCTACTATCATTTTCATCCAGTTGAACAGTTAACTTCCGCTTCTCATCCCCATACATCTTCAAGATGTCTTTTCTGACAGTATTTCGACTAGGCATTTTAAATGTTGGTTGCATTGAAGCAAAAGCTCGCCTCAAACCATGGTGGTCCACACAACTCATAGGATACTCATGCAAAATAATCATTTCAGCAACACATTTTCTTGTAAATGAAGGATCAAACACAAAACCATCTTCATTCACTTTTTGCTTTTGTGATTGTTTTGACAATGATTCAACAATTGATGATTGCCTAGAGTTTGCCACCTTTATTCTCTTACAATATCGATCCACATGATTCCTCAATGACTTGGTACCATTTCTCGGATTTGCACTAAGCACAGTCTTGCAAAACTTGCATTTCACCTTCCATTCACCTTCAACTTTCAAACGATCAAAATACTCCCAATAAGCACTCTTAACATGAGTCTTATTGTCACCTTCATTAGGAGTTGATCCTTCTGGAGTTGAGACATTATCCGTTGCTTGTGGAGTTTCTGAAGTTGGATTAGCATTACTTTGAACTTCAATTTCATTATCATTAGGAGCAACATTGTTGCTTTGTGTGTCTTCTCTAGCATTACTAGCCATGAAGTAATTCGAAAACACCTATATCAATAAAATTAAAATCAAAATTACAAAGTCAGAATAAAATCAAAATTACAAAATTAAAATCAAAATTACAAAGTTAGAATAAAACCAATATAGCATCATTTTAACTCTTTTGGTGCTATGTTTTATTGTGTTTCTGAATACTTGATACACGTGCAATTGAAATTGAACTAAGTATGAACGTGAATATTGGTCAGTAATAGAAGCAACAAATAAAAAAGACCAAATATGTCTATATAGAGACTGAACGTGAATATTGGTCAATAATAGAAGTTCTAACAGGGAGATTATCTTATACAGAGGACAGTTCAATAGCAAAAGACAAAAACTCATAAAACTTTATGTGAAAAAATTGAAAAAGATTTGGATGTAAGTGGTCTAATTACAAACATGATTAAATTCAAATCCACTTGGTGTAACCCCACACACAGAACTTATCTTCTAAGAAAAAATAATACCATGGAACTTATAAGATAAACCATGTTTGGGACATTTTGCTGCAGTTTATAGACAAATTAAATTTCGTCTCAAGACTTGAATTGCCATATGAACATTATAACAAGGTTCCATTTGTAATAAGAAAGCAACTGGTACTGTTCTTAAAAGTAGAATAGAAAATTAATGAGGAAAACTCTTACTATATAAAAATATTGCTCAGGACATTCTAGAGTAGATACTGGAAATTGGAAGGAACTGATAATGGAGAAATTGCACGTATACGGTGTATCAAGTAATCAGAAATTGAACCAACAAACATACAGTTCCTATTATCACCCAAAAAACAAAAGAGCTTCTTCTTTGTCTATTCTAATCATACATCCAAAATTAGCCAGAGATTAAACAAATCAAGTCATTCAAAAAGAAAAGAAAGGCTGGGATAGGGGCAAGAACAGTACCTGCTCGATGCGGGAAGAATCTGGTGGAGGTGCGCGACTTGGAGGCCGGCGGGAGCGCAGAGGCAGAGGATGTGGGACTGAGAGGCGGCGCGGAGGAGGAGCCGGCCGAGACTCGATTACGATGCAGAGGAGGCACGGGGGAGGCTCGCCTAGTGCATGACTTGGAGGCTGGAGGCCAGGAGCGCAGAGGCTGTGGGGCTGAGAGGCGGCGCAGAGGAGGAGCGACAGGGGGCTTGAAGGAGACGCGGAAGAGACAGGGGGCTTGTAGAAGATGCGTTGTTCCTTGGAGAAAGTTGAAGAAGAAACGAGGGTTGGGACTAGGAGTTCAGTGAGACAGTGACGGTGGGTGAGGGTGAGAATCAGAAGTGAGATTGTGAGAACCTTAACCCTAATTGCTAAAACTCCGCTAGGGTTCTTTGGGGAGGGTGAAACGCGTAAATGGAATGGAAAAATGAAATGAGTAGTGTTAGGTTAGGCTGGTGGCTATAAGGAATAGAAACCCTAAAAACTTAAATGGTATATATATATATATATGTACTCCGGGGCGGGTAGGGGCGGGTTTAGCCTGACCCCGACCCCGCTCCGCCCCGCTCCGGGTCGGGTTTAAACCCGCCCCGACCGGGTAGGGGCGGGGCGGGTACCCGCGGGTACGGGTACTGCTGCCATCTCTACTTGTCATGCAGTAGCTTAGTTCTCTCCTTATAGAGCTTGGCATTCTCATAGGCTGAATATCTGAATTCATTAAGCTCATTTAACTGAAGCATTCACTTAATTCCTGCAACTTCTGAATCAAGATTCAGATACCTGATTGCCCAGTAAGCTTTGTGCTCCAGCTCAACTGGTAAGTGACAGGCTTTGCCATAGACCAACTGATAAGGATACATGCCAATGGGAGTCTTGTATGCTGTCTGGTATGCCTAGAGAACATCATCAAGCTTCCTAGACTAGTCCTTTCTTGAAACACTGACGGTCTTCTCTAGAATCCTCTTAAGGTCCCTGTTGGAAACTTCAACCTGTCTACTTGTCTGAGGGTGATAGGGGGTTGCCACTTTATGACGGACTCCATATCTCTGCAGAAGAAAATCCAGCTGTCTGTTACAGAAGTGACTTCCTACATCACTAATGAGTGTCCTTGGGACACCAAATCGGCTAAAGATATACCTATGAAGAAAGCTCATTACCACCTTGGCGTCGTTGGTGGGTAGAGCCACAGCTTCCACCCACTTGGACACATAGTCAACCACCACTAGAATATAGTTATTTGAATGTGAAGGTGGGAAGGCTCCCATGAAATCGATACCCCACACATCAAACAACTCAACCTCAAGAATCCTCTGTTGTGGTATTTCATGGTTGGCAGGGAGATTTGTAGCCTTCTCACATCTGTCACAGTACTTCACAAATTCTCTGGAGTCTCTGAAGAGAGTCGGCCAGTAAAACCCGCTCTGAAGGACCTTTGTAGATGTCCTTTCACCACCAAAGTGGCCTCCATAATCAGAACCATGACACTGCCAAAGAATCTGCTGTGTTTCTTCATCTGGGATACATCTCCGGATGATACCATCTGAACACCTTTTAAAAAGGTATGGTTCCTCCCAAATGTAATACTTGGCATCAGTCAATAGCTTCTTTACTTGTTGCCTACTGTACTCCCTTGGGATAAAATTCATGGCCTTATGATTTACAATGTCTGCAAACCATGGAGCCTGCTGAATGAGGAATAATTGCTCATCTGGAAATGTCTCAGTCACAGTCGTGGGTGGTTGTACTCATGCTTCAGGCTCAATTCTGGAGAGATGGTCAGCTACTTGATTTTCTGACCCTTTCCTGTCTTTTATCTCAATACCAAGCTCCTGAAGGAGCAACACCCATCTGATTAATCTTGGTTTAGAATCCTGCTTGGTTAGAAGGTACTTCAAAGCAGCATGGTCAGTATAAACAATAACCTTAGAACCAAGTAAATAGGACCTAAACTTATCAACAACATACACAATAGCTAATAATTCTTTTTCTGTAGTTGTGTAATTCTTTTGGGAATCATTTAACACACGACAGGCATAGTAATGACATGTACAAGCTTACCATGCCTCTGTCCTAAAACTGCTCCTATAGAAAAGTCACTGGCATCATAAATCAATTCAAATGGTAAATCCCAATCAGGGGGAGCTATAATGGGAGCAGAGGTAAGGTTTGCTTTCAGAGTTTCAAAAGCATGCAGACAATCAGAATCATGGGGGCAGAGATAAGGTTTGCTTTCAGAGTTTCAAAAGCATGCAGACATTCAGCATCAAAGACAAAAGGAACATCAGCAACCAACAGGTTGCTTAATGGTTTAGCAATTTTAGAAAAATCCTTTATAAATCTTCTATAAAATCCTGCATGACCCAAGAAACTCCTGACTCCTTTAACATTGGTTGGTGGTGGTAATTTTTCAATTACCTCCACCTTTGCTCTATCAGCCTCAATCCCCTTACCTGAAATCCGGTGTCCAAGAACAATACCTTCTGTAACCATAAAATGGCATTTTTCCCAATTTAAAACAAGGTTTGATTCTTGACACCGTTTCAAGACAAGAGATAAATGCTTAAGGCAGGATTCAAAAGAATTGCCAAAAACAGAAAAATCATCCATAAATACCTCAATGAATTTTTCAACCATATCAGAAAAAATTGAAAGCATACACCTCTGAAAAGTTGCTGGAGCATTACAGAGTCCAAATGGCATTCTCCTGTAGGCAAACACTCCAAAGGGGCATGTGAATACTGTCTTCTCTTGATCTTGGGGGTCCACTGTAATTTGATTATATCCAGAATATCCGTCTAGAAAACAATAAAAAGCATGACCAACTAACCTCTCAAGCATCTGATCAATAAAAGGCAGGGAGAAATGATCCTTCCTTGTAGCAGTGTTGAGCCTCATGTAGTCTATGCACATTCTCCATCCTGTGACTGTTGTTGTAGAAATAAGCTCATTCTTTTCATTCTTGATCACTGTCATCCCTCCCTTCTTGGGAACTACCTCTTTTTAGACGACCTATTTCATGGTTGGATTGAGTCTCCTTTGTGGTTGCACAACTGGTTTAGCATCATCTTCAAGCAGGATCTTGTTTATACACTCGGTTGGACTAATCCCTTTCAAGTTACTGATGGTCCACCTAAGAGCTGTTTTATGGGTCCTGAGCACTGAAACAAGCGCTTCTTCCTCTTCAGGCTTCAGGGAAGAGTTAATAATCACTGGATAGGAATCATTTTCACCTAAGAACACAAATTTCAGAGAAGGAGGTAAAGGTTTGAGCTCAAGCTTGGGGGTTTTTCTTCTCTGCCTTAGGCGTGTGAAGTATAGCTTTCTGGGGTGGTGAATCATCAACTTCCACTAATTCATACTCAGAAATAGGATCCAGAATGTCATCAAGTACCTCAGCCTTCAGTACCTCTTGA
Source organism: Arachis ipaensis (assembly GCF_000816755.2). Lineage (NCBI taxonomy): Eukaryota > Viridiplantae > Streptophyta > Magnoliopsida > Fabales > Fabaceae > Arachis > Arachis ipaensis. The sequence continues at coordinate 107,891,617 of NC_029789.2, forward strand.
ACAAGTGGTTCAATAACATCTATTTTCATACACCCTTCAGAATCATTCGGGTGCTTGAGAGCTTCAAAAACATTAAGGACCACCTGTTCTTCGTTGACCCTCAGGGTTAATTCACCCTTTTGCACATCAATAAGAGCTCTACCTGTAGCTAAAAAGGGTCTACCAAGTATAATAGATGATTTTACATCATCTTCCATGTCTAATATAACAAAATCAACAGGAAAAATAAATGGTCCTACTTTAACAAGTAAATCCTCAATAACACCCACAGGTAATTTAATAGAAAGATCATCTAGTTGAAGAGAAATACGAGTGGGTTTTACCTCCTCAATTTGAAGCTTTTTCATCACTGAAAGTGGCATTAGATTGATGCTATCTCTAAGATCACATAAAGCTCGCTGAATCCTGACATCTCCAATGGTTCAAGGAATGACAAAGCTCCCTAGGTCTGGCATCTTCTCAGAAAGGTTGTGTTGAATAATGGCACTACATTCCTTGGTTAACACCACTGTTTCTTGTTCCTTCCAATTTCTCTTGTCGGTCAACAACTCTTTCATAAATTTAGCATAGAGAGGCATTTGCTCAAGAGCCTCTGCAAAAGGAATGTTGATCTGCAGCTTCTTGAAGACATCTAAAAATTTAGAGAATTGCTTTTCTTTGGAAGCCTTCTGAAGTCTCTGAGGATATGGCATTTTTGGCTTGTATTCAGGAGCCTTTGGCAGGGTAAGATAAGTGTCAAGAGAATCAGGGAATGGGTTGTCTGCACGTTTAGGAGGGGCGTCTTCTACTTCTTCCTTTTTCTCCTCTAGGGCTTCTTTTTCAACTATCTCCCCATTGACCTTAGTTTCAGACCCAGCTACTTTACCACTTCTAAATTGAATAACCTTGCAATCTTCTCTTGGGTTCACCACTGTATCACCTAGAAATGTACTTGCAGACCTCTCAAGTAATTGCTTACTCATTTTGCCCATTTGTACCTCCAAATTTCTAATGGAGGCTCTGATTTCCTGCATAAAACTCCTCATCATCTCCCAATTAGAATCTTCTTAGGATTTAGAGTTTGCCTGCTGAGGTGGTTGTTGCTGCTGAGACTGAAATTGGTGGTTATTGTAATTGTTCTGTTGGAAGCCGCCCTGAGAATTATTGTTGAAGTTCTGAGGTCTCTGAGGTTGGTCCCTCCACCCAAAATTTGGGTGATTTCTCCACCCCTGATTATATGTCTAAGAATATGGATCATTGTTGGGATTCCTAGGACCACTCCCCATGTAATTGACCTGTTCAGAAGAGGATTGAGCATAATCATAATTATCATTTTGCACAAAATTACCTGTCATGTCATCAGAGATCTCTTGAGGTGGATTTTGTGTGTTCATAGCTGAGACTTGCATTCCACCCATCTGTTGAGTAAGTAGATTTATTTGCTGAGACATAAGCTTGTTCTGAGCAAGAATAGCATTAAGAGCTTCTACTTCCATAACACCCTTCTTCTGAGGAGTCTCAGAGTTCACAAGATTCCTGTTAGATGAGTATAAATATTGGTTGCTAGCCACCAATTCAATAAGCTCAATAGTCTCCTCTGGTGTCTTCTTCTTGTGTAGTGAACCACCTGCAGAAGTATCTAAGCTCATCTTGGACATCTCACCCAAGCCTTCATAAAAGAGATCTAGTTGGGTCCATTTGGAGAACATGTCCGGAGGGCATTGCCTAGTCAGTAGCTTGTATCTCTCCCAAGCTTCATAAAGAGTTTCACCCTCCTTCTGCCTGAAAGTCTGAACCTCCACACTAAGCTTAGTCAGCTTCTTTGGTGGGAAAAATTTAGTAAGAAACTCAGTAACAACCTTGTCCCAAGTATCCAAACTCTCCTTGGACTAGGAATCTAGCCATATCTTTGCTTTATCCCTCAGAGCAAACGGGAAGAGCATGAGTTTGTACACATCAGGGTTCACTCCATTTGTCTTTACAGTATCACAAATCTGTAAAAAAATAGATATAAATTAATTTGGATCTTCATGAGGAAGTCCATGATACTGGCAATTTTGTTGCACCAGGGTGACCAATTGTGGCTTCAACTCAAAGTTGTTCGTAGCTATAGGAGGCTCCACAATTCTTTTTCCATAAAGATTTACAGTAGGGACAGAATAAGAGCCAAGAACTCTTTTTTGTTGCTCATCTCCATTCAGATTTGCCACATTGGCATTAGCAGCATCATTAGAATTAATAGTGGATTCTGCAGCCTTGTAAAGTCTTGCTTGTTGTAAACGTCGTCTACAAGTCCTTTCAGGTTTAGGGTCAAAGTTTAACAGAGGTTCCTTGTCCCTGTTCCTGCTCATAAACAGACAGAAGACAAGAAAAGATGGGATTCTCTATGTCAGAGTGCATAGAACTCCCAGTGAGGTAACCTGTGTAAAATAATAAAATCGAAATACTAAATAAATAAAATAGAAAAATTTTCGAAAATAATAACAGAAATTAGACAAAAAATTTCGAAAATTAATAGGAAAAATAAACAAGAAAATTAGAATAAAATTAACTAGGTAAGACCAAACTTAATTTCAGAAATTAAGGAAAAATATTAATACTAATTTTTTCAAAATTAATAGAGCAACAAATAAAAATAAAAAAAATCAAAACTAAAACGCCTAATCTAAGCAATCAAGCAACTAATAGTTGTTAATCACAATCAATCCTCGGCAACGGTGCCAAAAACTTGGTGTGGATTTATAACCCACAAACTAACCGGCAAGTGCACCGGGTCATACCAAGTAATACCTCAAGTGAGTGAGGGTCGATCCCACGAGGATTGATGGATCAAGCAACAATAATTGAGTGATAGGCATAGTCAGACAAGCAGAAAATAGTGTTTGAGAGTTCAAAGAGCATTAGATAGTAAATTCAGAGTTTAAAGACAGGCAGGTGAATAAGTTGGGAATAAAATATAGAGAAACAGTTAAGGTTTCAGAGTTATCTATTTTTACGGATTAACTTTTCTTACTAACTATTTTAGTCATGTAAGATTTAATTCATGGCAAACTATATGTGACTAGACCCTAATTCCTTAGACCTTTCTAGTCTCCTCTAATTCTCATTAACTGCCAATTCCTCGGTCAATTAATTCCAATTAGAGGGTGAAGTTTAATTCTAGTTATTATGCCACAAAATCCTAATTATCCAAATATAAGAGGATTATATGTCACGTATCCCGTTAAGTCCAGATAATTAGAATTTAGGAGAAATTGTTTTTAAGCTATTGTTCAAGTAAAGAGCTTTTCCAAGTTATACAAGAACTCAATTAGAAAGAGGGTCATACTTCCGTTCCACCCAAATTCATAAGATAAAGAGCGAAAACAATTCTTAAGTTATAAATCAGTACATGAATTAAAATAGAAAAGTAATAAAATCAATCCATACAAATAGACAGAGCTCCTAGCCTTAACGATGGAGGTTTAGAAGAAAAACTAGGATTGTAAATTGGGCTGAGGTGGAATGAAAAGTTAACTAATGTTGGGGTCCCTAAAAAGGAAGTTTCTTTTCCATTTTATATCTAATCCTAATAAATTTAAAATATAATTTCTAAAACTAAAATAATATATTTTCCAATTTAAAAATTAAAGTTCAAATCAGAATTAATTGTAACAATCAGCAGGTCTTCAATTGATGGATGGGGACCACTTGCTTCGTAGGATCCACACCTGACTTGGGAAATAACTAGAAGTGTTCGCATGATTCCTCCATTCCGCAGCCTCTAATATGTGTTTCCTGGGCTGAAAACTGGGTCAAAAACAGCCCAGAAATCACCCCCAGCATTTTTTGCGTTTTCTGCATGTGTCACATGTCACGCGTACGCGTCAGTCACGCGTACAAGTCGATGGTCTTCTTCGCGTGTCACGCGTACGCGTCAGGTACGCGCACGCGTCGCTGTGCAACTTCGCTTTTCACGCATACGCGTCAGGCACGCACATGCGTCGCCATGGAAAGCTTCAAATCACGCGCACGTGTCAAGTACGCGCACGCGTCGTTCCTCGCTGTCATCTCCTTTAATTCTTGCGTTGCAGAAACTCTATCAAATCCAGCCGAATGCTACCTAAAATAAACAGAATTGCACAAAACTCAAAGTAGCATCCATAGTGGCTAAAAGATAATTAATTCTTGATTAAACTTAACAACTTAAATGCAAATTCACTAGAAAAAGATAGGAAAGATGCTCACGCATCATTTCATAAATTAGTTCAGAATTTCCAGCAAGCAACCCAGCTTTCAAATGACTGAATTAAGTCTAAAAAATAGCTTTGAACATGAAACTTGTACTCAATTAAGATAGACTTACAGACCTTCAAATTTCCTTTTGTATCAACTCAAGATATTAAGTAAATCAAAAGTTCTAGTGGTTGGAAAATCACACTGTAGAACTAGAAAACCAAAAAATTCAACAGCAACTACCAAATTTCGAAATTCATATATCCCAAACCACTTGGCCAAATTCCTTGTAACTTTTATGAAGTAATCTTGACTTCTTGAAGTTTATTAAAAAAAAAATTGGACTAGAAATCACGTCTAGATCGCTTCCAGTTTTCACTACAAGTTGCTGTTTAAAATTATGCAGAAATTCTGCAGCATAGATATTTACTCTTTTAATCACTAAACTTGTTTTCCTAAAGTTTTCAGCCTTGTGGCTCATAAATTCTAAAGACATATAGTCATATATACAGGTCTTAACTCTTATCATAGCCCAAGAATTCTTAATTCAATATGTCAAAATTGGTACAATAGGTATAATGTAACCATAATGTCACAACATAGATTTTCAGCATCTCATCAACAATAACATATTTCAAGTCATGGTTCATCAGCAAGATTTTCAGCAATCATTACAACATTCAATATACAAAATCACCATCAACAAATACTAGCAGCAAGTATAACTTCAAAGAACACAAAATCATTATCATCAATTACTATAACAACTAATTGCACATAGCACTAATCTAATTTTTCCTAACCCTTACCTTGTTTGTTGGTTAAACACACAAAGCTTGCCTCTGCTGCCTCTTTGCAACCGAACCCTAATCGCAACAAGAACAAATATTCTCTATCACACACACGAGGTCATTCGGCCAAAACAAATACAAGCAAGGAAAAATTACTTACCCTTTCTCACTTGTGATGGTGACTGTTTCAAAAATCGGGCAAGTTAAAGGAATGGAAGAAGGAGTTGGTCAGAGGTTCAAATTGGAGAAGTAAGAGAAAAAGGTGAAATCACTAGTTCTTACTTTGCAGAGAATCTCGATGAATTAACTGGGTGAGTAGAATGCAACTCCTGCTTCAGCTTTGGCCTTCCTCCTCCTTGCTCTCACTTTTTTCTGTTGCCAGCCCTTCCTTTCATTTCTTTGTTTGATGTGTGTTTTGGGAAGAAGAAAAATTGAAGCTACTTACCTACTTTTATACAGAAAGAAGGATGGGCTGAGCTATTGATGATGGCTTCGTGTCTTCTTATCCTTCCAACACAGCAGCAACACACATATGAGGAGGTAAAACTATGGTTTGTGGCTGAGTTCCAAGCGGTGTTGAGAGAAGAGATAATCAGGGTTGGGTTTAATTGGGTGGGAGGTGATTTTGTTGGACCAAAGGAGAAGAAACCAATCCGGTTCAAGATTTGGTTCATTAAAATATTGTGGTTCAATGTCTCATTTATCAACTCTTTTCAAGAACAACTAAAGAGATGATTAAAATCTTATGGAAGTAATTATTCCATAGAATAATTGATCAGAAGGGTAATTTTTTGAAATTACCAAATCTCGCTGTTAATTAAAACAGAGTAAAATAATATTGAACTTGGCGATATAAGTTAAATTTTATTCCTCTGCCTTAATATCTATCAATCACATATACAGATATCAATTCGCAAAAATTGGAATTTTTAAAAGGAATAAATGAAATTTTTAGGGTAGAAAGATTGGGTATTGTCTTTAAGTTTTCATTGAATGGAAATAAAATACAGCACGGAAATACAGAGTACAAAAATATATAGCGGATAAATAGAATCAATAATCATAAACAGTTAGGAAATAGATATAAATAATTCACAAGCGCAAACAAGATGATGCATGTCTATTCCTAGTCAGGCCATGAGCTCATGCGTCGGTTGTCTACCCGTAATCCGACGTTACTTGGAGCAAATCCTGAATATGGTTTCTCTACTGTGTTAATCAAGCACATTGGTATCATCATGGATGAACCCATGTCAGTCAGATACCGTGGCATCACGGGTTATCCGTGTCAGTTAGGCCAAATCACAATTTAATGTCGCTAGCATTTCTATGTGCATTACAGTAAGGAACATACTATCAGTTAGGCGGACATTCCCGCATTAGTAATCTTAGGCTATCAGTCAGATGGGTGCTTCCGCATTAGTGGTTTGGCACAAATGCCCAATCAAACAAGCAATTCTCAGTTATCTTTTTTCATTCATTCTTTTTCATTTCCTTTCTTTTCATCATGCCTCCACATCACCTTATAAATACGTATACCTCCGTATCACTGTTTAACTTTGAACCTCCTAGGAACAACTTACACATTTCCATTTAACTAAGTTCATATACTTTTAAAAAATTTGGAAATAATCTTTAATTTGAATTAACTTTTACTACATTTAGAATAGAATTGAATTTTATACAAAATTTTGAAAGTCTGCTACTGCACTCATAAAGATTTTAAGAAAATAGCAAGAAGCAGTATTTTCTTAAAATCAATATTATAATTTCAATTCTAATCCATTGCTTCTAAATTTTGGTGAGGTTACACTCAACACCCTTAAGTTTCAGAGAAAACAAGTTTCAGGTACATATCACTTTATTTGTTTAATTAATTTTTAATTGAAAGTGATGCCTTCTTTCATAAATCAGTTTAGAATTTCCAGCAAGCAACCCAGCTTCCAAGTGACTTAATTAAGTCTATAAAATAGCTATTAACATGAAAATTATACTCAATTAAAATAGACTTAAAAAATTCAAATTTTCTTTGGTAGCAACTCAGGATGTTAAGTAAATCGAAAGTTCTAGTAGTTGGAAAATGACACTGCAGAACTTGAAAACCAGAAAATTCAGCAGCAACTACCAAATTTCGAAAATTCATATCTCCCAAACCACTTTGCCAAATTCCTTAAAAATTTTATGGAGTAATCTTGACTTCTTGAAGTTTATTAGAAAAATCATTTGGACAAAAAATCACGTCTAGATTGCTCCCAGTTTTCACTGCAAGTTACTGTCCAAAATTATGCAAAAATTCTGCAGCATAGATTCTTACTCTTTTAATCACTAAACTTGTTTTCCTAAAGTTTTCAGCCTTGTGACTCATAAATTTTAAGGACATATAGTCATATATATAGGTCTCAACTCTTATCATAGCCCAATAATTCTTAATTCAATATGCCAAAATTTGTACAATAGGTTGTAACGATAATGTCACAATATAGATTTTCAGCATCTCATCAACAATAACATATCTCAAGTCATGGTTCGTCAGCAAGATTTAAAGCAACTCTTACAACATTCAATATAAAAAATCATCATCAACAAATACTAGCAGCAAGTATAACTTCAAAATACACAAAATCATTATCATCAATTACTATAACAACTAATTGCACATAGCACTAATCTAATTTTTCCTAACCCTTACCTTGTTTGTTGGTTAAACACACAAAGCTTGCCTCTGCTGCCTCTTTGCAACCGAACCCTAATCGCAACAAGAACAAATATTCTTTATCACACACACGAGGCCATTCGGCCAAAACAAATACAAGAAAGGAAAAATTACTTACCCTTTCTCTCTTGTGATGGTGACTGTTTCAAAAATCGGGCAAGATAGAGGAATAGAGCAAGGAGTTGATCAGAGGTTCGAATTAGAGAAGTAAGGGAAGAAGGTGAAATCACTGGTTTTTACTTTGCAGAGAAGCTTCATGAATCAACTAGGTGAGTAAAATGCAACTCTTGCTTCAACTTTGGCCGTCTTCTTCTCTGCTCTCTCTTCTTTTTCCATCACTGGCCCTTCCTTCCTTTCTTTTCTCTATTTGATGTGTGTTTTGGGAAGAAGAGAAATTGAAGCTACTTACCTACTTTTATATAGAAAGAAGGATGGACTGAGCTGTTGATGATGGCTTCGTGTCTTCTCCTCCTTCCAACACAGCAGTAACACACATCTGAGGAGGTGAAACTATGGTTTATGACTGAGTACCAAGTGGTGCTGAGAGAAGAGGTAATTAGGATTGGATTTAATTGGGTGGGAGGTGGTTTATTTGGGCCAAAAGAGAAGAAACCAATCCGGTTCAAGATTTTAGTTCATTAAAATAGTGTGCTTCAATAATTCATTTATCAACTCTTTTCAAGAACAACTAAAGAGATGATTAAAATCTTACGAAAGTAATTATTCCATAGAATAATTAAATCAAAATGGTAATTTTTTGAAATTATCGAATTTCGCTGTTAATTAAAACAGAGTAAAATAATATTGAACTTGGTGATATAAGTTAATTTTATTCCTCTTCCTTAATATCTATCAATTACACATACAGATATCAATTCACGAAAATTAGAATTTTTAAAAGGAATAAATGAAATTTTCAGGACAGAAAGATCGGGTTCTTACGAAAACTCTTGTGTATCTTAATGGAAATGTAGAAATTTTTTGAAGATAGACTTAGATTTCATAAATTTTGGTGACTTGGTAACATTATTCAAGGATTTGGGATATATCTCATATAAGACAGTTTATTGGTATGACCCACCCAACAAGTAGTGATACTGAGTCTAGACTACACATTTTGAAAGGAGATGCATGAATCAATAAATTTCGACAGAACAAGCTGAGGAATTTAAAAACTGATGAGTTCTACATATACTTCGACCACCCTGTTGATAAGCCCGAGACAGTGGACAATGTTGAAAAAGAAGATGCTGGTGCAGAAAAGAGGGTGGAAGAATTTGATGATCCATTTGACGTTGATAACATTTTAAGGGAGCTTCAATCATCATCATCATCAGAAGATGATGGGAATGACAGTACAGAGGACGAATGGTATAAACCTCCTTCTGCTATGACTGAAACTATTTATGATGAGAATTATTTTGGCTTTGATGATGAAAATGATGGGATTAAGAGAAAAAGAAGTTTTAAAGAAAAGGAGAAGGTTGTGCCAAAGAAGAAAGTCAATATGAAGCAAGGAAAATGGCCAAAGTCAAGTGGTGTTAAAAAAGGAACTTGAACAAAGAGTGCAACTGAAAGTGGTAGTACTAAGAGAGGTGTTAGGCTTGCTATCATCCTAGAAGAACCAAGTCTATTGTGCAGTCCAATTCTAGGCTTTCAATCAAATGTTATGTGAATGAAGTAGATTTAGATGAAGATGACCCTGTTTATTAGTATGAATCAAAGGAGCTTCACACAACAGTGTTTTCGGAAGATGAGGGATACAAGCACCAATTTCTAGAGTTTGATGATGAGTATGCGTTTGGAGAGGATAGATTTGAGGTTGGAACAAAATTTGCAACTATTGATAGGTTCAAGGAGGTAGTGAAGGATATGTTTATATCTGAAGAAAGGAAACTAGTTTGGATTAAAAATGATAAGAAAAGGGTGAGAGTTGGCTGCAAGGGTGAGGACTGTTGATGACTGGCACATTTTTCCTACAACAATACTGTTATACTTCCAAGTGAAGACCTACAAGGCAAAGCATACATGTGCAATAGATTTAGGTAGTAATGTTGCTTATCAGCATTGGATTAGTAAGAAAGTGGAGAAGAGAATGGCTACTCAACCTCATATCACAACTAATGAGGCAATTGACTTTTTCAGAGAAGAGTTTGACTTGGTGGTGCATCTGAAGATGGTTTATAGGCCAGTGAAGAGGCTAAAGAGAGGATTATGGAAAACAAAAAGGAGCAGTATGGGAAGCTCACGAAGTAAGCCTTGGAGATAATTAAAAGTAATCCCAGGTCAACAACAAGACTAGATGTGATTTCTATCGCACAATCCCCCTATTCTTGACAAAATTTATATATCCTTCGATGACTGCAACCAAGGGTTTAAGAAAATGCAGGGTATTGATCCATCTAGATGGGGCTTTTCTGAAAACATACCATGGAGGCCAACTACTTTCAACAGTGGCACATGATGTGAACAATCAATTTTATGTGGTGGTTTATGGTGTTGCTAGATCAGAGACTAAAGAATCATGGAAGTGGTTTGTTACATTGCTTCAGGAAGACTTAGGTGATGTTATACAATTTGGTTAGAACGTTATGTTCGACCAGCAAAAGGTAAATACATTATATTGTTTACTTTGATTGAATAAACAAACAAATGTGTTTTGTTTTGATAAGAATAGATTAGTATGCTTTGGTAAGATTAGAATAGTATGTTTTTGTTTTGTTTTATTTATTTTGATTGTCCTACATTATATTGTTTATTTTGATAAGATTAAATAAGTATACTTTGGTCATAATATTGCACTATTATGGATTGTTGTTGCAATAATTTTTGTTTGCAATATCATATGATTGTAAGGGTTGCTACCAATATTAAAGGAGGTCACGCCGAATGTATACCATCGCAACTGTATTATGTACATATGAAAGAATTTCATCAATCATTTTAAGGATTTGCATGTCAGAGAGATAGTCTGAGAGTGTGCTAAGTGCACCATAGTACCAGAGTTCAAAGAGATCATGGAAAAACTAAAAGAGATTAACAAGGTTGCCTGGGAATATTTGATAAAGTTTGACCCTTCGCCTTGGGTTAAAGCTTATTTCAGCCACGGACCCAAAGTAGATAACCTTACAAACAATATGCACGAGGTGTTTAATGCAAAAATTGTGAAGTACATGTGCAAACCCATATTGACAATGTGTGAAGAAATAAGGTGCTACTTGATGAGAAGAATGACTAAGCACATAAGGCTCCTAGAGTACTATCCTAGGAAGCTTGCACTAGTCCAGGAGAAAAGGTTATAGAGGCTCACAAAATCCAGCAACAAGTGGACTGCTGATTGGGTAGGAGACAATGAAAGAAAAAAGTTTGAAGTTAATCGAAAGACAACCAAAGTGGATGTGAACCTTATCAGACATACATGTTTATACAATAAATGACAATTGACTGGTAAATAGTTTAATTTAGGTATGCCATACATACATGCCATTGCTACAATAAAAAAGAGATATGATTAGGCATAGGATTGTGTGCATCCTTGACTATGTATGGAATCCATTCACAACACATATGCACACTACATTCAATTAGTTTCCAGTGAAAAATTCTGGACTAAAACTGCTACTTGAAGCCTGCTCCACCACCCATCAAATGGCTTATTGAGAGGCCAAAAGTGCACAATCGCCATAAGGACCTAGTTGAAGCTCACATTCATGGAGAAAAGCTGAAAAGGAGCTTTCAAGTCACATGTAGCAAGTGCAATGAGAAAAATCATGATTATAAGACCTGCAAAGGAGCACCAAGCAACCCCAACTAGAAATCAAAGAAGAAAAAGCCTAAGAAGCCTGCTAATGACTCACAAGCTTTGGTTATACTTCCCCTTTCACAGTCAGCACCTCAACCAGAGGTATGCAAGTATAGAGACTAACATGTCTAAATTAATATAGTATAGAGATATATTATCTATTTTAATATTAGTTAGTGATTATTATGTCATTTTTAAGATAGTATAGGGACTAATGTGTCCATTTTATATATATGCTGAATCATTGTTACATAGGATGTGAACCAATCACAAGGTAAAAAATCTATTGAAACAATTAGCGTGTCTGCATAATCTACTGTAAGACCTTCTTAAACAATATACTTTCACTCAATTATATTTTATTGTGATCTTTAGCACTTTAAAAATCCTATTTAAATTTTAGTCTATTGTATATTTACATTAATCTTATAGAGTAATGTCATTGGCCAGAATACTTCAAATGTGTCATCAAATGCACGAATGCAGGCAGTAGTATTAGCAATTGCACCAGTAGTAATAGTACCATTTGCTCCAATCCATACTCCATTCAAGGCTCCATCCCAACTGCCGAGAATGGGATGACCCAAGCTTCAAGTTGTTGCATCTAAATTCAAGCCCAAACAACCAATTGTAAGGCCTTTAACAACTTAAAATCCTTTACCAAATCCACCACGAACTCATACTACAAGCATCAGTAGACGACCATCAAAAGAGACCTTGAAAGCAATTAGCAATGGTACCTTAGGAATTTTCAAGTTCATCCTTAATCTTGGCTCCAAAAATCAAAAGAATTAAATTTAACTGCATCAATTCTATTTTTTGTACTAGTTAATGGCAATAATCAAACAATGTTTATTAGCTATTTTTGTTGGCAAACTTGTTTACATTTTATCTAGTCATTTTGTTGTTTTGTAGCAAATTTATGTTGTGATTACTTTGTGTGAAGCTTAGATTTTATGGTGTTCATGTTTAGGATTAAGCCAGATACATTTATTGGCATATATGCTTATGTTATGCTACTTCCGTTAATGTGGTAGTTATAATCCATTTAAAATTACTACCTTAGATAATATTTGACTTGTGTTCTTATTTAGTTATTTTCATTGAAAAGAAAATTGGAATGAGTCCAAAAGAGACTTTACATTACACATCGTAATTTTTAATTCAACACTAACAAGTACATCCATATTCTTAACCCCTTTAAGAAGTACACAGCAACAAAAGCAACAACTAAACTAATCACAGTAGGCCATAAATTCATGCATTTTTTATTTTCTAAAGATAACAATTTCTTCTCTAAATCTTCCTATTTTTTTCAATTCTTGCCTTCCAAACAAATGTTCTTCAACATCTATTCCCTTAGCATCATCTTCATCATCCAATGCTTGAGTCTATATGCTCCCAATTTTTTCTAAGTGCTTATCAAGCCAAAGAAAATACTTGTAATACTATTATTCATCCAAATACAAGATAATATGAACTTACCTTGAAGTATGGGTGCCCGAGAAATATTCTATTAGGGTTAGTTGTTGTTCTTGACTTATAGAGAATGGCATATATGCTGTAGAAACACTTTGGTGCATTCCAGTCCCTCTCATCTCTTCTTGCCATGGTGCAACCACTCATGGTTGAAATAAATATTTCTTGTCTAGCCCACCATGCCGTGTGTTTGATGACCCCTTCACTGGCCACGGATAATTGTTCCTCACCTCCCAACAAATTCCAAGAGCACCATCAATGGCCATGGCTTTGATGAATTTTGAACAAATAGGGATCAAGGTCAAAACGACATCCTTTAATGTACAAGGGACCTATTTTTTCCTTAACTTTTGTCTACCATCTACATCATCACCATAACATACACGTCATCTCTCTCTCCTCTAGATCAGCATTCTTTGATACATTTTGTAACCCCAACTCCACGGAGGGGTATAACTGTCACGCATTCTGAAAGGTAAAGAATTTAAATGTATTTTTCAATCTTGAGAGGCTTAAATATTTGCAATTAAAAAGGTCAATGACTTATTTCTCTTTTACTCATTTTTTATTTATTAAAAAAAGCCAAAATCAAATTGTTACTTTTGTTTACAAATTTTCAAAAAGTGATGTCATCATTGTGCTATCTTGTTTTTTTACTAAAGATAGAATGATATTTCATTAATTGTGAAAATGAAATTCAAGAATCCAAGTTGTAAGACAAATAAGAAAGAATTGGGTTTCTCTCAACAAATTATGTCATGGACATAAGATCAAATGGATGAGAATAACTTAAGAGAAAGTAAAGGTTGTTGATTTAATGGAGTTGTCTAGAAGGGGCCAAAGCTCTCTACAACTCATCAACCAACTTGATAGACGCTTCAACTACATTACATGGTTGAAATGGATGAGCTTCAAAGATGAAAAAATTATGGGTCTTCCAAATCTACTAGCAAAGAATTGCTAGGAAAGGAGGAATTGCATTCGTTGAACTGATTGGATCGAAGGAGCTCATGGCTATCATCTACCATGAGAAAAATTGCCACTATGATGTTTGGAAAGACATTCTTGAGTGAATTAAGATTCCTAAGTGTGGGCTGATGCGTATTTTTGTAAAGTACTATCAGCAAGTGCATCGAGTTGTACCAAATAATGTCACGGGAGCCGGTTATCATTTTCACAAGGATTAACGGACTAAGCAACAGTGATAAAGTGATTAATCTAATTAGACAATAAAAATTTAGAGTTTTAGAAGTCTTTAACATAAAATAATGAATTAAGTGAAAGTAAGCAGTAAGTGTTTGAGAAAGTAATATGAGTAAAAGAGTTAAGGTTTCAGAGATGTTAAACTTCAAGAAAAATACTTTTCACTCTCTACTTTAATTATGCAAGATATATCTATGACAAATCATGAGTAATAAAATCCCAATCCCTTGGTAATTCAATTTCTCCTAACTTAATAAACTACAAATTTCTTGATTAATTGCTTATGAAAAGAGGTGAGGTACGTTCACTAATTTAAAAACCACACAATTTACAAGAATTAACCCTAATTGATTCGATATCACTTATCAAGGTCTAGTTTCATAACTTAAAGAATTGTGAGAAGGAGTTGTGAAGCTTAATTCCAAAAACCATGTTTTCCAATATGATAATTAAAATTTAGTTAAGATTTGAACTATTTTCCAATAGATTCAAACCCTTATGATAAAGTACGAAAACTTTATCTTAGGAAAATATCAATGCATAATCAAAAGTAGAAAATCTATAATATTAGTCTATTAGAATCAACAAAGCTCCTAACTTTAACCAAGGAGATTAGTGACTCATGCTAAGCTTCAAAATCAAAGACAATGTATGAAAAATGGCTGAAAAAGAAGTCCCCTCCAAGTTTTTCAGGATCCGTTTATATTAAATCTAAAACAAAATCTAAAATTCAAATTCAAATTCAAATCTAATAAAACCAAATCAAATCTTCTACAATTGATCTTCAATTCTAATTGTGATTCAAGTTCAGAGCTTAATGATCCAATCATTCAGCAATTCAAATGTGAGCTTGAGTGATAACTTGAAGTTCATGGATTCCTGGGCTATGAAAACTTGCTTCTTGATCTGTTCTGTCCAGTTCTTCATAGTGTTCATGCTTTGGGGGTTGTGCACTATCCTCCTTATCATCTATTGCAAATTTTTTGATGGAATTCTCTACAATTCTTGATTCTCATGGAGGTTCAGCGTCTCCGAAGTCTTCAACCAATTCATCTTCTTCGATAATTCCAGCTTCCTCTACTTGTTCCAGTACAAAGTCATGCTCATTACTGTCGACCGGAGCTTCTAGTGTCTCCTTTGTACTGGGGGCTAATCGATTTATTGCTTGCTCCAATTGATGAAGGATTGCATAAAATTTATCCACGATTTCCTTAAGACAATCCTGTGATTCTTGGGTCGACGAATATGGAGATGGTGCATATGAAAGTGGTGGTTCTTGGGAGTAATTATATTGGAATTGGGGTGGATAAGGGTTAAGGTCATATGGAGGTGAATGGTTGTGATTGGCTTGTAAGTATGGTGGTTCAAAGCTATGTTGAGGAGGTGGTTTATAGGCATATGATGGGGCTTGTTGGTAACTACAAGGGAGTCCACCATTTCTATCATCTTGGTATGCACCTTGGAATGGCTCTTGACCATAGTAATTAGGTGGAGGTGGTTTGTCACGAGAGGGTCCACCATAACTATTGTATGGGTATGCATCGTAGAATGGTCGTTGTTCCTGGTATTTTGGAAAGTGTTGTTGCCGAAAGGGTTGATCAGATCCTCGTGGCTCCTTCCATCTTTGATTGTTCCGACCTTGATGCATGTTCCTGTTATAGCTTCCATTCCTTACAACAACATTGGAACCAAACTCAAAGTGACGGGGGTGAGAACTCATAGTAGCTAATAAAATTAAAAAACAAAAACAAAAACAAATAAACAAGCAAAAGAAAATATTTACAATAACCAATAATAAGGCACACAATTGCAATTCCCCGAAAACGGCGCCATTTTGACGATTCGAATTTTCTATCGGTAAAAAATTTTATGAAAATAATCACGTTGTAAGTATAGCTTTTAAACCAACAAAGAATCCTTTCGTATAAAAACTTTGGTTGTCACAAGTAACAAAACCCAATAAAATTTATAACCGAAGTATTTAAACCTCGGGTCATCTCTCAAGGAATTGCAAGGAAGTATGATTTATTATTGGTTATGAAAAATTGTATATTTTTGGGTTTTTGAAATAGGGAACATGAAAATAAATTGGCAAGGAAATTAAATTAATAATTAGAAAAACTTTTGGCAAGGTATGAGAACTGAAAATCCCATCCTAGTTATCCTTATCAGGTGTAATGAGAATTGTTATTGCTCCCACTTAGTTAACCCTTACTAAATAAAGGAAAGTCAAGTGGACTAATCAATTTGATTCCTCAAGTCCTAGTCAACTCCTATGGAAAGACTAGCTTTAGAGGGATCCAAATCAATCAGCAATTTCCAATTTTCAATCAACAGCTAAGTTTGACTACTCAAGTGTCACCAATTACTTAACTAAAGCCAAAAGGGGAAAAAATATATTCGAATAAAAATGCCTTGACCAAGAGAAGATTAATTGGAAGCATTAATAACATAAATTAAAGAAAGCAATCTTAAATCTGAAATACCTCAATTTATATTAAATGGAAAATCAAATCAAATTAAACATAGGAATCCATAAACTAAATTGGCAACATTAAGTAATCAACTAAAGTAATAGAATGAATAAAAGTAGAAGAGAAATTAAATTAAAGGAACATTGAACCTAGATTGAAGAAATAACCATACTCTAAGAGAAATCCTAATTCTAAAACCTAAGAGAGAGGAGAGAGCATCTCTCTCTCTCTCTCTCTCTCTCTCTCTCTCTCTCTCTAAAACTACATCTTAAACCTAAAATTTGTCAATGAATCAATGAATAGCTCCCCTTTTGATTCCCCTATTCTCCAGCTTCTATTCTGTGTTTCTAGGCTTGGATTTGGGCCGAAAAAGGGCCTAGAAATCGCTAGGGGCGACATTTGCAATTTTCTGCACGTGACGTCCGTCACGCGTGTGCGTGGGTCACGCGTGTGCGTCATTTAGAGCTTTTCCTTGCCACGCGTACGCGTCAGTCACGCATACGTGTCGCTTGCGTTTTGCATTAGGCACGCGTCCGCGAGGTCCATTCGTGCGCGTCGCTGCCATTTTCTTCAAAACACCACTTTGTGCGTTCCTTCTATTTTTGCGTGTTTCATCTCCGTCCTCTAAGCCATTCCTACCCTATAAAGCCTGAAAATACTCAACACACAGATCACGGCATCGAATGGTAATAAAGGATACTTAAAATTAATATTTTTAAGGCATAGAAAACATGTTTTCACATATATCACAGAATAAGGAAGGAATTGTAAAACCATGCAAATCTTATGAATAAGTGGGTGAAGAATTGATAAAAACACTCAATTGAGCACAAGATAAATCATAAAATAGTGGTTTATCAACCTCCCCACACTTAAACAATAGCATGTCCTCATGCTAAATTCACGAGAAATGGAAAAAGAGTGAAGGTAGAATAGTGGAATCTATGCACTGCAATCTATTCTAAATGCAAGCTACCTAAATGAATCATGCAATTCTAATTATTATCCACTTATATATATAAATCTTACATGTGGTTAAATTGAGTCAAATTCTTCAAGGAAACATATATGCACAGCCAAGGCTAAATCATGTTAAAACACAATCACAATTGAGTTGAGTTAATCAAAAGATTTCACAAACTTGCAAGACAATCAATAATTAAATGTGGATATATGGAAATGAGCTATTTGAACCCTTACTGGATTTGTGTATACACTCTATTCACTCAGTGTTTGGGGTTAATCACTCTATTCTTCTTTGTTCTTCATCTAACCAATCAACAACTATTCAATGTACACATGCAAACATCATGAGGTCTTTTCAAGGTTGTAATGGGGTTAAGGCAAAGGTGAGGATATATATATATATATATATATATATATATATATATATATATATATATATATGGCTAAGTGAGCTATAAATTGAATCCTTGATTAGTCTAAAATCTCACTGAAAGAACTAGGAAGATTGATGGTTTAGAAGTTATAGTAAACTCTCGTTGCAAGTATAGTTACTAAACCAAGCAATCAACCTTTCTTACAAACGTTTCCGTTGTCACAAGTAACAAACTCCTAAATAAATTGATAACCGAAGTATTTAAACCTCGGGTCGTCTTCTCAAGGAACTACAGGGAAGTATGTTCTTATTATTGGTTATGAAGATTGTAAATTGGGGTTTTTAAGATGAGGAACAAGTAACTTAAATTGCAATTGAATTAAGTAAAAGACTGTAAAATAAATAAATAACTGTAAAATAAACTTTTGGCAAGGTATGAGAAATTAGAAATCCTATCCTAGTTATCCTTATCAATGATAATGAAAATTGAACCTTAATTCCAGTTAGTTAACCTTTGCTAGAGCAAGGAAAAGTCAAGTGAGTAATTAGTTAGATCCTCAAATCCTAGTTAATCCCTAAGGAAAGATTGGGATTATTGAAGTTCAATTCAATTAGCAAAGATAACGATTATCAATCATGTTTGAGTTTGATAACTCCTGAGTTACTGATTTCTTAACCAAGACCAAAAAGGGAAAAGTAAATCTACCGGAATAAAAATGTCTTCAGATGGAAAGCAACAGCGATATAAATAAAAGAAACAATTGTAAACTGAAATACTTTAAATAACATTAATTCAAAAGAGTAATCTGTAACATAGAAGAATTCATAAATTAAATTGAAAAGATAAATAAAAGGAATGTTGAACCTGATAGAAAGAGATAATCCTGAAAGCGAATAAAATCCTAAATCTAAATCCTAAAAGAGAGAGGAGAGAGCCTCTCCCTCAAAACTACATCTAAATCATGAATACTAACTAATTGCAGACTCTCCTCTAAATGGATGCATTCCCCCACTTCATAACCTCTGATCTGTGCCTTCTGGACTTGGATTTGGGCCAAAAAGGGCTTCAGAAATCGCTGAGAGCGTTTTCTGTAATTTCTGGTGCGTGGACTCTGTCACGCGGTCGCGTCAATTGGAGTTTTCCTTGTCGCGCGGTCGCGTCATATGCGTTTCACTTAAGGCGCGCGATCGCGCCAATCACGCGGTCGCGTCGCTGTTAATTTGCGCTGGCATGCGGCCGCGTCGTCCATGCGATCGCGTCGCTGCCTGTTTCTTTAAAAACTCCGTTTTATGCTTTCCTTTCAATTTTGTATGTTTTCTTTCCATCCTTTAAGTCATTCTTGCCTTAGAAGATCTGAAATTACTCAACACACGAATCACGGCATCGAATGGTAATAAAGGAAAATTAAAATAATTACTTTTAAAGCATAGGAAACATGTTTTTCACATACATCACATAATAAGGAAGGGAAAGTAAAACCATGCAATTAATATGAATAAGTGGGTGAAGGATTGAATAAATCACTCAAATTAGGCACAGAATATATCATAAAATATGGGTTTATCAACCTCCCCACACTTAAACAATAGCATGTCCTCACGCTAAATCCAAGATAAAGAGTAAGGTAAGGTTGAAGTGGTGGAATCTCATGCAATGCAATCTATTCAAAATGCAACTACCTAAATGCATCATGCAATTCTAATTATTTTTATTCACTTGTATATAAAGCTCACATGTAGTTGAATTAATTCACATTTCTCAAGGAATCATATATATAGCCAGACCTCAGATAATGATAAAGCACTTTTACAATTGAGATGGGAAAATATTTTATAAACTTGCAAGACGATTAATAATTCAAGCAGAGATATATGTTAATGAGCTATTGAACCCTCACTGGATTTTGTGTTTACTCTCTGGTCACTCAGTGTTTATTGGGTTAATCACTCTATTCTTCTTTTTATCCTTACTTTCTATAACTTTGTTCTTCATCTAACTAATCAACAATTATAGAATATAGGCATACAAAAGTCATGAGGTCTTTAATTAAGGTTGTAATGGGGCCAAGGTAAAGGTAAGGGTATATGTATAAGCTAAGTGAGCTAATTGAGCGAATCCTTGATTAGTCTAAGATCTCACCTAACATACATAACTTGTAAAGCAAAGCTTCTTTACCTATTTTCCCATATTTTTCCCACTTTTGATGTTACATGCTCATGCATTAATTTTAATTTTGTCCCATGTGCATTGCTTTATTTTGCATTTGGGGAATTGTTTTGTATCCCCTTTATTCAAATACTGAAAAATAAATATTTTTTTTTATTATTTTTTTAATGCACATGGTAATTCAATTATTTTGATTTCATATGAGCATGCTTCCCAAAAAATTTTTATTTTGAATTATTTTATTCTTTTTAACTTTCTACCCTTTGTTTTTATCATCCATATTCCCAATAGGTTTCTCACACTTAAACAATTACACAATTTCTATCTTAAGCTAACCAAGGATTCAACTTGGGATTTTTATTTTGTTTTTCTGCTTAAGGCTAGTAATGTGGTTTGTAGAATAAGAGGGGATTTAAAGGCTCAATGAGGCTAAAAAGGGTGATGTAAAAGGTAGGCTAATTTGGGATAAGTGAGCTAAAATCAACAATGGCCTCAATCACTCTCTTGGTATGTATTTCTATTCTCTAATCGAACATATAGATTAAAACAAAGTAAAGAACACCAGAATAAATAAGAAGGGTGGAACACACAGGAATAAAAATTATGGTTTGAATGTAACCATACAATTAAGCTCAAAACTCACAGGCTGTATGTTCTCTAACTCAGAAATCATATATCAGTTATATATGTCATGCAAGTAAAAATCAAGAGTTCCCATTATTCTAAATGTAAAATTGATTTTGAGTGGCTTTAAAGTTTGTGTTTCTCCTTGATGAAATGTTGTTAACTAACTAACATGGAATGCTATATATACAAGGTGTGGGTTGTTTCTATTATGTTCAAGTCTCTAGTTTACTTCCTTTTTATATTTTCAAATTAAACTAAGTTATCTCATGCTTAAAAAAAAGGGTAAACTATACTAATCAATCCACAATTTCTATAACTAATAAGTTGGAATTGCAACTAAACTAAATAGCTAAAATATGAACTAAGGTGCAACATGCAGAAATAGAGTCAAAATACATGAAAATAGCAATGTATAAGTACTTGAGAAAATAAAAATAAAAATAAAAGAGAAAAATACAGAAAAAGTAGTAAAATAAAGTAAAAAGAGTCTGTAGTGGTTCACCAAAAAATACGCCAGAGATGGTGACCTCCCCACACTTAAAATGAAGCATCGTCCCCGGTGCACAATCAAGCAGGGTGTGAAGGGGGTGTCATCACTGGAAGGCTGGGTAGCCAGAGTCTCTGTGGTGGTGGTCTGAGGGTCTGCCTGCTGCAGAGGAGGTGCTGACTGAATAGGAACCTCAGGGTCTGCAGCCTGAATCTGATACGGGGCCTCCTGCTGTGATGCAACCTGCTCTGTGCCTGCCTGCTCAGCCTCTCTCTGGGGGTGGGAATCTGCCTCGTGATCATCCGCCTCCTCTTCAGATGGCTCTGATGGTGTGTCAGGCTCGGAGGGGATATCGCCAGATCGTATCATTAGCTTCAGGTGCTCATAGCGTCGCTTGCTGCGACGCTCAGCTCTCTCATATCGGCGCCGGTTGCGGCGCTCCATCTGGTCTAGCTGTCGAAATAGGCGGTGCACTAGGTGATAAACTGGCTCTGAGGCAGGTGGAGGTGCAGTGGTGGTAGCAGGGGTAGCTGTGGAGGAAGAAGGGCTGGCAGATGGTGTGGCTGTCTCATCAGTAGGAGTGAGGAATGGAGGTCCGTAGTCCAAAGCCAAAAAGTTCCTGCTGTGAGGGATAATTTTCTTGCATTCTGTAGCAGGTGGCTTCTCATCAGCATCCTCCCAGGGCACGTCAGCTCGACGGCCAAGCTGTGTAATCAGATAGGGGAAGGGGAGAGTGCCTCGAACGTGGACTCTGGCCATGTAGTACCGAATGAAGCGTGGCAGGTACAGGTCCTTACCCTCCATCACACACCATAGGAGGGTGATCATAGCGGCAGGTAGTTCCGTCTCGTGAGTACTCGGCATAATATAGTTGCTTAGGATCTGATGCCATAGCCGAGCCTCATCGTTCAAGTATGTCCGTTGATTCCCTTAGGCATGGTAGTGTTCTGACCCATGACCCATGGGACAGTTGGGTCAAGGGCTATCCTGGCCTTGACTGCATTCCAATCAAACTTCATGAAGCACATACCTCTTTGTTTGATCTGATCAGAGGTGTATTGCTGGAGTTCTTCTGGGATCTTCAGAGTCCTTTCCAGGTACAGGTTCCTGGAGTTTGCAAACACCGGATACTTCAGCTTGCAGTATCGGTTTGCAAATTTAATGGGATCAGTAGCAGGGAGTAGTTGGTCAGCCTTCTCCTGCGGGGTAAAGTGTTTCTCCCGCCAGGAGTCATCATGCATGAGGTCCAGGATGGACATGGAGGCTTCTCCTCTTTTCTGTTTGCCAGTTGTTGCCTTTCCTTTTCCTTTCCTTTGGGTGTCAGACATCCTGAAAAACAGAAAAACAGGATATAATAAAAATAGGAAAGCAGGTAGACAAATAATCGAAAGAAGCATATAATGGCAAAGGAGCAATAGAATAATAAAAATGAGTTAAGTAAATGTGCATTAAGGATTGTATAGGAGTGAAAAGTCCGAGAATAAAAATTCACAATCCACAATGTAAAAGGATTCATGTTAAGTAGGAAAAACGTTCGTCATGCCTTGGTTAGAATGTTAGAGAGAATAGTGAAAAACCAGAAGAGATGTTTTGAAAGGTAAGTGGGTTAGGAATGACAAAGAGGTTAGGCAGTTAAAATTAGTGAATTAGTAAAAAGTGGATTAGAGTAAGTGGCATGAAGAGCATTTCCTAAATAACAAGAATTCACAAATTAAAGCAACAGATAACTCAAGTTCAAACAAGGAAGTTAAGGATGAACAAATGAATATAACAAAGAGTGGAATTGAATCATCTAAGATGCAATTTATAAACCAGGAAATGAAAAAGAATAAGGAAGCTTGCCCTGTCATTCAAGAATTGGTTTGGTAAAAGCTGAGTAAAGCAGAGTGCAGGTTTGCCAAAACCAAAACAGGAATGAAAATCAAAACAATTTACAGAAATTTGGGCAGCATCCCGGCTAAAATTAGGTGTTCCCGGAAAATAAATAGCAATCAGAATAGCTCATATGAATTAAAATATAGCTACAATTACATAAAGGGAATAAGAACATGGAAAAGCAGTGTAAAAAAAAGCAGCATGAACAAGAAATTACAGCATATGAACAATATTAACAACACAGCAATAGCAGAATTGTGAAAATTAGAAAATAAGAAACATGAACAGCGCAATTAAACAGGCCTAAATTCACTAACCACATCCTAAACTACCTAACAACCTAGAATCCACTACAACATGCATATCTAACTAGCCTAATGATGAACATAAACAAAAAAATAGGAAATTAATGATGAAAGGAAAGAAGGGTGGCGTTCAGCAGAACCTGGAAGGCGTAGGAATGAAAGTGGGGCAGAGAGGTGGCTGGAGGTGGTGGCTGTGGCGGTTGATGCGGCGGTTGAGGGTGGTACGGCAGCGGTGAGGGCTTGCGGAGGCAGGGGAGGTTTGGGGTAGGGTAATGTGGGTAGGGGAAAGGGAAGGAAGGGGGTGTGGGTGGTGGTGGGAGGTGCGGTAGTGACGGCGGCGCGGTGAGG